>NC_056749.1:338420543-338775543 GCF_019279795.1 Protopterus annectens
TAGAGAAAAGGGTTGCAATTTGGGAAAGAAAGATTTTTATTTTAACTTGTAGCATTATTTTACTTTAAACTCACAACTGACACATGAGGCCAAAGATAGGGGTTCTGTTGCAAATTCAGCCAGATGTTACAGCCTGGAAGTGAGTATAAAAAAACAAAAGAAATGGCAAAAAAGCATGAGAAATGAAGGAAGTGTGCTATCTTCCCTGTGGTTAGGGATTTAAATGTTGTCTTCTTGTAGAAGATGTAGCAGCTTGAAAAATAGTTAAAACAGATAGTATATCACCACATAAAGAAACTCATTGTATACCTTTCAGGCATTTTTTTCTATCAAATAGAATATGATATGGAAATGAAAAAGTGCAACAGTCTTTTGAAATGATATACCCCTAACTACACAGAAGATAAAAATAAAAAACATAGTAGTTGTGATTAATAAGCTGGTCACTGGCAAGCTAAATAACTTGTGAAACACTCAAGTTGCAACTCATGGGCTCTGTGACAGGTGAGCAAGCCCTGTGGCAAATAAATTGAGTACACAAACTTGAATTGCAAGTATCTGGAACAGATAAACTTTTTTCACATAAACTACTTTAGGCATGGGATGCAGGTGATGAGCAGATTCCATGACACCCTGTCTTCAGGACATTTATTTCATAAGCATGCATATAATAAAGCTGTGTATCAAAGCTGTGCTTTGAAAAACAACTTACCAGAGCAGGTGGTTTCCAAAGATGCCTCAAAGATTGTGGCATTATTGCCTAGGTAAAATGTGATATGTGCAACTATGTTATCATTTGATTTGAACACCACACCTGAGCAGACGCATGCAATAGTTACACTGGGTAATAAAACATGATGATTGTAGTAATCAGCTTTTCACTGGTTGTGGCAAAATATCCTTGATACTTAAAGGAGATATAACCATTATTCATTTAAGGGACACACTAATGGGAAGATTTAAACTGATGTGAAAGGTAAACCATTCTTTAACAGCACTGTGATGTTACTGGCTTATTTGTTAAGAAATGAATTGCAACAAGTATAAAAAATGAAATGTAGAAAAATAATGGAAGCATGGGTTTGTACACTAAACGTGTAGGAATACAGACTGTCAAATTACTGTAATAGAGGTTTTGTTGACATGGCTATATGTGGGAAGAAACCAAAAGCAAGGCACATTTTTCTTAAATGCATTGAATAATGAAAAGTCCACAAATTCAAACTAAAAAATCCAAAAAAAGGCAACTGCTCTTATTTAATTTAACTTATTTTAATTTAATTTACTTATTTCTATTTGCTTGCCAGGATAGTCTGACCTGGCTCAAAAAAGTACCTTTTCACTTGACGCGCAGGAAGTTAAGCTCTGCAAGTGTCTACAAATCAGGTTCAGATTCAATATGTTTAATCAAAAGGAAATGTAGTAATAATAATAAAGTCAGATCACAAAAAGTAAAGCAGAATCTCTCTCTCAGTGTATGTGTATGTGTGTGTGTGTGTGTGTGTGTGTGTGTGTGTATATATATATATATATATATATATATATATATATATATTCAAAATAAAGCAGTAGTTCCATAGTTTTAGTTAAGGAAAGGCTTGTGTGCAGCATAGTGATTGAGCAGGGAGAAATGTGTTATAAATGAAAAATGTAAGTAAGTTAATGCATATAGTTTAAGTAGGGGTACTTCACAGAATGATTCATATTGATAAATAATACAGGTTAGAGACATGGTGAGATTTATTGTTAGACTAAATGGCAGCTCCTTGCATTCTTTTTTAACTGAAAGAGTTAAAATTACAATTAGTAACAGAGCACAGGGAGTCGCTATGGTAATTATTTCATTTTATCACAGTGCTTTAATTTGGACTGAGGGATCATAGTGACCATTTTGGTTTACTGACTGTAGGGTATTTGTCAGGTTTATGGGGAATGTTGCAAAGTTGTTTGAGCTGATTTTAGTTGAGGGAGTTTTGAAGTATTAACCAGTTAAGATTTTGCAGTGCTTGGTAGTGATGTTTTGTTTTGCTAACTGGCTGCAAATTTAACATGTTTTTTGAAAGTCTGTTATAGTGTTTGAAGATGAGTCTTTTGTAACTTAATAAAAATAGGAGAAGCATAAAGGAGACCAAAGAGTAGCATGACCTTGTTTATGGCAGTCATTGCTAGGTCAATGTTTAGCAATGTTTAGATCTGTATAATAGTTCAAGTCTCTTTATATCTATAGCTTTATTTATTTATATATATATATATATATATATATATATATATATATATATATATATATGTGTATATTGCCCTTGTGTTGGTCTAATTTGACATTATTACCTAGGACAATGTGACAGTACTACATATGGTGGCTGCTGTACTGTAATGTTTTGTATGGGAATTATTTTAATATCAGTGAGATGAGATCGCTGTGAGTAATATTAGAGGGTAAGAAATGTACTTTTGTTTTGCTTGGGTTTAGCAATATGTCCGATTGTTGCATCCCGTTTACTATGTTGTTCAGTGATTCCTGAATAGTTTCAGTCAGTTGCTTCGTGGTACTCTCAGAATAAATGAGATCTGTGTCATTAGCATGTTGCAGATTTGTTGCATCAGTTATTGTACATGTCAGTAATGAGAATGTTATAAAGAGGAGACCAACAAGGTTAATCTGGTAAGAAGAGTTTGAGACTAACCAAAGAGTACTTTTTGATCTGCAAGTGAGTTAAAGTAAGAACCAAGCTATTGCATCTCTGTTCATATCGAGTTGTGTTATTAGCAGCTGATATGACAGTGTTGTATGTTTAAGATAATATAACAAAAAGCATGGCGATTACTAACGTCCGTTGAATACACTTGAATTATTGTGTTTAGCAAGGCAAGCTTACTGTGGACTGGAATGAAACTGTGATAAGGTGTACATAGTAAATTATTTTTAGCTAGATGGTTAAGGAGTTGTTGGAGAATGCATCTCTCTACAATTTCCGACAGTGGTAATAGGACTGACTTCTTGTACAGGTTCCATTTTTTTTTATTGCCCGTTTGTTGACTAGGTTAGTTCCCACCAGGCAGTAGCCTCATTTCAAGGGAATCCTGAGGTAGTACTCTCACTGACTAGGAGAAATGTAGTGAGAGCATGAGGAAACTTGACACGCTGTACTTCATTTTTGTAGGGGAATAATGTAGGACGTTTTTCTCCAGATATATCTTATGCAGAGTTCTTCTACAGTTCTGCATATCAGAATAGTTATGAGGGTAAACAATGTCCTTTGTGACTATACATAGGTATTTCCAGATATACTGGTGATTCCAGTTGAGATAAATTTAATTGTTTCTATCAGTTTTCTAGTGGCAACGCCTTTGCTAAGTTGCAGTCACAAATTAATATGGTTGAGGTGAATGCTGGTTTATTGTAATGATTAGTAGTTGGGTTTACTGTCTGCAAAAAGTGTGTATTTAATGCACATATGCTGTAGAAGGTTTTATTTGGAAGTAGATTTGGCTATAGCTTACTATCGGGTGTCACTAACTTGTTAATGTTCAAAATCACATATGAAAGGCTTTGTAACCAGACTGAATTGAGATGAAATGTTTTAATGTCTTTCTTTATTAATACTTTTAAATGGTGTCACAGGAAAGTATAGTGTTTTTAACTATGATAGTGCTTGGTCTCTTTTTCACTCTTATGGAATCAGAAAGAACCCCATCTCCAGTAGTAGGTGTTGTTGCCTAAAGGAACTGATTCCATAATCTGGGAAGCTGCAGTTCAGACATGTTATCTACAATGAGGAAAGTCCTCATCGCTAATTTGTACATCTCTGAATCATCCTTAACTGCTGTGAGTACAACTCAGCACTTTCCTGTGGTGCATTGCAGCCTTTAGATTGCATTGGCACAGGAACCTTCTGTTATTCACTCTCCCACACATTTGAAAACATTCACACACACATTCTGACATACCTCTTAGCTGCTCGTGAGTTGACAGAATTTCCATGATGTCAGATCTTATGTTTTCATCCCTGCCCTTATAAAACCACAGATTCTTGCAGTCAGTTGTGATGAACATTAGATTTTCCATCTTCTTAAAAGTGCATCAGGATGCTAAACCCATTAATCTATTAACTTTTAAGTAAGACTAAGTAATACTTGAAAATTCCTCTTTGGTTTCATCTAATGTTACTTCTAGCTTTATCCCAAAGCATTCCATCGTACATTTCAACAACTCCCATCTCTCTCAAATGTTTGTCCCTGATTGTACAGGATTTCCCTGCTGTTGCTTCTTATAGGTGCCCTGTCCCTTGTAACTCATGGAATGTCACAATGTCTGAAAAATGCCAGACATAAGAATTTCATACTTTGTATTCAATACAACAAACCCTGCTACACTAATTGATGGGTTAGAGCAGTGGGATGAGGATACTTCTTTCACTCTCAAGGTGCAGGGTTAGAAACTTTTCCATTTTTATTTTAATATTTTTTAAGACTTGGGTAATATTTGAGGAGTATCCCTGGTGGGGATGAAGAGGACTAATGTGCCCTGTAGGAGTGCTGAAGATAATTAGGTTTGAATCTTCTTAATATACAAGCACAGGTGTAGCTAGGGAAACTTACTCCTTGTTATTGTTGAGTGCATCTCTCAGGTAAAAGCACTGAATTATTATTATTTTGTTATATATTTTTTATACTCTTCAGTTATACATACAACCTTTGCCTAAAGGCTTTATTCTGCACTAATGGTCTACAGGTATATAAATATATTGCTTATAGTGAATCATACAATTGAATATACTGCTTATAAAATGCTTAACAGATGTAATCAGTTTTATAACAGCTATCAGTTTTTGCCATTATGCATTTCGCATATATTTAGTAAAATACTCACTGCAATTATTTTAAATACATTTATTTTGCTAGATATTCCCTAGGATTCATAAAAGTGCTTGCCGCTTGCTCTAATTGCCCAACACAGGTTGGTCAATTTTGTGTGACAGTAAAAAATGTGATCCAGAGATGGGACAAAACTAAGAGAAACTTCATTATCAGCTCATTAGTTGTTGTTGTTTGTCTTTCGGCTTTTCCAGGTTAGGGGGTGGCCACAGTGGAACTCCAGTCTGCTAATGATTGGCAGTTGTTTTTTATGGTGTCGAGTTGCCAGCCCGGTGCCCAACATTCAACGAAGGCATGCCCATTCAACGCATGTCTTTCGAACGCCCACTCAACCGTGGGGAGGTCATGCAGACTCCACACAGAAGGCACTCCCAACCCAAGCTGAGAATCGAACGGGAGAACCTTTTGCTGTGAGGAAACAACACTACCGCTGCACCACCGCATTAGTCATTATCAGCTCATTAGTATATCTCTGAATTGCATCTAGCACTACCAGACCTATCCATGGTAGCCTTTTCCTTAGCACCTCATGAGTAGCACTGACAAAGACACTCTCTGCACTCAAACACACACACACAAACACACACACAGACATTCCCACAAACAAACTGATATTCACCCATAAACAAACAAGCTCCTTAATAGTCACTCAAACTCATGGAAACATCTGCCCATTTATGTATATGCACTTTCCAGCACATACACACAAACACACTGAAAAATTAATTATCAACGTGCTGCATACTGTGATGGATCTGGAGTTTTCTTAAGAAATTTAGGTCTTGCTGGCTGGATTCTGCTGAAAACAAAGTCTAGTTATAATTGCATTTACAGTCTGTTCCCCACAGAAACTTGCAGAATGTACAATGATGCAGCACCAAACTCTGTCACTTTAAAAGCAGTAATCAATAAATAACTTTTTATAACAAATCACATGAACTACTGTTACAGATTCAAGTACTGTGCTGCTTTTCTTCTCAAACAGCATGGATGATGTGAGAGATACAATATTACCTCAGAACAAATGTGTGCTCCTACACAAATATCTATAACAATGTTATCTGCTATAGTCTCTTTATAGTGGTTTTACATCCTGTTTTTCTCCTTGGCATTCTATTTTGGTCTTTGTAGGAAACCATCTGTTTGCTGGTGTTTGCAGAAAGATATGTTTTCATCCTGTAGAGAAATAATACTTGTATTGTCTTTTAAGGAAACATCTTGTGCAAATGCTGACTTGATGAAAGCATATCCATTTAGACTTCCTTGCTTTACAGTGTCATATGATAGAAACACGTACAGATTGTTTTCCTGTTGTCCATTCTTTAAGGAAGCAGTTTAGCTTTTTTACTGACAATGTAAAATGCATACATCCTGTTTTTTTACATTTTTGATAAGTCTGTAAGAGGTGAGCTTTCTTGCTGACAGTGTGAAATGCATACATTCTTGCTGATTCTGTAGGAAAACATGTCCATTAAGCAAATTCCTTATTTTTCAAGCCACAGTCCTTTAGTATGGATGGTAATCACATATTGCTAAACTCTATTTCTACATTTAAGCAAGCTTTATTTTATACTTTATGTCCCATATTTGTAGAAGAATTACTTTCAACCTTAATAATTTGTTGAACATACTGTAACTATTCCCTCTTTTGTTTTATTTTAAATCAGGGATACAAATTCAGCATTATTTGGTAATACTTTCTCATTACGACAAGTAACAGTAGTAACTTGACTAGCTCTTGTTAAGCAGACTTTAATACATGCAAATAATATGCAACCAAGCACTACAATAACA
The DNA here is from genome assembly GCF_019279795.1 of Protopterus annectens. Taxonomy (NCBI): domain Eukaryota; kingdom Metazoa; phylum Chordata; order Ceratodontiformes; family Protopteridae; genus Protopterus; species Protopterus annectens. Next base: position 338,427,213 of record NC_056749.1, read on the forward strand.
ACAAAATAAATTAAAAATATAATGATATTTCCTGTCCATCCTGTAAATAGACTACTAAAACATTCACTCCAATCATCATTCCAGTTTTTTCTAGTATGTTGAGACACTTGTGCAATCACTTCTAAATGTGCTTTTACAGATTCTGTTTTGTCTGGAATAAATGTACAACATTGTTCTATTAAAGCACACGTACTGCCTTGGGATGCTAGTGTGTAATCTAATGCTATTCAATTTTGTAAAACTATAGTTCGTATAGCTGTCATTTCAACATTATTGTCAAGGACTGCATTGAAAGTGGCATTTGCCAATACCTCAACTAGTTTGGATAGTTTTCTCAGCTCTCAGATGGCTTTTGTAGCCCCATACCAAGGGAAAATACCTGCTCCAGAGATTACATAATTTCCTAGATCCATATCTTTTAATTTAATATAACCAGCATTTTAATGATAGATATGTGATGCATCTAAGGTGTCTACTAAATTTTCTGGACTTTCAATCACATGTAATATATTCCTTTTCATTTTTACATTTCTAATGCCTCCTTTTGGTAACTCTTTCACATGATGCATTGCTGGTACCACTAACCCTATATAACAGGTGCCATCCCATCCCTTTGATAGCCATTTATAAGCATATTTACCACAGATGTAATATAACCCATCTGACAGATCAACACTGCTATTTACCAGACTGCCATTTACTTGCCCCATAGCAGGAGTTTTATCATGTACAACTGTACAGTTTTATCAGTTTTACTTCACCAACATGTAATATTGGTTTTACATCGTTTTATCATTTTGTGAAAAATGAAACACTGCTGTGTCATAATCTTAACTGAGCCTTAACTGGTATTAAAATAAGAAAACCATGAAAAAATACTCCATATGGTATGTGGTTGTGAAAGTTAATCATTTCAATTGTTTGAATATAATTACTATTACCCACTGGAACAGTTTCATTTTGTTGACAACGTGATTCTCTGCACTATAGCAGATAACTGTACTCTTGCTTTACGTAGCTGTACATTTACGACTTGGTCTCCTGTCTCATTTATTAATATCCTCCAACTACTAAGGGAATTTAGTGGAATAGATATTAAAGGCATGACCCCTGTTATTTTTGGTATTAAACTACATACCCAACAATTAGAAACATTAATGCTTTTTGCATAACATCATTATCTTGCCAAAAAGGTATTAAAAGATCTCAGAAAATCCGCAGACCTCGTACACAGGACAACTGTTTATTCCACTCGGTTAAGCGCTTTCAGCTATTAAAACTAGCCTTCATCAGAACCATACAAATCCGTGCCAAAAAATGTGATCCAGAGATGGGACAAAACTAAGAGAAACTTCATTATCAGCTCATTAGTTGTTGTTGTTTGTCTTTCGGCTTTTCCAGGTTAGGGGGTGGCCACAGTGGAACTCCAGTCTGCTAATGATTGGCAGTTGTTTTTTATGGTGTCGAGTTGCCAGCCCGGTGCCCAACATTCAACGAAGGCATGCCCATTCAACGCATGTCTTTCGAACGCCCACTCAACCGTGGGGAGGTCATGCAGACTCCACACAGAAGGCACTCCCAACCCAAGCTGAGAATCGAACGGGAGAACCTTTTGCTGTGAGGAAACAACACTACCGCTGCACCACCGCATTAGTCATTATCAGCTCATTAGTATATCTCTGAATTGCATCTAGCACTACCAGACCTATCCATGGTAGCCTTTTCCTTAGCACCTCATGAGTAGCACTGACAAAGACACTCTCTGCACTCAAACACACACACACAAACACACACACAGACATTCCCACAAACAAACTGATATTCACCCATAAACAAACAAGCTCCTTAATAGTCACTCAAACTCATGGAAACATCTGCCCATTTATGTATATGCACTTTCCAGCACATACACACAAACACACTGAAAAATTAATTATCAACGTGCTGCATACTGTGATGGATCTGGAGTTTTCTTAAGAAATTTAGGTCTTGCTGGCTGGATTCTGCTGAAAACAAAGTCTAGTTATAATTGCATTTACAGTCTGTTCCCCACAGAAACTTGCAGAATGTACACTGATGCAGCACCAAACTCTGTCACTTTAAAAGCCATAATCAATAAATAACTTTTTATAACAAATCACATGAACTACTGTTACAGATTCAAGTACTGTGCTGCTTTTCTTCTCAAACAGCATGGATGATGTGAGAGATACAATATTACCTCAGAACAAATGTGTGCTCCTACACAAATATCTATAACAATGTTATCTGCTATAGTCTCTTTATAGTGGTTTTACATCCTGTTTTTCTCCTTGGCATTCTATTTTGGTCTTTGTAGGAAACCATCTGTTTGCTGGTGTTTGCAGAAAGATATGTTTTCATCCTGTAGAGAAATAATACTTGTATTGTCTTTTAAGGAAACATCTTGTGCAAATGCTGACTTGATGAAAGCATATCCATTTAGACTTCCTTGCTTTACAGTGTCATATGATAGAAACACGTACAGATTGTTTTCCTGTTGTCCATTCTTTAAGGAAGCAGTTTAGCTTTTTTACTGACAATGTAAAATGCATACATCCTGTTTTTTTACATTTTTGATAAGTCTGTAAGAGGTGAGCTTTCTTGCTGACAGTGTGAAATGCATACATTCTTGCTGATTCTGTAGGAAAACATGTCCATTAAGCAAATTCCTTATTTTTCAAGCCACAGTCCTTTAGTATGGATGGTAATCACATATTGCTAAACTCTATTTCTACATTTAAGCAAGCTTTATTTTATACTTTATGTCCCATATTTGTAGAAGAATTACTTTCAACCTTAATAATTTGTTGAACATACTGTAACAATTCCCTCTTTTGTTTTATTTTAAATCAGGGATACAAATTCAGCATTATTTGGTAATACTTTCTCATTACGACAAGTAACAGTAGTAACTTGACTAGCTCTTGTTAAGCAGACTTTAATACATGCAAATAATATGCAACCAAGCACTACAATAACAACAAAATAAATTAAAAATATAATGATATTTCCTGTCCATCCTGTAAATAGACTACTAAAACATTCACTCCAATCATCATTCCAGTTTTTTCTAGTATGTTGAGACACTTGTGCAATCACTTCTAAATGTGCTTTTACAGATTCTGTTTTGTCTGGAATAAATGTACAACATTGTTCTATTAAAGCACACGTACTGCCTTGGGATGCTAGTGTGTAATCTAATGCTATTCAATTTTGTAAAACTATAGTTCGTATAGCTGTCATTTCAACATTATTGTCAAGGACTGCATTGAAAGTGGCATTTGCCAATACCTCAACTAGTTTGGATAGTTTTCTCAGCTCTCAGATGGCTTTTGTAGCCCCATACCAAGGGAAAATACCTGCTCCAGAGATTACATAATTTCCTAGATCCATATCTTTTAATTTAATATAACCAGCATTTTAATGATAGATATGTGATGCATCTAAGGTGTCTACTAAATTTTCTGGACTTTCAATCACATGTAATATATTCCTTTTCGTTTTTACATTTCTAATGCCTCCTTTTGGTAACTCTTTCACATGATGCATTGCTGGTACCACTAACCCTATATAACAGGTGCCATCCCATCCCTTTGATAGCCATTTATAAGCATATTTACCACAGATGTAATATAACCCATCTGACAGATCAACACTGCTATTTACCAGACTGCCATTTACTTGCCCCATAGCAGGAGTTTTATCATGTACAACTGTACAGTTTTTATCAGTTTTACTTCACCAACATGTAATATTGGTTTTACACTCGTTTTTATCATTTTGTGAAAAATGAAACACTGCTGTGTCACTTAATCTTAACTGAGCCTTAACTGGTATTAAAATAAGAAAACCATGAAAAAATACTCCATATGGTATGTGGTTGTGAAAGTTAATCATTTCAATTGTTTGAATATAATTACTATTACCCACTGGAACAGTTTCATTTTGTTGACAACGTGATTCTCTGCACTATAGCAGATAACTGTACTCTTGCTTTACGTAGCTGTACATTTACGACTTGGTCTCCTGTCTCATTTATTAATATCCTCCAACTACTAAGGGAATTTAGTGGAATAGATATTAAAGGCATGACCCCTGTTATTTTTGGTATTAAACTACATACCCAACAATTAGAAACATTAATGCTTTTTGCATAACATCATTATCTTGCCAAAAAGGTATTAAAAGATGGTGACCAGTCTTGTTCACTTTTTCACATTTCTTTACTTTCTTTTTTATGTAATTTTATGGTTTCATTAACAGGTTGCAAATACAATTTAATGCTAAACAATACAATGATAACTAGTATGACAGTTATTATTGCTTTAAAAAATATCCTTCAAATAAAATTTCCATTGCCGATTGATTTTGCCTTTGGTCATCCAAAACTGAATTTCCAAAAGGATGCACATTAAACCATGTCAAGTTCATTATGTTTTTTCTTAAGGAAACCTATAAGAGAATACACTTAATCAGATTTACACTGCTCACTGTTTTTGATCATTCTTAGTGGATCTCTGGGTACCAACATTGTTCTGTTTTTCTTCTTTCCTTAGATTTGTATACATTAATGGTTCAGTTTGTTCCACTACTTCAAAAGGGCCTTGCCAATTACTAGTGCATGGTCCTTCAGTTTGGAACATTTTTACCAGTACTTTTGTTCTGCAGGGAAGGTTTTCTTCAGCTGGTAATATTCAAACATTTTTCCATAGATAGAACACCTGTTCCCTTGCATTATAGCCACATATGGTAGTATGTTGTTTTAGCCATTCCTGATGTTTGCTGATTTCTAGCATGGGCTTACCATTAGGTATATCTGGACCAAATGGTAATTGTATGGGCATTTTGTGGCCTGTCATTATTTCATATGGGAAAATACCTGTTTTGCTGTTTGGTGTTGCTCGAATACCCATCAAAATACCAAGCAGATTATGTATCCATGTATTGCCCTTTTATAAGTATGCCTTTTTTAGGCATCCTTTTAATGTCTGATTCATACATTCTACAATGCCACTAGATTGTGGATGGTATGGTACACAAAACCTTTGCTGTACGCCTAACAAATTACACATTTGTTTAATGAAACCACTAACAAACTGTGGGCCATTATCTGACTCTATAACCAGTGGCCATCCCCAATGGCAAAGATATTTTTCCATAAAGTTTCTGCAGTTACTTTTGTCATTATTGTTTTGGTAGGAATTGCTTCTACCCATTTTGAGAAAACATCCACTACTACCACTAGGTATCTATAACCTCCCTTTGCTGTTGGCAAAGGACCTGCATAATCTATTTGAACTGCATACCATGGCCCATCCGCTGGCTACACCTGATGTAAATGAGGCCTTTTGCTTTTAGCATTTACCTGCAGACAGATTAAACATTCTTCTACAATTAGCTTGCAGACCTTTTTTAAATTTGGGTTCCAATACTTTTCTTTTACAACTGCCCATAGCTTATCAGCTCCTACATGTCCCAGTATTTGGCAATTTAACTTGACCAACTGGCATACGGCAACTGTAACCCCTTGGAGGTAATGTATACATAGTACTCCTTTGGTGGTATACCCACTAGTCTGCACTGATCAGTTTCTTCTTTTAAGCCCTATTGTGTTTGTATATTTACAAGGTCTTTTTCTTTTGACTCTTCATCTAAATCTTTTAAGACACTAACTTCTGCACTCCTATACTCATATTCTGGAAGTTCTTTTTCATTTTGTGCTGCTTGTTTTGCCAAAGTATAAGCTAACACATTTAACCTGTAAGTTTTACTGGTTGGCTATTGACGTGCTTTTACTTTTAAGATGCTATACTGTCCCTGTTGATTTGACATTGTTATAACTTTATATATACCTTTTAATACTTCAGCAGGCTGTAATGGTATACCTGCACTATCCACAAATCCTCGCCTTACCCAGGTTTTCATATGCAGTCTTAAAGAATTTACTACGTAAGCACTATCTGAAAAAATGCTAACAGGGTTGTAATACTTTAGCACATATAGTACTGCCTCCAGTTCAGCTCTTTGAGCTGACATGTGTTATGGTAACTTGATAAGTTTGGGGGAACCCAGTTGTGGATTCTCTGGAACTATGGCAAATCCTGTCCAGTATCTACCTTTGTCCCAATATCATGGTCCATCCACAAAGATGGATGGCTTAAAGTGGTCAAAATCAGATGCCAAAAATTGCACGTCAGATGACATTATCTTTTCTAAACAGTTCTGCTGTTTTCCTTCATATCCCATATGATTAGATACATAGCATATGTCCTCTGTCTGTACAGTGACAGTTTTCATTCTGAAAAGTGCCATCCATTTTGCAAAGACTGCCTGACTAATACCATCTGTAATTTTATTCATTTCAAAATTGTCTATCAGAGCTTTTACTGCTTGATGTGGTGTTTGTACTATAATGCTGGAAAATACAGTTAGGTACCTAGTTTGTTTAATATCCCAGTAAATAGCTAATAATTGCTGTATACATGGGTGGTAGACAAGTTCTACTGGAGTCACCTTCCTACTACAGAAAGTGATTGGATGTAATGTTTTTTCCATTCCATTGTCACCACTATCTGGCCATTCCTGTAGTAGTACCACAGACAGTGTCTTTTTCCCTGCTGCTGCTTGTAGCACAAATGGTAACTTTGGTGTGGATGCTATTAATTCTGTACTTTGTGCTAATTTTACTTTTATTTGTGAAAATACCTCCTCTTCATGGGGTCCCCACTCTAAAAAGGTGGAGTTCATTTGTTCCTGTAACATTTTGTATAGGGGAGCAGCCACAGCTGCATAATCCTCTATTAATTCCCTGTTGTAATTCATGGTTCTCATGAATTTATGTAGGTCTGCTATAGTCAGTGGCTTTTCCATTTGTAAAATGCCTTGCACACGCATAGGGCAAGGAGACCTTCCTGTCGTTTTATAATAGTACCTACAAACTTGACTTCTTGGGACATAAACTAAATTTTTTCACTTTTAACCTTAAACCCTGCCTGCTATAGAATATGAAAAACTCTTAAGAAGCTGTACATGCTCCTCTACTGTCTCTGACTGAATCAAAATGTCATCAATGTAATGTAACACTGAATCGTCCTTTTCCAAATGTTGTAGAATGGATCCTACTGTCTGATGAAAAATAACTGGACCATTTTGAAATCCTTGTGGTAACCTTGTCATGACATATTGCTGTTTTTTTTTTAAATGTAAAGGCAAATCTTGGCCAATCTTTTTTTTTCTGAATGGTACTGCAAAAAAGCCATTTGCTAAATCTATTACTGTAAACCACTTGCCTCATGGCTTAATATGTGCAGCCAACTCTGGGACTCCTGGAATCAAATGTGCTCTAGAAGTATAATATTGATTAACCTTCCATAAATCAATAACAAGACAATAACTACCATCTTTTTTCTTTACTGGCCAGACTGGTGAATTTGTAGGACTACTGCCTTTCTGTATAATCCCTTCCTTTTCCCATCTGCAATACATTTTTCCATATGTTCTTCTGCCTCCCTAGGAATAGGATATTGTTTTTAAAAAGGTGGTACATAGTCCTGATCATTTCCTAACCCTACTGGGCTTTCTAGTTTTTCACAATCACTGGGACCCTTGGACCACAGCTTTGGGAATTGCTGTTGTAAATGCTTCCACACATCCTCACTGTCTGTATTCACATATCCTGTAGGTTTGTCAGGTTTTTCAGGTATAGAGATTGCATAGCAACCTATACTTTGCTCTCCCTCTCCTTTTAGCTTGTTTCCTATCCACAGGATTCCGTTAGGTAGATTAATTACTATGCTCAAAGGCCCTAGAATGTCCATACCAATAATGGTAGTTGAGCAAGATGGCTGCATTAAAAATGCACCCTTCCATGTTTGTCCCTTTTGGCTAAACTTTATGTCCACATTTTGGTAACACACTGCATACCATCCTCTGCTATTAAATGCTGAAATGAAAACCTTTTTTATAGGATTCACTGGTAACTGTCTGTATGTGACAGATACTGCTGCTTCTGTGTCTAATAAGACATTTTTCCACAGTGGCCCCTCTACTCAGATATCAATCAGTGGTTGTCCATCTCGACCTTTTTTAAAAGTAGTCAGGAAAGATAAAGTAGGGGGGGACATCCCTATTGTAAGGAAATACACTCATCCTCCCCTTTATTGTCAAATGCAATATGACATGCCTTATGTTCTTGCTTGTCATTTTCCTCTGTGTCTGCGTGATCTACATATTTAGGCTTTTCAAACTCTTTTCTTAACTGTTGCCTAGCTATTCCCTCTGCCTGTTCTATCAAATGTTTCAAATTTACAGGTGAAACTGTTTGAAAATCTACAGGGCATACTTTCCCTTTTCCTGTATACTGATGACGCTTCTAGCTGTTTTGGTTCAACTCTTGGCTGGCTCGCCACTGAAAAATTAATTATCAAAGTGTTGCTTACTGTCATTGATACAAAGTCTTCTTAAGACACTAAGGTCTTGCTAGCTGGATTCTGTTGAAAACAAAGTCTAGTTATAATTGCATTTACAGTCTGTTGCCTACAGAAACTTGCAAAATGTACACTGATGCCGCACCAGACTCTGTCACTTTAAAAGCAGTAACCAACAAATAACTTTTTATAACAAATCACACAAACTACTGTTATAGTTTCAGGTACTATGCTACTTTACTTTTCAAACAGCATGGATGATGTGAGAGATACAATATTACCTCAGAAGAAATGTGTGTTCCTACACAAATATCTCTAACAATGTTATCTGCTATAGTCACTTTATAGTGGTTTTACATTCTGTTTTTCTCCTTGGTATTCCATTTTGGTCTTTGTATGAAAACATCTGTTTGCTGGTGTTTGCAGAAAAATATGTTATCATCCTGTAGAGAAATAATATTGATATTGTCTTTTAAGGAAACGTGCAAATGCTGACATGATGAAAGCATATCCATTCAAACTTCCTTGCTTAACAATGTCATATGATAGAAACACGTACAAATTGTTTTCCTGTTGTCCATTCTTTAAGGAAGCAGTTTAGCTTTTTTTACTGACATTGTGAAATGCATACATCCTGTTTTTTTACATTTTTGACAAGTCTGTAAGAGGTCAACTTTCTTGCTCACAGTGTGAAATGCATACATTCTTGCTGATTCTGTAGGAAAACATGTCCATTAAGCAAATTCCTTATTTTTCCAGCCACAGTCATTTAGTATGGATGGTAATCACATATTTCTTAACTCTAGTTCTACATTTAAGCAAGCTTTATTTTATACCTTATTTATGTTGCATATTTGTAGCAGAATTATTTTCAACCTTAATACCTTGTTGAGCATACTCTTAACACATACATCCAGACTTTTGATCTCCTACCTCAACCTCCCTAGTGTGGGCACCCACACAGACACACACACATTCAAGCAGCTTCATTCATTCACTTACAGGCATGCACACGTGTCCACAAACACACACTCACATAGGAGTAAAAGGGTGACTGCCATTTTTTTTTTATGGCAATTTTTTCTTTCTAGAGTAAAATTTTAGTCAGTAAAGCAATCAGCCAAGAAAAGCAGGAGGCTCAGAAATTTCCAAAGAACAACATGTGGTTAATTACCAACAGCCACTCCCCCACACTATTGCATTATAATGCAATTCTTGCCACAAGACCACATTTTATGCTGAAGCCCCTGCAAATGGAAAATCTCACCAGTAGGGAGAAATCTTTATAGGAATGGCTTAGTATGTTGTGGAAAATTTGTGCAGTAAAATTATGCCATGATCTACACAATGTCAGATGTCCACTGCATAGGTCTTTCCCGGTTGCCAAAATACTTACCACTATTCACGCCAAACTTCAAGTGAACCCATTCTGTCTGTGACCACGTATACTTTTCTCCATAACCACAAAACTCTTGCTAAATTTGGTCAATCTTTAATTGACAAATTTTAGATAATTCAGACTTTTGGAACCTTCTAGAATATCACTCAGACTTCAAATGTATATACACCACCTTCAAAATTGAAAAACTTGAGGGGATGCATTTTCTAAAACAATACATACTTAAAATCCCTCCTGTAGTGATTTCTTAAGGAGTACAACTGGTGCTGTGTTTCTTGGTGTCTTGTGTTTCAAACAAATGATGCTTTGAGAACTTGATCTCAGCCATCTTCTAGATGTACCGGTTTTGTGTTTTATTTTTGAAGCTGCATGACTCGGAAAAAAAATACATACCTTGCTAGAAGTGAGGATTTTTTCTTCTATGAGGTATTGCACTGAAGCCAACATTATTAACAGTGGGAATGCATGTCTGCATGAGGGCTGCTAACTTGCAAAAAAATGACATTTTCATGTATTTGTGATTTTTGAAACAATTAACTGCTTTGAGATATGTATCAGTATCTACATATAGACAGAGTATGCATATACATATATATCTACACTCATACACAAATGAATGCACTTCAAAATATTGACCAAGCACAAATCTGAATATCAAAACATCAATCCCAACGGATAAAAAAAAATCAAGACTTTGAAAGAATAGATCAATGACTTGTAAGGGGGGGCACACCCCCCAGCACCACCTGCTAATTATATATCAACTCCAACATCACTCAACAGCAGGGAAGGGGTAAACTCCCACTACTCACCATACTGCAACCTCCCACAAAGTAATGCCAGCAGTCATCTGATCATTCAATCACTTCTGTCAACATTAGAGATGTTCAGTATTACAGATGTCCAGCTATATGGAGTGTTTTCATATGTGTGTGTGCGTATTACCTATATAACTATATATATATATATATATATATATATATATATATATATATATATATATATGGATCTCTATCATATGATAGAAACCTCATTTGACTGAGATCAAAAGACTGAAATTTCAAAAGACTGAAAAGTAATTTGACTGAAACCCATAATACTTAATTTCAACATACTAAATTTTAAAGTAGACCATATAAAACCAGACTAGGTGGGGGTCTACGCCCTCCATATTTCCCAATGTGGAGGGCTGTGCCCCCTACACCCCCTAACTATAAATACTAACTCCGGGATCTCACTACAGTGGGGAAAAGGGCATAGTAGGGGCAGCATGGAGACTACTGTAAGGTAAGTGAAAGATATATGCCCTTTTCTCCACTGTAGTGTAATGCTGGAGTTAGTATATATAGTTGGGGTGGTGTGTGGGGGGGGTGTAACCCCCCCCCCCACCTAGTCTGGTTTTATATGGTCCAGTTTACAATTTAGTATGTTGAAATTCAGTATTAATGGTTTTAGTCTTATGGCTTTCAATCAAGTGACTTTTCAGTCTTTTCAAAAAAAATTCAGTCTCATGGTCTCAAGTCAAATGAGTTTCAGTCAAATGAGGTTTCTATCATATGATAGGGATACACACACACATACATACACACACACACACACACACACACACATATATATATATATATATATATATATACACACACACACACACACACACGAGTCTACTTCTAAACTTCGAACCGTTTAAATGGAGATAGCTGCACAGCTCAGAATGGTTTATTTACCATTTTCCTCACTGTAGTGTGATCTTGGAGATGGTATATTTAATTAGCAGAGGGTGTGGGAGCCCCCCTGCAAAATCTTAAAAAATGTTTTTGTTTTTATTTTTATTTACATTTCAAACTTTCAAAACTTAGATCTTATGGTCTCGCCCATAAGAAATTAAAAGTTGTGAAACTTCAAAATGTAGAAGTAGACCCATATATGTACATACACACACAACATAAATACACACACACACACACACACACACACACACACACACACACACACACACGTATATTCAGGGGGTTATATAAGTATTTGATAAACATTATACCTATATGCATGCATAATATACACACATACATATTCATATTTATTTTGTTGAGGGGAAAAACTAAATGCGGTTTCCACATTTCCACTCACTCTAAACAAAATGTAGTCAAATACCATAATTTCTTTTTTCAAGAATTAATGATTCTAAAACAGGTCATAGAGCTGTGAGTGAAGAGTTTTTCTTAACATTTGACAAGCTTCTTTAGACATATCTGAAGGATAGGATTTACAGCCTGAAGCAAGTGTCAGCAGGTAGTCTTGTTCCTTTGATATACAAATTACTGCCATAGCATTTAACACACTATGCAGAGGTATAGGTTTAATGCCTAATTTCATAGGGCAATTAAATGCAGAGAGGTCCAAACTAAAGTACTGCCAATACTGTACCGTGTTTTCATTGGTAGAGAATGTCCTACAGAAGAAACATCTGTACTGATTGAATTAAAAGAAGTGTACTGCAGGTGTTAACTTTTCTCAGTATATGCTGCACTCACATTAAAATCCATTCTTAATACAGGGGAAGGAAAATTGCTTTCGCTAAGAGAAAATCACTTTAGGATAGAACAGATTATCTGGAGCAGGAGTTGTGTTTAATAAGAACCCATTTAAATAAAGATTATGTACAAAATTATGCAAGGAACATTATGCAACATAAAAATATGGAGACAAAACTTAAATTTTTTTTATTAATTTCTTGTAAATGTAGTAGCTTATTAAATTAATAAATACGCAATGTAGTTAGTAAAAGATATAACCACGAGATGGATAGATGCAAAAATGGATACATATATCAAATTCCAAACATATTACAGAAGGGTCTATATTAAATCAGCTGGGCCATTTTTGGGACTATGCCATTTCCTCCACTGTAGTGCGATCTCGGACTTGGTATATTTAAGTGTGTGTGTGTGTGGGGGGGGGGCACAGCCCCCCACTTTATTTAGTGGTTTGAATTTTTTTTTTTGTGGAACAGCGATTTTTTTCCCTGGGAAGAAATAGCTGTTCTGAGTGTTCAGGATTTTAAGCTTTCACTGATTTAACATAAACACTTACAGAAGCCTATCATGAACAACTCTTATTGTTGCTGACACCACAGTAAAAAATGAATATAGAAAATCAAAGTGGAATACAAGAGAATGAATATTATGGACATATTAGTGCAAACAAATGGTAGCAGATCAGATATTACTGCAAATAATGAAGCAGTGCATTCTTTTCATAGGCTCATGGGATGTTAATAGGCAACTGACCAGAGGGTCTTTATAAGCAGTTAAATCCAGATATAATACTAGATGAGAGATACTGTCTATGCCCACGTTTTTTCTTGCAAGGACTACCCATGTCGAGGAGAGAAACTGGGGCACAATCCTGGCAGAAATATACAGTTTCCCATCCAGTCATACAGCCTGTACTTAAACAGGGTCATGGAGGTGCTCTACTTGATACGATTGGAAGCCTATTCCAGAGGGGTGGCAACATCTGAGAGACGCATCTGTCTCCCTAACAGGTCCTGTTTATGCTGCAGGCTAGACTGAGGTCCCTGGAATGGGTGACTGTAGTCCCATTTGACTTACGGATGTGCAGCATTTCCATTAGATGTGGGTCAGAGATTGACCTGTAAAACAGACATAAGTTACCTCTAAGTAGTCTATATGCTACTGAGTACAGTGACAAGTCATTTCCGTCCATCCATATAAGACATGTGCTGGAGACCCTGAATTTTCTTAGACAGAAATCTCTTAGGTCTCTCAAGTTGCTGCAGGTGTCTGGTACATTACATACCAAAGAGAGCATTATATTCAATAACAAGCCTGATAAAGGATGAGTAAATGGGGGTTTAACCTCTTTTGCTCTTGAGACAATACCTTTGCTAATCATTTGAGTGATGTAGAATGCCTTCCACACTACAGCAGACACATGATGGTCAAAGATGAGGTCACAGTCAACATGTGTTCTCAGGTATCACACTACTGAATTGGTACTTAGGGTATTATTGCTTATTTTATAATCAGCAGGGGTATTGTTTTTATCAAAGGGAATGATGATTTTTAGAGTTTAGTTTAAGACCATAGCTTTGGCACCAATCATTGGTCTGTGTAAGTCCCTTTTGAAGTACACTGACATTGCTAGGGGATTCAATGATAACTTGCAAACTTGGTTAGCCACAGCCCCTTCATTTTAGCCTGGACTTCTGGGAAGTGTATGCCAAACAAGAATGGGCCCAGCACTGATCCTTGTGGGAGCCCACTGGTGACAGGTCTGCTGTTAGAGTCAAGTCTCCCACTTTGACTGAATGTTATCGATCTGTGAACTAGTTTGCAACTCACCTGATAACACAGGCTGATATCCAACTGGGTCAGTTTGTCAGTGATGTCTGAATGTGGGATTTGTGTCATAGGCCTTGGCCAAGTCAAGATAGCCTGTGTGCATGGCTTTGCCCTCATCTATGGCTCTGGTCACATTCTCGAAGAAGATGATGATGTACCTGATATAGAATGTAACATTTGTTGCTTTGTGAAAAAACAAAGAAAAATTAATTTAATAAAAAAAAAAAAAATGAACTGCACAGACATGAAAGCTTATCTGAGCAGTGTAAGAACAAAAGAGGGTCATGGTTCAAACATATTACAGGGCATGGATAATGGTAGCACTTATTGGTGCACAAGCTTTGCACAGTCCTTTGTTTGTGGAAAATTAGGACAATATATTGACCACACTACAGGGAATGGGTAGTGTAGTTCGAGTATCTGAGTTCAGCATTATGAACAGAGATCGCGGTTCAATGAGGAAAAGGGAATTAGCACATTTCTTCACTGTAGTGCAATCTTGGAGTTGATATATTTAACTTGCAAGGGGTGTGGGGGGTGCAGGGGGTGTAGCCCCCCCCCCTGCAAAATAGTACAATTAACGTACCATTGCCTGTAGAGTGTAACAGTACATTAAGGTGCCCCTCCTGCTATGTCAAATACATCAAACTATGGATGTCGATGGATATATTTTCCACCATGGCTGCTGTTTCGAAGTTCTGAATTCAGCATTTCGGGTCGACCATTGTGAGCTGTCCACGAATGCAGTTTCGGAATCTCAATAGTAAACTGAATCAACATGTTACCCATTGCATTACTTATAAATAATATGCTGGATATTGGGATAGGTCTGGTGAAATCTATGTCTTGCCAAGTCTGAAGTATCTTGGTATGTTCATTGCAGGGGAAAACAAAATACTAGGAAAATCATCTTGATAGACAACCATTTTCTGACTCTCTGGCCTTCATTTCTTAATGAAAGAAATTAAGTGCGGGTTATTTCTGAAGACTGTGTTCCGTTCATGTACTTAGTGAAGTGCCTGTGGACATTCAAAAAGCAAAGAAGGTACTCAGCATCATTAGAATATTGAGCAAAGCAAACTAGCATATTAGCTGCCTGGTTCACATTTATTTTCATGTCTGCCATAGGAAATAAGAAAAAAATAGTGCTTAATGAGAAGTCTTCTGTTTGAAAAGTAAGGCAAGGAGGCTTAACAGAATAAAATATCCTTTGGTGGTAACTGACAGCAATCAAGGTCTTTTAGGAAAAAAAATTCATCATCATTTAAATCAACTGCTTCAAATGGGAGAAGAGAAAGTTTCTACAATCAAATGTAAATCTTTCCCAAGGGAAAATGATCTGCAAATGGGGCAAAAAAGCAAGGTTCATCTGAAGAAATCCTTGCACACTTTAAGAGAGGTTAAGCCAAGAAATCCTAGCCAGAATGAAAATTAGAAATTGCATCATGATAAATTCTGTTAGAAGAATAACTAACGCCTGTTTCAAAGATTTATGGAAGGCAATACCAGTCATGAGGTAGCAGGTAGAAAATGACCATTTTTAATGAAGAGAACGTAAACCTTGTCCATTTATCCTTGTTGTTTTCTGGGTGGGGTGGCAGGCTGTGAGCTGGATAGAAATCACTTTGTTCACATTGGATGTCATTCTGTCAACTAGTGGAATGGCAGCAAAATGTTGTCTACTTAAATGCATGAATATTAGGAGGGTTCCTGTTGGGTAGGTGCGTGGGTTAGGTATCCACATTGTTGTGAAAGACAAAGGATTGTATCAAAGATATCTGGGTGCAGCAGTGGAAACCAGATCTGCTTGAGTAAAAAAGATTTTATCAGAATGACTCCAGCTTTGGAAAGTTTAATTTTGTGGATAAATATTGCCCTCAGATGAATGGAAGAAAGAGTAATGGATACCCTAAAGTTGAGACCCAATTGAAACATTATGAACTCTGTCTTTTGCTGGCAAAAGTAGTTAGAAATTTGGGCAAGACCTGCTGTTTGTTTCAGATGTGAAAGCCTTCTCATACTTGCGCCCCTTCTTAACTTAAGAAAAATCCTGGTCACTGACCATCTCAATGCTTGCTCCTGAAGCTTCGCCATAAGAGGAGCTCATGTTGCCCACCAAACAGCTGAATTGCAATGGAAAGAGAGCAAATGAGGGATAGCATCAGTTTTTAGAATCCCACTGCCTTATTCTCATTACTTCTTAGCACAACGTTTACATTTAAATATCCCCTTGTTTCCTGCTAAACTAAACTGCTGTCATATTTTCTGACTGGAATGAAATATATAGAAGACTGGAAGGGACAGAAGCACTGGTCATTTCCAAGTAATTGATAAGCAAAATAAACAATTGAAATCTCTGAACTTCTTGGTGTCTATTACACCCCCCCCCATCTGCCCAGGGAGGAAGTAACTGTGATATATCATACCTTGTTTTGCTAAGACTACATCCATTGTGCATGCTGGACAACTGCAGTGCTGAGTGAATACATAGGTCCTGCTTCACTGACCATGCTTTATTCTACTGTGTAGACTTACAATGAAGTCTTCTAGTAATAACAGGAAACCTGTTACTGAAACCATCTTTTTCTTCTTACTGGAAGTTTATGTAACCTCAGAGTTAGTATATCTAAAGACTGAGGTTTGACAGAATTCACCTTTATTGGGAAAAGCACTAAGAAACTGTCTTACTTCAAAATCCTTCTTTTTTTTTTTTGCATATATTGTTTGTTTTCATTTATTTTATTGAGATTTATCAGGTATTGATAAAAGCAGTTCCTATGAATAATTGTCATCAGTAGAACTACTGGACAAAAATGCTCCATTAAAAAGTAATCTGGAAATGGTCATTGGACTATTAGTGTCCTACAAGTCTTTGTCTGCTCTCTGTCTTCATCCAGACGACCATTCTCCTGCAGATACTGAATTCTGACAGATTATTGGATGGCTGCAATGTGATACCTAGTATGTAGAACCAAAATAATTGTAGACTACAGCAGCTACAAAGCTCTGAAGCACATCTTGACTGTGCAGATTATCTTATACAAAGGATCACAAACTGCTGTTACTATCTCCAAACATTTCTCAGCATGTCTTGGTATCTAAACAACTTAGGAAGTTTGTGACCTTTGCTGATGAGAGTCAAAACATTGAAAAATTCACCGTCATCCATAATGTGGAAAACATGCAAAGCAGACACTTCTTCTGAAATGCAATACTGCCACAAAACACAGCCGTCCCACTTTGCGAGGGACAGTCCCTCTTTGGGCAGTTGTGTCCTGTCAAAAAATTGTAAAAATGGCAAATGTCCTGAGATTTTAGGACAAAATTATTTCCTATATTTTATGTAATAGTTGCATAAAAGAGTTATTCTGTATCTAAAATACCTAAATGTTATAAGAAACAGAATAAGCAACTAAAATTCTACAAGAATAAGCTTTTATTTAGGCAAGAAATTTAAGTTCTAACTTTTGTACTGACCGTGGGTATGTGTCAGCCTGTGAAATCTGATGTTTGTACCAAAAATGTCCCACTTTGCCCATTTGAAAAGGTGGCAACCCTACCAGCAGGAGGCAGAGGATTACGTAAATGAGGACTTTGGTGCTCTGCATGTGGAAATGAACTATTATGGCCATGAACTTTCTGAACTCACACTGTGCCTATGTGTGTCCAAAGCTACTATAGCCATCTCCTAATTAGAAAAAAAGATATAATTATTCAATGTTTTACTATCCTTATGTGCAAACAAATGCTTTGAATCAAAAACAAGCCCAATCTCCTATTGACAAGCATACGAGAAATTTCTGAATTGTGGCCAAGTGAATGAATATTATGGGATGAAGGTGTTTATGATGTACAGATCTAGAATTAGCTACCAGCCCCCTGTGCCTTGTGTGTGTGTACATGAAGTATTTTAATTATTACTGAGATCCTTCTGGTCTGAAGGAGATTATGCAAAATTTTATTTGCTGGGACATCAGCCAAGGAAAGAGAAAGGGTTTAAAGATGAAAAAAAATGGGTGACAATCTGTTTTTATGATTTTCTTTGCATGCAACTCTTTGTTACTGAAAACCAAGATGGGGCATGATGAGAAACTCTTTCATTCATAACTACTGAAGGAAAGTGCCTGAGTTGGAACTCTGATCTGCAATGGAGCAGCATCCTAAAGTAGGGTGCCAGTGCTCAAGAAATGTCAAGGATCTGGAATTTTCTAACTCATGGATCACAGACCTTGTTGGTTAACTGTAGAAGAAGGTTGGTGGAACCAAGCTGTTTCCTTCTCTAGTAGCTGTCAGCTGGGAAGAACAGCAGCTGCAGCCACCTAACTCCTCTGCATTCTGGAAAGAATGTTGGCATGGGAAATGAAATTTAACTGCTAAATTTGGAAGAAACTGTACTGTCTTCTTTCCTTCCTTTCAAAGACTCATTGATTTTAGAATCAACTCTCACATAGTTTTGAAAAGGAATTTCTAGGAAAATCACCCCAACAGCCCAGGAAATGTAGAGTAACAGTAATGACTTTCAGAATATAGCCAATCCAGGTCTCGATACTCTAGCAGCCCTATCAGTATCAGTAAATGTCATGCATACCATCAGGCTACTGAATGTGGTAGCAATGGGTCCTTGTGCCTTAAAGGTTTCCTCAGGTGCTGTTTGACACCTCTGAATGCAACATACTCTTTTGCTATCAGGAATGTTTCCTTGAGAAATATGACGTGTCTAATATTTCAACACCATTAAACAAAGTAGTAGACATTACCATATATTTAGCAGAAAATTGTAAGGCCATGGTCCTGGACTCCCTAAAAGAAGTGATGGACTACAGGAGTCTGAGGAGTAAGCATTCTCCTCAAATCATCTTCTAATACAGTCATATCCAACTTGGGCATATTAATCCCCAGGAAATAGCCTACTTTGTCTGGAGATCTGACCTATGTTTTATATAAATGGCATAATAGTATCTAGTTGCTACAAAGCAATGGAGAAGCAATCATTCATAATGTCATACAAAGAGGAAATCACACAGATCATCAGCTTTGTAACTTTGTAGGCCTTTGAAAAATGCATTTATAGTGATGAAATGAATGTTGATGGTCATTTGTGTCTTGTATTAAATGTATGTTCATCATAAATTCTGGATCTTGGGAAATAGATGCAGCAGAAGCAGTTTGTTTTTTTCTTACCCATTTCCTCAATGACACTATCCGATACTGAATCTAAGTACTTGTATTCTGTGGTTTTCTACTTATTTTTCCACTGGAGTCTCAGACTGAGCTGAGAACTGACATACTTGAATTCCCTTCACCCTGACATGCAGGGGAAACTAGAGATTATACCTGAAGGACGAAACAGTTAGCAGTTGGAATGAAAGGCAGTGGTGGTGCCCGAGAGTAGTCCAAGCCCAATAAACAAACACTGTGAGTTTATATGGTTGCTTGGATTTGTATCACTGACCGGCAGTACTTTTGTCCGCTATTAAAGGTATAGGAGCTCAAAGATAATGAGTTTTTGCTCCAGTCAAAGGAACATCCTACTTCTGGAACAATGATGGCTGGACATTTGACATCTGCTGCCAGAGAAATGAAAAACAGCAGCATGCAAGGGTGATACCTTATAAATGGAGAGGGTGTAAGTGATGTTAGCACCAATGGGATTTGGTAGGCAGGCTTGGCACCTGATGTATGATGAGGTGTCTTAGGATAAGTAGTGTCTGCACTAGCACCTGCTGAACTGCTGGGTATAGATCCAGAATTGCCGAATGGATGCCTGAGTGACAGAAATTTGTGGGGCTGAAGACTAGTGTCCTGGAACTAAAGGAACTGAGGTCCGTTTTTCTTAGTCAATATTCATCTGTAGCAAATGCATATGAAAACACCTCCATGATTAAATGCATTAGGGACTAATATCCAGGCTCCTTTCAGTTGACAAAAGGGTCTGAAAGAGTTGTAACGCCATATCACAACACACAGCATCATCAGGGTTTCCAGTTAATCAGAGGAAGTAGTCTCAAGAGGAATGAACACAGATAAGGATGAATGTGGTGAGTGGGTGTCCAAAACCACAGAAATGGCAGCACAAGTACTGCCAAAAGCAGAAGAAATGGAATCAATAATGTCTGGGCTCTTGGATTGTAAAATATGCAATTGTTCAAGTAGATGATTTAGTGAAGATGATAATGTTCTTTCAAAGGGTTTTACTTTTGTCTAGAGCCTCCTTCGCGGATATAACTATAGACTTAAAATATTTAATCATTCTGTGGTGATGGTTACAGAAAACATATGATATGAAAACATAGTTTTTATTGCCAGATGTTTCAGTTTATAGTAAAGTTACATTTTGTGAATACAGAAAGGCTATGAGACTTTATGATTCATGGTTAAATGAAGTTCATTAACAGGTCCTGAAACTGACAAGGTGTTAAACGTTTTCACTGTGCTTATTCCAGGGTAAGTATTATGTTTGGCATTTCCAAGGAGAAAAGAATTATGAAGGTCCATACCAGAGACTTATAGTGTCTTTATGGAGCCAAAATGGGTCTGTTTTTTGTTTGTAGACACCATACTCAATGAAGTGCTATTTAGGCAAATATCTCACATTAAAATGCATTTGAATTTCATTATAATATTAAGGATGTTGCGATGTTGAATAGTAGCATTTTAGTTAGTAGTAATGTCAGTTCATTATACACTGTAATTTCATATGAAACTGACATTCAATGGGTTTTTAACCTCATAATATAGAAAAAACATTATTCCTCATTAGAAGTCAAATTTATCAGGTAGTATTGAACAATAATTATTTCATGTTTCATGGGAAACGGTTAAAACAGGTCAGTGGAGTAGCTGTGGGAGTCACTGTGCTAAAGTGTATGCAGACCTGGTGATTGCCTATAGGGAGACAGATTTTTTTTATATGAGAGTAAATTGTCTGATAAAGTAAATTTGTTGTTTTATTGACAGCATCTTTTTTAATATGACCTGGGAGCCAAAATAAGTTATCAGTTTACACAACGTATGAACGACACAGATGTGTCTTTAGAGTTTACCAGTTTGAATGGTGAATTATGTATTACTTTTTTTTTTTTTTTTTTTTTGATACAACAGTTTCTAAGTCTGCGTTTAATAACACCCGTGCTATTAAAAATTCTGACACTGGTTCATATTTATATTATGGTAGTATGGACCTTAACTATTTAAAGTATAACATAGTCAAGAAACAACACATCAGACAGCAACATTTAATTTTGCACACATTTTTGGTGTTTCTTGTTCTGACTCAGTTTCAGGAAAGTTTCAAGTTGAAGGGTTACTCTAACAATGTAACAGCTAATGCCTATAGTATTAATAATAGGAGTGTAGACTTTCTCATGAATAAAAACAGTCATATCACTACATTATTCAGATGATAGTAATATTAAACAGATAAAGAAAAAGAACAGGAAATTAGTAAATACTAATGAGGGTATTTCAAAAAAGTTTGGTACTTTTTGTATATAAAAGGGGAAAAAGTTAAGGATTTGTTTACAATCAGAAATCATAGTTTCAGTTCATTGTATTTCACTCAAAGAAGTGGTACTTTTGAATGTCTGCATTGCAATATGTGTAGGTTTTAACAGATTCATGTCATTTTTATTGTTTTAACCAAGGAAGGACATACAAGTCTCTTCGGATTAAAATTGTGATTGTGACGTTGTGGTTTTCATTACATTCTACTGAGCTTGTGATGCATTTTATATAGACAAAATAAAATAAATGCTGAGAAACAGGACTATGAACATTTATACTCTATCACAAAAAAGAGCATAGTTAGTGTTTATGTAAACACTGTATACTATATTCAAATTTTGCAAAGTTTCTTTTTCATGTGATTGATTTCGTTGATCGTAATGGACTTGTTAGTAACAGAGAATTAGATTTAGATAGCAGAGACTGCGACTGGCAATTCATTTTGGAGGCTTGCATATCACCGGGTTTAAATTTTACTGCAAGTTCTTAAAGACATATAAAAAAAGACAGTTAAACCTCAGATAAATTAATTTTATAAGAATTTCAATTTCATTTTATAAGCATTTGATGTTTAAAATACCCTTCTAGCATGTATATATTGTGAAACTTGTACATTGATTTATTACCCTTCTAGCATGCATCTATTGTGAAACCTACTGTATATATTGTGAAACTTGTACACTGATTTATTACCCTTCTAGCATGTATCTATTGTGAAACCTACTGTATATATTGTGAAAGTTGTACACTGATTTATTACGCTTCTAGCATGTATCTATTGTGAAACCTACTGTATATATTGTGAAAGTTTTACATTGATTTATTACGCTTCTAGCATGTATCTATTGTGAAACCTACTGTATATATTGTGAAACTTACTGCATTTACGTTCTTTGATGTACTCTCTCATTATTGTCTGCTTGTTAACTATTTGTACTACTGTGGAACCTTTCTCCTCGGGCCTCCGCTGAAAAAGGGCTTTGTTCAGTCAGACACTTCTGGTCAACAAATGTCAAATAAATAAATAATAATAAAGTGTTTGTTTATTGATTAAATTTCATAGAAGATGTTACTGCTTAGAATCATTTAAATAGCAATGAAATTATTACTAATCCTTTGTCTAATGAAGAGTGTGAGTTAGAAAGGCTGCAGACTCAGTTGCACCTATCTTTATCTACATTGCCTAGATAGATATATACATATATATATATATATATATATATATATATATATATATACACACAGAGAGAGAATCTATATATTTATAGGTATACTACACATCTAATTACAAAACACATTTAATTAAATCACATTACATCTAAAATGTGATGTGCAGCAAATACTCCCATGCACCCCAGATCCCCCTTAATTAAAAGTAGAAACTCCACAATTACACAACCTCAGAGAAAAAAGAAAACACCACATACAGTGACTCACTACTGTTATACAAACTTGCAAGTGGACATTAGCAAAGTACAAATGGCGCACTAGACTAATCTGCCTTGTAATTCCTGGCACCCTAACAACCTAAATCACAACACCAGCATCAATTCTCTACACCCTCCTACACTTTTAATATAAAATTTAATGAGAGTGGATGTGCTTTTGACTAAACAGGGCTTAGATCCAATGTTTAGATATGTTCAGCTTAAATGAGTCTCAGATGATATGGCAATAAGCTATATAGATATTAAAGAAGATGAAGTTAGGAGGGCAGAGTAGGTAATAGGGCCACACAAACAAACATATAAATAGACATAACTGTGAAGGGAGGTAGTGACACAAATGCAAATGTAGAAGACAAAGAAGAAGAAAACATCTGAGAAGCACAGGAAAGACAGCGGTTGTGCTGAGGAGAGGGATGGAGGTAGGTATGGCAGCAGGGACACCATTGCCAGTGATGTGCTGACAGTAATAAAGTAGTTTATGATGGCGATCAACAGACCTGGATGGTGGCAGGGGTACTGTCTGGACTCATCAAATAACTGAAGAGAAAAACAAATGTTGAAAAAGAAAACATACATGGGTGGAGAAGAAAGTACAAATTCAATAACCAAATGCAGGTACATAATCTTAGTCTGACCATTTTACCTACACCATACTGCAAAGGTTAGGAAAAAATGCCCTACTTTAACAATGAAGTGCCTATAAGCAACCCCTCTGCAAGGTGAACCAACAACCTTCATCACTTGTACTGATAAAATCACTTCAGGTACAGGGTGAGCTATGGTGACAGTCAGACAATAGCCTTCAGGAAAACACACAGCAACTGAGAGTCACTCAAGTACAGAATGAAACAATAAGGCATCAATTACAACTCCTCAAAACACCAACTTTGGGATCTGAACTCATTATTCAAAGGCATATTTGGCAGTGCAATAGTTTGCAGAAAGAAGTGCTCCAAACACAGTGGTCATATCCTATGCCATTTGTGGCATTGGCCATACATGACACTCAGTTCTATTGTGTGGTCATGATAGGGCAATGTCAATAAAAGCAGTAGATTGCACTGATTGTGAAACATGGCAGCTTAGCTCTTTTTATATGATGAGCAGTGCCAGTGCTCAGCAGTTAAACCAGAAACTCCACTCACTGGAAGCAACTCTCACATTTGTGCAGTTACTGAGACCTGTTTAAGGCTGTGCGCAGCACCCCAGCTATACCAGGTTACTATTCCTTCAAAAATTTAGGGAACAAACTGAAGGCATGAGAACTCAAGAAGGTGGTGTATCAATAGTCTTCAAAGATAAATACACCTTTAGATTGGTTAAACAGCACAATTCCCTTGAATTAATTCAGTTGTAATTGACTGTAGGTTAGAGCCCTCTTCAGGTCATTGAGAGCTATAGTACCCCCTCCATGAGTTAGGACATCCACTCAGTCTACTTGGATCTACTTGATTCAATCAAAATAGAACCAAACATCCTGGTTTTGGGTGACTTTAATTACCCATCCATTGACTGGGTAATTTATAAGTGTCCTAACTCACTTGCCCAAAGGTTCCTGGACGTCGTTAACTCCAATGACCTGGACCAGCTGATTGACACACCAGCAATGGGTTCAAGCATCCTGGATCTGGTGCTCTCCAACATGGGGGACCACGGCACCACCCCCAGTGTGTGGCAATCCCTGGTGAGATCTGACCACAAATCAGTCTTGCTAGAAGTAACTATAACACAGGACCCCCCCCCCCCCTTAGCAACAACTAAGCTAAAAAACTTCTCCAAGGCCAATTACAATCTCTTACATGACAGCATAAATAGCTTCATAACCCCTACCCCAATGATGGAACAGACACCTAGTTATACATCAGTGCTTTATACGAGCACCTATATAATTGTATTAACTCTGCTGTACCTGATAGACTAAAAGCAAGATCTTCAAGGAAAAACAAACCTGCCTGGTGGGCAAGTGGCATTAACAGGCTGTACAATAGGAGAAAAAAATTGCTGTTTAAGAGTTGGAAGGAACTGTCTCAAAAGTGGAAACACTCCCTCAACTTAAACAAGCAAATACGACTCATAGTGAAGTCCTCCAAAGCTAACTACAAATCCAAATTAGCTTCCCTAACTAAAGATAACAACAAGGCATTCTTTAGTTACATCCATAACCTCAAATGTAAGGCCCAGATTTTCACTGAACTCGTATTTAATGGTACTATATATATACAGAACCTGTGGATATAGCAAACCTGCTGGCTGACAGTTTCAGTGAAAACTCCCCTGTCCCAGCTTCAACATCCCAGGCTGTGTTCTACATGGGTTAAAACAGGAATTAGTATCACCATTGGGCACGCTTTTAAATCACAGCCTAAACATTGGTTTCATCCTAGTGGAATGGAAAACAGCTAACGTCATCCCTTTGCATAAAGAGGTGTGCATCCACAGACTTCAGGAACGATAGTCGCATTAGCCTCACCAGCCTTATCTGCAAGGCCATGGAACGAGTCATCATGGACCTTATTAACAAAGATATAGGAAATCTCCAAATGCTCAACCTCACCCAGTTTGGCTTTGTCAAGGGGAGATCATGCCTGTTAAACTTGGTGGACCTCTTCAAGACGGTCACCAAAGCCCTAAACGAGAGCAAATCTGTGCATACGGCCTACCTAGACTTAGCCAAGGCCTTTGACACAACCCCCCATGCAGGCATCATTGATAAAGTCACCCAGCTGGGTATCAACCTGGATCACTGACAGAACCCATACGGTCAAAATAGTGGGCTCTACCTCCTCCAGCAGACCCATGACCAGCGGTGTTCCACAGGGACAGTTCTGGGACCCCTACTGTTAGGAATCTATTGCTCCAAAGTACAGGATAAAACAAAAGGACTGCGGCTAACAGTTTGCTGATGACTGTAAACTGTGAGTCATCATTGATCCCCTAAAAATGTCAACATCCTGCAAGATCTTACGTAGACTAATGACTGGTGTCAAATCATAGTCTTAAACAATGCAAAACAATTCATCTTCATCCCGTTCGGTAAGGGTGATGTTCCTGCAAACTACTACATTAATAGCAATACCTTAAGCAGACAGTCAGTGGTCAGAAATTACACCACACAAGTCGACAGCAGCCAAAACTTCGATCATGATATCTCCACAGTGGTAAGAAGGGCATTTTAAATTGATCATCTCATAAGTAAGGGCATTGCCTCCAGAAAAAAAAGAGGTTATAATCCTTCTGTACTCTTCTTCCCTTATCAGGCCAATAACAGAGTGCAATGCTCAATTTAGTATGTTCTTTTCCAAACACCTGCACCAACTGGAGAGACCACAAAGGCTCCTTATAAAGAAAATTCAGGGTCTTCAAGACCAGTCTTATTCAAACAAACTGAAATTTTTGTCACTTTACTCTGTTTCGTACAATCAGAGGTGAGCTATGCCTTGCATATAGAACAATCTGTGACCCAGCTTTAATGTAAATTCTGTACATTCACAAGTCAAATGGCACACGGGTCACTTGCTTAAAGGGCCTTAACCTGGTATGTGAAATCAACATAACTTGCTGGAGAGAGAGATTTGTCTCAAAGAGGTTGCCCCTCATTTGGAACAAGCTTCCTATTCATGTTAAATAAAACCCCCTCATTGGGCCTATTTAAGTGTAATTTGGATGACTGGATGGGTAACCAGAAATTCACTCAGAGGCTTTCACCTGTGTCCCTCTTGGGCAGGGGCAATAGGTGCTGATTTTAGCGTCTGTTTGAACCAGACACCCTTGGGAACATGAGTTGAACCTGGCTAGACTTGAAGGGCCATGGGGCTGTTAGCCTATTAACCTCTTATGATCCTATGGACATTGATGGTGCTCTTTGTGACCCACAGCATACAGTACAATCACAAAGGAGATGTGATTTAGGAGCCATACACGGGCATGTGTGATCTGTGTTATCTTTTTTTCTTTTGATTAGATTAAAGGGTGGCAATGGAAGCAAATAAGGTGCAGAACATACACTGGGCATCTAAGGAATGAGCAAGATAGAGGTGGGAATGCAATATAATTTTTTTTGTGTGACAGGTGCAAATTTTCCATAGGAAAGAAGAAATAAAGAGGATTAGTTTAGATAGCTGGGGATGACTGGCAGGGAACATTTATACACAATAAGGGAAGAAAACACAGTGCTGAACTAGACATCAGACAATCAAAGAGAGACAATGTAGAGGGGCGAACTGTACATCAACAGGAGTGGTTATGGCAAAAAAGGGAAGAGGAACATCAGGATAGGATATAGGATGAAGTTCCACAGCTGCAGTCCCTACCAGCTGAAATCTAGAGAGAGAGAGAGAGAGAGAGAGATTACTTTCCCCGTTGCATAAGATCACCACTGGGCCCTAACTTAGACAGTGTTGGAGACAGTGCTGGACAGGGCTGCAACGCAACACAATGCATCACTGGAGGAGGTGGCTTTCTATCTGGAAGATTCAGGCATATAACATCCTGTCAAATTTCTTAACTACAATGTAAGCCAGCTACCAATGGGTGACAATGGTGTCACCTCCACTGGCATTGCCGCTGGTAGGTACAAAAGTACCAGCATCCAGTGCAGGTAGGCCAGGAGGTATGGAGATGACTAAAGAAGGCTGGGACTCACATGTGCTGGTGCTTGTGGAGGTGGTGGTGGCAACACTGCTTCTGTCATCAGTGGGACATTGACATGCCTTGCCTTAGTAATGGATGCATGTTGTGATGCTGCTGCATATTAACAGTAAAACAAGTGGAGGTGAACAAAATAAATGTATATAATAGAAAGGATAATGTCAAAGAGGGTGGGATTGAGAGAAATACAAATACAATAAAAAAGTAAAGGTGATATCTACTTGTTATATGATCAAGTTATATCTAAGGCACTTGAAAACAAAACAATCACACTTCCAAGTTTAACAAGGTTGTCAACATAAACAAGTGAGAAGGGGACTTGAACCCAGAGCCATAATCAGCTGCCCTCTGAAAGGGAAATGATTATTATGATGTGCTACCTGGACAAACAAACAGGTTGGAAGTCCAACACTCAGTAATGGGATGTCGGAAACAAATGCAAATATACAAAAAATGCTGTTCAGAATACATGTCCTGCACACGTTATAAGTGAAATGATAAGAACTGCCCATAACCCACATGTCCACTAACCCTAAAAATATTGCACATACATATTTCCTACATCTAATTCTTCAGTTAGTATAATCAGATAAACACCTAAACAAGAAATGTTCTGAACAAACATGGAGGAAGGGGGTGAGGTGGGTTTGAACCTACAGATATCATCACAATGTGAGAACAAAGCCCTGATATCTTATACCACTTGTCCAATTAAATGGAAAGATGTTTACACATACACTGCCTGACACACACACTGATAACATTCAACTTTCATATTGTTGCTTTGAAATGCAGACATTATCTCAGATGGGGTAGTTATGCATGACAGATATATTGTATGAAATAGTAAAAGTTGCACATTCTGAAACAAGTATAGTCATCTCAGTGTTCTCTTAGGCACTCCATTCTCCTCCAGCACAGGGGCTTGTTCACTGCAATCTATTCAAGGGTTATGAAAAGCAAAGCAGCATTGCATAATATCTGTGGATGGCACACCTTGGCATGTACGAGTTTAGCTAAGTTCTACCTACAGTACATATGTGGGTGCCACCTTTTAGCATTATCCTCCCATCAACCTAGGAGATCAGAAATGCAGTGCTCATGTCACATTGTGGGCAAGCTGAGTTCAGAGAGCAGCTCAGTTTTCAGTAGGAGCTAAGAGATGATGATAGAAGTGAGCAGCCATTGCTGTCGCAACCATTCTGTGTTGGTGGAGTCTGGCTCACCAAATGGGTGACATTTAGCTGGAGCACTAGATGTCTATTTCATGGAGCTTGAGTTTACTATGTCTGTACTACTATGTGCAAACTGCACTGTGTATTGATAGGAACTCAGTGGGCAAAGGCATTCCTTCACTCAGAGAACAGTTATAGCAAAGCAAAGAATAGCCCTAGCAGGGATACGAGTGCTCTCCTGGAGAAAGGATAGGCAACCCCACAGGATCAGCAAGCTGGCCAACTCTTGTCACCTTTCATTTGATATGAGCTGATCTTATGAAAGATTCACCTCACCCAGGAAATCCCAGTTGCAACATCCTCAGAAAGCATGTATGCAATCTGAGGAACCATCAGGCTCAGTCTTGCAGAGGTGGGGGTGGGGGTTTCATTAGTATTCTCTATAACATTTAATTGCAAACAAGGGAAACAGTGTATAGAATTTTATTGGAATGTCAGCTTCCAAATTTTCATACATTTGAATTCATCTTTCAACCATTTCATCCTTACAGATGAATCACCATTGACCACAGTACCTAGTACAGAAATTAATTTAAGTAGTCATCACCTGGAACACATTACCTAGCTTTTCACAAAGCTTTAAAAAAGCAGTCAGATTGTACAAAAATTAATAAAAAGGGGTTTCCTACTTAATAGTATTGTTTTTTTCTAATTTAAAGAGCCTGAATTAAAGGAGCAGCATACGTGAGATTACAGAAGAAATCTGCATACCGATTTATGCTGTTTATAGTGCATACCCTGCAGGACATTAGTAGGTCATTGTTCTACTCTACGTACATTCATTTGCATGTATATATATATATATATATATATATATATATATATATATATATATTTACTGGAATAGTGTACCGATCTCAGTGGACGAATTGCAGGCATAGGTTGAGTGAATAAGAAAACATAAACATTTACAAAACCTATTTAAATATACAAGGATATGCTAAAACACATATCTAAATATTTACAGATGTAAGACTGTTCTGCAACATTTAGTTCAAGAAACATTTAATGTCAAAACATGGATAGAAAATGGAATTATGCTTAGCAGAGCTTTCTGGAAAAGATGTAGCTGTAATGATGGAGATGGCCTATGCTTCAGGAATAGCAGCCTATCGTTACACAGAGCTGCATGCAGAGGAAGAGGAGTAGAAAGAAGAAGGGTGAGAGAGATGCAAAGAGAAGAAGCAGGCTGAATGAGAGGCAGCAGGTAAACAGGATGATGTAAGGAAGGATGAAACAAGGATAAAGGCATGTTTGACAGAGAGCTGCAGTGTTCATATAACAGGACTTGCGTGAGTGCAGCTGCACTTTGCTTGTGAGAGGAGGTGTTCCTTGGCCTGCTTTGAAAAGTCTGACTGTTTTTGGACATCTCAGATTTAAAGAGCAACGGAGCCCCATAATATAGGTGTTAGGATGGAGAATGCATGGCCAGTGCAATAGAGTTTACTTTTTGGAGTTGTTAGGGTGGGTTGAGATAGTATGTGGAGGTTTTGGTAAAACGTTTGTGAGTGAGAGGGAACAATGCATCATGAGAAAGGGCTTTGTGAATTAGTGATCCTAATAGGAGGTTTGCAGGTGTACAGGAAGCCATTTAGCTTTTGTGAGAGTTAGGCAATGGTGTTCATTACTGGGGGAATTAGTAATTAACAATTGATTACATTTCAATAAGATGTTATTTTCTACTACTAGGTATGGCAGAATGAATGAATGAATTATATAATCAGCAAAATAACAGAGAATCAGCAAAGAAACAAACTCTCTACAGAGTTAGTACGATTGCTATGCGACTGCTTATTCAATTCCTGACTGGAATATCCATCTGGGTAAAGCTAATTTTCAACAAGTCTAGGGTGAAAAGCTCTACATAAAGAGGCAAATAAATATTGCACAACAATTTATGAAGTACTGTGCAATTCACATTATGTTAACATACCATGGAAGAGGACAGGCCTCCAGACATGATTAAAGAAAGTTACTGTTTTTGATATTGAAAGATTTTAAAAGGAAACTGTTTGCAGTGTTTCAAGTATGACAGAAAGTAAGCAGGTTTCCATGTACAGGATATACCAATTAATTATATGTTTTAGCCAGACCATGAACTACTTAACATATATAATATTCTGATATCGCCTCAGAACTATCAGTATTACTGGCACTGTACAAGTGATCATATGCATCTTAAAAACAATTTAAAATAACAGTGATTAATAATGATATAATTAAAAACATTAGTTCCAATACTCACTTTGTTCTATTAAAGGTTGTAGGAAGGAAAATCCTTTCTTGGTAAGCAATGGACAAAAGGCAGAAACCCAGTTTTGGCTGGGACACCAGTGTTATAGATAAAAGTAACCATAAATATATTTATTTGTAAACATTTTTCAGAGGCTCAGCATTTTGTCTACCGAACTGTAAATTATGTTTCCTTTCCACAACAGACTGTAGAAGGCCTTCTAATAAGCATGGAAATTATTTTAGGTGGTCAGAACCTGTTTTTACACCAACACAGGAAAATAAATGTAAATACTGTAAATATGAGTTTGCAATTTTGCATAATCTGTTGTGTACTGTAAATATCTGATATGCATATAAGCAACATTATTAATTGTGAAGAAAATAACAATATAGTATCTGAAAGCAGTGAAAGCTATTTAGCATCAAGACTGAAGAATGTTTTTCTCAAAACTATGTAATCCTGTTTTTCACTAAGTTAATTGACTGTTTTTATTTCTTTAAGTCTGTGTTTGGATTTCGTAATTTTCTCAAAATGCCTCTATAATTTGTTTACTTTGCTATCTTAATCAACTGTTATTGCTACTGTGAATGTTTGTTTTGATCTTGTAATTTCTCGAATCTGCCTGTAATTTGTGGATTTTTTCCTTCCAGGCCTGCTCTGAAAATGGGTGAATAAGTAAAGTCCAACTTTTCCAGCCAAGAAATGCAAAAAAAAAAAAAAAAAAACACATAACAGACTACTCAGACATGCAATAGAGGTGTTTCTTACTATATAGCTTCTAATGTTTTGTGGATTTTAAAGATCATGTGTTAAATGGATAATTAAAATTCATGGTTAGATAGCAAAACACAATAACAATTCAGACTACGTACATCTTGTGTCTGTCCTCGTCCTACTTGTCATTGGGTTCAGGGAGTTACATTTAAGTATGTTAAACAAAGCAGTGCAACACAAGTATGTATCAGTGTGTCTGTCTGTGTGTGTGTCTGTGCTTGAGCACTGTGTCATCAGTGTTTCATGTTAAAGCTTTATCAAAGAGAATGTAATGTAGTTTGTCTGTGTGCCAGCATGCCTACTAGCAAAACATTAATTTTAGTAGATACAATAGTTCACAGTTTCCCATGTGTTTCCTGTGCCTTATCTTGCTCAGCAACTGTTTTTCAAAAAATGTGCAAATTGGGGGCTGAGTGACAGGATCTCTCCCTCACAGATGCTGGGTCTTGAGATCTATCCTATCTTTCTGTCACTGAATAGCTTATATTCCTCCACATCTCTGCATGGATTTTGTCTGGCTACTACATTACCCCCCACCCCAAACATTTTTATATACTCTGTCACTCTAAAGGAAAATGTATGTACATTACCATACTGACTAATAGGTTTAGCTAGAGAGTTGGTATCAACTTTTCTCCTGATTTCTGAATGGTGCTCAGTTATTCTTTCCTTCAGTTTTCTAGTTGATTTCCCAACATAAAACGCCTCATATCTGTTACAAGTAGCCAAATATATTATATTATTATATTTGTTGTAACACATGTTGCTGAACTTGAAAATACATAATTCTTTTTTGTTATTGGGTGGTGAAAAATGTTATTTTTATTAATGACATCACAGCAACTACAAGTGTAGCAAGGAAGGGTACTTGGTTTACTTATGGCTGCTTTAGCATTCTTCACATTCATGTCCTTATAGCATAGCTTCTGTTTTAAATTCTGACAATTTCTATATGAAAACTTAGGTACCATACCAATTATTGGACATAATTCTGGTAAAGATGTTAGTGTACACCAATTATTATTAGTCATTTTTCTTATTTCAGAAGTAGCTGATACTAAAATTTTTCAACACACGATAACGAAAAAGAATTATGTATTTTCAAGTTCAGCCACGTGTTGCAACGAATATAATATATTTGGCTACTTGTAACAGATGTCAGGCATTATATATTGGGAAATCAACTAGAGAACTGAATGAAAGAATAACTGTGCACCATTCAGAAATCAGGAGAAAAGTTGATACCAACTCTCTAGCTAAACATATTAGTGAGTATGGTAATGTATATACATTTCCTTTAGAGTGATAGAGTATATAAATATGTGCGGGATAGAGACCTATATAACAAACTTGAAATGAAGGAGCATCAATGGATAATACATCTTTGTGCAGATGTATCACAGAGTTTAAATCAAACTGTTTCTTTAAAACCTGTATTTAAAACCTGTATTAAGACAAACATATGTGTTTTAAATATGGTTTTAAATTTTGATCATTGTTTTTTAAACAGGATGTTAATTGTTTAATTGAATAATTAATGGCTGTGTGATTTTTAATGATATAAATATGGTTAGTATGTGCTAGTGCTTTTATACACTGATGAAGGGTTAGTTTGACCTGAAAGCTCTGTTTTATTAAACAATTGTTCAGTATCAGCGTTCCTTGGTTTATATTATATTCTATTTAGCATTGGGTTTATGGACTAAGCTTTGTTCTGCAACTGTTTGGCTTTATTAAAGTCAGTCTATAACCAAATGGGATAGGTTATTTTGAGTAAAAAATGAGAAATTAGCTAGGCAAAATGTCTTTCAAGGGCAGATAGCCTAATACTTACCTGTGAGCCAATAAAATTTGTAAAAGCAGAATTAAGCATGTAGTGTAGACAGTCTTATTTGAACATTTGATGTATTTCGTATTGGGTGATCAGTTTATTTTACTGACAGCTTAGATGGTCTGACCAGACTACATTGGTAACATGCAGATATTCAGTACATAAGTATAGAAAGAGAAGCTGGAGCAGAAGGTGTGCAAGACTTATATTACTTTTAGTAAACTTATTAAAACATGACTGAATAAGTAGAGTTCAGCCTTTCAGAAGACTCTGTGTTTTAATGCAAGAAGCCAACTCTTACAACATGTGCACAGTCTCTTGCATGATACTTGTAATCATGAAAAATAAAGGGAATATTAATGATGCATGCATGTTAGCTATTTCTTTTCAATTCCAGAAATCAAACAATGAATGAATGATACAGTGGTCTGAACCTCCTGCAAACAAACAATTAATCTGTTAATGCCAAACTCAGTTTGATGTTACTGGGTAGATAGTTATTATTCATGAAAAGAATAGTTTGTGATTCACCAGATCTACTACTATCATACAATAAGCAATTGATCAGTGGGATTACGTTATTTCAAAAAAGTCGGGTCAATTCATATTTGTGAAATTAAACAATAACACAATGTTTCCACAGTGAAAAATGAATTACAATGCAGTAATATTTCCATTATTTTATACATATAAACTGTCAAATGTTGTTCTTCCATAACTTAGCAGCAGTTCTTGAAGTACTATGTAAACACAGTAGCAACAAGCATTGACTACAGAATACAATATGCTCCTCAGTACCTACCAGTACTAACCAGTGCAGTTAATCTCTACCATAAGTAGGAATGGTAAAAATTCATTCAACAGATAAAAAGTATACGGCCATAAATTTTATGTAGCAGAAAAGTTTGAATTTGCAAAGGAATTATCATCTTAATTTGCATTTCTTTACTGCTTCATACTTTCTCTTCTTTGTATATGTAGACTTGTCATACCTGTTCACTTAGTGGATGCACATATTTAGCCATTATTGCAATTTGGTTCCAGTACATATCCTAAAACCCAACACATGACATTGGTAAATACAATATTTTTTATGCTTGGCAAACTGGATCTCAAGATCCTTTTCCATTGCAACTAAATTATGATAGCAAGCAACCTGAAAAGTACTATATGCTCATAAAAGATGCAATAAAGGTATAGCAAAAATGCACAATTGAATGAACAATTGAACAAATATATTTGTCCAAGCACAATGCATAACATGAAACACAACAAATATGCCACTGCTGACAGTTTATTAATATGAACATTGCACACACAGTATATAACTAAAACAGTAAATAATTATTAATAATTAAACAAGAAATACAGCAAGAAAATCACAAAACTGCAAATAACATTTTGAAGGCAAAGCTGGAAACACTCACCATCAATTGTCCTTGAATACAAGCAGTATTACATTCCTCCACTCACTTTGACCATCCTTAACTTAGGCAGCGTACCAACACTCACCTCACAACTGACCTATCCAAATCTACCACAGTAAGTAAAAAGGGGGGAAAGAGGAGGAATCAAGCTGAACCCCTCTTACTCCACCCACCAGACTCTTACTGCAGACTGTTCCCCCCTACTCTCACAAAACCTTTACCAGATCCTGCAAAAATAAGGCAATATGCATGCTAAACAAATCCTCTCTCACTTGAATGGACATCATCTTTCCATTATCTGTTTGGATGCCTGCTATCAAAATCCCTACGACCAGCCAAAAACAAACCTAAACCACCTAATGCTCTGGCAACTCAGTGATTGACAAAACACTCTGTCCAAACCAACCGTGGTACGATCTCTGACCACGTTATCATCATTCATGGACATTTCTGTCTTAGCCTCACCAAGTCATAAAACTATCCATGAAAACAGCCTCCTTTTAGGGACCATCCCAGGTCATTACATCCTAAGTGAATTACTAAAATGTGGGGGATCCGTAATGCTGTCTATAGCAAATCAAGCTTATTTGAGAACCGTTACCATAGCGATCCTCTAAATTCATGTCACGATACATTGCACCTGCCTCCTGGTAAACCCATTATGCTTCCTCCAGGTCTAATTACTGCTCATTTTGCTGCCCAAGAAACAAATAAATGGCCCAGAATGACAATATTTCCACCTGCAAAACAAAAACATAATTAACCTACTACACACCATCCATTATCTTGCATAACCTAAAAAGGCACTAGATGACCACTGCCTTACTCTTTTGATTTGAGCTGATATGCTCTCTTCTGCTAAATCAGATGCTCTCCCATCCTGAAATAAACATGCAGAAAATCTGTCCCCTGCTATACCTTGACTGTCCAAAGCCCTCCTCACCATTTTAACAAACTTTACCATTAGCTGGCCAAAACACAAAATCACTTACTCCTGCACACAGACGCTGTTACTGTTTTCTCCATCCTATTGGACACAACATTGTATTTTTAAGGAGTACTCCCTGATGTCCTTTTCCTTCCTGATCCATCTTTGAGTGCTGTAACCAAATCAATACAGCTGATTCCATCATATATACCTTCTTCTACAATAGGAATCCTGACAATTTCCCTACTCTAAAGCCCCCATATAAATAAACACCACCAATGCTGCCCAAATAATGTATACCAACAAAATCCCTGGCACTAGGGACAGAACTCTCAAAAGCAATTTAATAATCTGTGTCATCAATTGAAAACAACAATTGTATTTCTGGCCAATGATCCTCTCTCATCCTTTCAACATCCTGATCACAAGCTTTCATCACCTCTTCAAAACCTCCAGCCCAGCTGCTACACAAGTGCAGCCAAGTGGACCTTGATTAATCTGGCCACCTCACACTGACACAATCTATGTACTACATATCGCATCACCAAAACCACTGATCACCCCCCATGGCAAATGACCAACAAATGATGAAAATGAAGCTAAGGCCAAATTATTTATTTTTATTTATTTATTTTACTTTTGTTAACCAGGATAGTCCAATAGACACAGGTCCATTTTCAGTGCAGGCCCGGGGAGACAAGCTCCTAATACAACAATAACATGTACTATAGAATAATGCAAACTTTGCAAAGAAAAATTATATTCAAAATGCAGTGAATTCTAAATCAAGTAGTATGAACAGACATAGTAGACATAATTAGTAAAACAGAGTAATGATACAATAGTACTAGATTCTTTAGTCTAAAAAAAAAAAAACTTCAACTTCATTGTTGGAGAGATGTGTAAAACATCAGCTTCATAAAGATTATTAGTGTCTAGATCAGAACATAAATACATTTTTATTATATTGTATGTTTATATTTAATCTTAGAACCTAGACTTATCCATACATCTTGATGGGTGAGAAAATAATGGTGGAGGTCTAACACAGCGGAGGGTCTAACCTGGTGTAGTGCAAGACCATATCCAGTTATTAATGAGATGTATTTTTAATGATTTTTTAAACTTTGTGAAGGAAGCTATACTAGTTATGTGACTGGCTAGAGTATTCTAGATTTTAGATACATACTTAGAGAATAGGGAATCCCCTGCTGCATTATTAGACTTAGTTACTGTAAGAATAACTTTGTTACTGGAGCGAAGAGTCCTGTTATTGGTGTGGAGGTGAAGTCGGATTTATAATGCAGGTTTTTTTCTGGTTGATACAGAATTATATAGGCCAGAGAGAGTTGATTATACTGCAAGAGTTGAGGAAGTTCCAGCCAATTGAGCTGCCTCAAGGATGAGCAGTGGTGAGATCTAAATGGGGAGTCAGAGGCGAATCTAGTGATTTTGTTGTAGCTTAGCTAGGACTGCCTTTCTAAGGCTGGTAAAAATAGGTGAGGCATAGAAGAGAGAAGAAATAAGATGCGTGTGGGCTATGGTAGCTTTTGTTTGTTGGATTGTCTGGGAAATGTGAATAGCAAATTTTAGATTATCAATCTCTATTCCCAGGAGTTTGGTGTGGTCTGTGGGAGAGAGAGTAGTTTTGTTACTGGACATGATATTAAAGGTGGTAGTTGATGACGTGGACCTAGTAGGTTTAAAAAGCAGAAGTTTGGTTTTAGCAGGATTTAGAATAAGTTGGAAAATGGATAGCCATGTTTCAATAGAAAGGAAAGACACTTGAGTTAATGTGTGAAGTTCATGTAGTGAGGAAGCTGCACAAATTAACACTGAATCATCTGCGTATTGAATGACAGATGCCTTGGGAGTGGCAGAATGGAGCTTATTCGTATAGAGGGTGAACAGCAGCTGGCCTAAGATGGAACCCTGGGGAACACCAAGAGTGACTGAAAGAAGGGGGGAGAGTTCTTGTTTCCACAGAACAGCTTGCTGATGGCTGACTAGATAGCTTTGGAACCAGGCTACGAAGGGTTGGGAGAGTGCTAATTTGGTTAGTTCTTTGATAAGAATGTCATGTCTAACCATAGCAAAGGCCATCAACAGGTCAAGAAAGGTGGCAGAAACAAATTCACCATTGTTTCTATGAGAGTTTAGTGTATTGGAGAAGGATAAGAGGCAGCATTGTTACTATGGAAGGGTCAGAAGCCGTGCTGAGTGTTTGACAGGAGTTTGTGTGTGTGCAAGTAGTCTATCATTTGGAAGTGTACGCACTTTTCAAAGATTTTTGCTTCAGGGGATATAATTGCTATAGGTTGGTAGTTGTGAGTTCTGTGGAGTTACCTCCTTTATGCAGGGGGATTATGTTAGATATTTTCCAAATTTTGGGGACAATGATTTCTGAAAGGGATCTATTAATTAGTATAGCTATAGGGTAGGCCACTGCAGCAGCAGCAGCAGTTTTT
The DNA here is from genome assembly GCF_019279795.1 of Protopterus annectens. NCBI lineage: Eukaryota > Metazoa > Chordata > Ceratodontiformes > Protopteridae > Protopterus > Protopterus annectens. Next base: position 338,465,920 of record NC_056749.1, read on the forward strand.
AGGAATTCCCCTGGTAATTTGTCAGCAGCCAGAGTAGTGGACTTTAGTTTTTTTAGGTAATTTTTATCCTATCTATAGAGACAGGCTGGAATTGGAAGGAGCTATTCTTTGTGTGAGTAGTGGTGGCTTCAGAGGATGGGTGTGCGTGTTGATTTTTCTGTTGGTTGGTTAGGGTCAGTATTGTCTCAGTAAAGAATTTGTTAAATTGCGTGACAATGCTGTCTGAGTTATTAACTAGGGTGGGTGAGGGAGTACCAGTTTTGCCTGGTAGTAGTAATTTGTAAATGGCTGCACAAACCTTTTGAGGATGATTTTGGTGCTTGATTTGAAGGCTGGAGTAGTAATTAATCTGGTCAAGTTTTACTAGTTTCTTAGCTTTATTCCTAAGCTCCTGATATTTTTGTTTTGTAGCTGAAGACTTAGCAGTATTCCAGTGATCCCAAGCTTTATCTCTGGCATTGAGGAGAAATTTGGTTTCTTTAGTAAGCCATGGAGTGGGATTGGATCTGGTTCTTTTGGTTCTGGGAGGGGAATGAAGATTTAATACATTTAAAAAGGTGGTATTAAAGTAAGTAACTGCCTCATTTAATTCTAGGTATTTCAAGGGTGCCCAGTTGCAATGTTTCAGTTCTATGGTGGACCTGATGGGGGTTTCAGTTCTATGGTGAAACTGATGGGGGTTAAAGTTCTTTTTACTTCTAATGAACTGGTAGACAGTGCCTTTGGGATTATGATTACACTGTTGTAGAATGAAGGTTGTTAGATGGTCACTTAGACCATTGGGGAAGCATTCTGCAAGAGAGGGGTGGCCTGGTTTATTAGTTTGAATACAGTCAAGGACTGATTCCCTGTTAGTTGCCTTGTCAATTCTTGTTGGTGTTTGGATGGCTTGGGTAAAGCCATGGAGGTTAATGTGATTTGTTGGGATGGGAGAGTTACAGGATAGTCAATCAATATTAAAATCTCCCAGAATGATGTTTTCTTTTTGGAGAGATAAACACGACCAATGGAGTATGTTTGCTAGAGTGGATATATTGTTGCCAGGGGGTATATAGCATCCAATTATGTTTTTTAGTTTTTTGGAGTTGAGTTTCAGTTGAGTGAACAATATCTCTGCATTGTTAACAGAGGGGTATTTTATGCTTAATGCCTGCACTGAGAGGTGGTACTTGAATAGTATTAGCAATGCCACCTCCTTTTTTATCCTTTCTTTCCTTCCTTAATATACTGTATCCTGGAGAAATAATTTCATTGTCACTGATGTGTGGCTTTAGCCAAGTCTCAGTTGTAACCACTATGTCTGGCAAGTATAGTGAGAGACAGTAATGTAGGTCATGGATTTGGTTGGAGATACTGCTACAGTTCATATTTAGAAACAGTAGATCAGATGTTTTCTTAGGGAGTTGATTTAAGCTATTGAGGAGATGGGGAATTTGAAGGAGGGGAATGTTTGGAGGAGTTGTTGGACCTGGGTTAGGATGAACATCCCCACTGTGGGATAATTTAGAGGCAATATAGAAAATGGACTGCAAGAGTTCTGTACTTTGTCTATTGAATTTTAGGGAGAGTTTGGGGTAGTTGGGGTGAGGTAATATTTTAAAGTATGAGTAGTTGGTGGGTGATAGGGTGAGGATAGAGGTGGAGATTGAGAAATGAGATTGAATGTTATTTATAGTAAAAAGCAGCAGTAGCTGCATGATGTGAAGTTATGTGTAGGTGGGAATGGTGAGAAGAGAAATGGTTGATAGTATAGTTAGAGAAGCAATATGTATTATTAGCATGTTAATAAGCTTTGTATGGATTGTAGTCTTAGTTAAGTGTAGTGTTTCAGAGTAATAGTTGGTGGATTCATAACAGGGAGAGAGTGGCAGATTAATTTTAACTGTGGGAGTGGTTAAGGAGGATAATTGGATGATGTGGGTAGGTGTTTGTAATTGGGTAATGAGGTGATAGGTGTGACTAGGTGTAAAGATAAATGTGTGGGTGGGATTTGGGGGCAGGGTCGGGCAGCAAAGTGAGCCTGAGCGTTGCAAGGGTGAACGGAGCGGGGCCTACACACCCAGGTCGTGAATCGCCAATAAAGTCAATCAGTCAGTATAAAAAGTTTGACTATATTAGCTAAATAAGTGGGGTTTAGAGAGTAAATTAAAAAGAGAAAAAAAAGTACAGTAGTTAAGAGGCAGGCTACAAAAAATAAAGCAGAAAGGTAACTATTAGCCTCCCCTTTACAGGTGAGCCATAACTACCTTAACATACAAATACTATACAGCAGTACACAGACCCAAGGAATAAGGAAAAGGGACAGAGTACTAGGAAGCAAAACACAGGAGCTATGGCAAGGGGGTAAGAAGAGAAATATAACTGAGAAAGTATGTAGTGGTAAGGGAAATGGAGTCACAGATGAGGCGTGGGACAAAGAGGAAAAATAATTTGGGCTGCTGGGTTCCTCTATCATTGAGATAATCACCTAATGAGTTTAACCTTTAAAAATGAAAGAGTTGTCATCTGGGTTATTTACACGTACTTGAAGTGGTTGCTTGTAGTTAAATAGTGAGTCACTGGACACAATAAATGCCAGGACACAATTCTTTTTGCAGGTCCAAGCAATGTTTTAAAAAGTGGCCAGTAGAAACTGCAAGGAAGATGTAGGATCTATAAAGAAAAAAAGGAGGGTTTAAAAACCCGCTGTGGTGGTGCTGCAGTAGCGTTGTCGCCTCACAGTAAGACACTGTCCGGTTCGATTCTCAGCTAGAGCGTCTTCTGTGTGGAGACATGTGTGAATGGCCGTACCTTCGTTGAAGGTTGTGCATCAGGCCTGGCAAACCGGTACGTAAAAATCACCTGCCAATCATTAGTGGACTGGAGTTCCGCTGTGGCTACCCCTAACTGGGAAAAGACGAAATACGCAAACAAAAGTAGGTGAAGCAGTGGGAGAGTGAAACAGTACTACATCTAAGACAATTTCAGATTGGCCAATATCTGATATACCTAGGCTTGGGAAATTAACTGTACGCTACACATTTTTTAACTAAAAATCAAATACCTGACTGCTAACTGCTACAAGTATCTACACAAGTGAAAACAGCAGAGAAAAACAGTTATTATGCAAGAAAAGATAATTAACATTTTATCTGCATCTGTGGATTGTTAATCCAAAAATCGGTTAACTACCATGACCCAATAAGGAATGCCATTACAGCATACAATTCAGGTCATGCAGCGAAATAGCAGTAAAATACCAGAGCCAATGTTTGTTGGTAAATTTACATAGACATAACACCCTGATAGTAGACTACAACAGCTAATAGTACAGTTCAGTAGGATATTACTAAACAAATCTAATTGCTAATTGTACCAATATATAGCAGCAGTGACTCAAAAAAAATTTCATGAAGTGCAGCTACGCATAATAACTCTAGCGACTGCAGACATATAGCCCGATACTCTGCTTATGGAAACACAGAGGTCATCTCTACAACTCTCAAGCTGTTATTCATTAGTTACAGATGCAAGAATGCATTCAATAAAGTCCAGAGTGCACTTTCAGCAGCATTTTGCACACTAAACAATGGTACATAGCCTCGTATCCAATCAATATAATCAGTTAACACTTACTCGGTGCGCAGAACGTGATCGGTGAGGAATGCTCAGCAACAAGGAAAGTAAAGGACCTATTTTTTTTTTAGAAATTGTGCCCACAAAACCAAGGTACCTATGAGAACTAAGAACCAAAAGATAGGTAGATGAGTGGGATTTGGACACAGGAAATAGTGACAAACACCCAGGTCAGGAATTGCCAATAAAGTCAATTAGTCAGTATGAAAAGTTTGAATATATTAGCTAAAGAAGTGGGTTTTAGCGAGTAAATTAAAAAAAAAAAAAAAGTACAAAAGTTAAGAGGATGGCTGCAAAAAATAAAGTAGGTTAACTAGTAGCCTACCCTTTACAGGTGAGCGTAACTGCCTTAACATCCAAATACTATACAGCAGTACACAGACCCAAGGAATAGGGACGGGATTCTAGAAAGCAAATCACAGGAGCTATGGCAAAGGGGTGAGAAGAGAAATATAACTGGAAAAGGTATGGAGTTGGTAAGGGAAATGGAGTTACAGATGAGGCGTGAGACGAAGAGGAAAAATAATCTGGGCTGCTGGGTTCCTCTACCACTGCGATAACAATCACCTAGTTAGTTTAACCATCAAAAATTAAAAAGCTGTCATCTGGGTTATCAACATGTACTTAAAGTGGTTGCTTGTAGTTAAATAATGAGCTGCAGGACAGGGTAAACGCTAGGCCACATTTCTTTTAGAAGAGCCAAGCAATGTTCTAAACAGTGGCCAGTGGAAACTGCAAAGAAGATGTAGGGGTCTGTGTTCAGAACGTGATAGGTGAGGAACACTCAGCAGCGAGGAAAATAAAGGACCTATTCTTTTTTAAAACTGCATATGCTTTCCATATGGAATCCACCCAAAAATGTTGGCTTAACCAACTGGCCATGGACTTTGCAAGGTTTCCACACTATGACTGTCAGTGCTACTGGTTCCACTTCTGTTTCTGGTGCCAAAGACAGAAACATGTAACACAAACTGAGAGAGGCTGTCAGCTATCTGATTAACCTGACACAACACATACCCAGCTAAAAAAAAGTAAAACTAATTAGCAAGCTCTGAAACACCAACATTCTCAAAACCAGCAAAACTAAAGGAGACATAGTTGTCTTTCTGGCCAAAACTTACATCACCACCTTTTTGTCAGAGAAAAACATCACCTTTCTATTTTTCAACCTCTCATTCCAAACAACTGAAGCTGCCCAAATTGGCATACGTTCTAAAAATAAAACATCCTTCTTCCAATTATCTAGCCACCCCTCTGGCCATCTTGCTTCTAAAGAATCACCATCAAAGTAAGCCCCTAAGCCATGTGCTCCAGCAGCATCTGTAAACAAGCCTAACTCATGCCAAAAGGAGATGCTATTAAAGCTAGCTAGAAAAAAGAACCATTAACTCAAATCCTCTTTAACCACTTTGGTGACTCTCTCTCAGTTGTGTTTGCTTTGTTCTCCCTCACAACCAGTTGGCAACCAACCTGCAAAAAGTTCTACCCAGTCAAATTGCTCTACAAGCAAAAGTCAACAAACCAAGCATTTCCATCACCTCCTTAATCCTGATCTTCTCTTTCTTGCAAATTCTTTGAATCTTACTCTTCAATTTTCTCAAGTTGTACTGAGGCAAACAAAACAAGCCTTGGGCAGCATCCATTATCAATTCTAAGAAAGTCAACATTTTACTCGGACCTTCTAGTTTGTCCTGTGCTACTGGCATGCACCCAATTCAGTATGCATAGGTGTAAAAGCCAAAAGACCTGCTAATGCTGCTTCTCATCACTCACCTACCGACAAAAAGTCATCTAAGTAATAAACTGTCTTTGATTGGGCAACTTCTGTTGTCAAATCCACTGCAATACTGAACTGAACTTCTCAAATGAAGAATATGCAAAAGCACAGCCCATAGACATGGCATTATCAAAATAAAAAATTTCTGTTGATAAACAATCCCAACAATGACCAATCAACTCACCTAATTGGCAGCAGCCTAAAAGCAGCTTCAATATCAAGTGTTACAAGCCACATCTCCTTAAATTCCCTAATAATCCCTAACACAGCAGACATTGAAGCACAGTGTACTCCAGCGTCAGACAAACTGTAGTCTGATTTAAAATACCAGTTGGATTAATATTTCATTGTTGGAAACTGACTTAGAGCTGCAGAACAGTCCTATAGCTAAACAAGACCTCCATCTCTTCATTCTTTTCAAATAAACATGGAAACACTGTCTATGATTATCTGCTGAACCTAGCTGTAGACTAAAGCCGTTGTTTGCCTAGATTAAACATGACCTGTAATATTTTAGTTATGGCTGTACCATGTATGGAGAGTAAAATCAACATCCATGTGCACCAAGTATTGATAGAACCTTCTTTAAATATGGTTCTAGCATAACATAAAAGTTCTCATCCATCTGTGAAAAACATGGCTTTTAAGTCAAGCACAAAGTTAGATATTTGAAAATGGTAATGTAATGAGGTGACATGAAACTGTTTTATTTGACATAAGCCAATCCTACTGTACTTTTCCTTACCCTGTTTGGCAAAGTATGGCTTGAATATTTTCCTTGAGTCTACAAGTATAACCTAAAGATCCTAATCTGTCTAGGCCAAGCAAAGTGTGTAATATTTTTTCTGTTGTGCTAAAGCTAACCTAAGATTCAACCCTGCAGCAAAGTTTTGATTTTATCTGTAGACACAAAGTAGTTTCATTATGTATGAACAAGTTCTACATTTTCTCATCCACATTGTTAAATGGTGGCTTGTAATAATCACCTTATGTCTTTTCCTTGCTACATCGTATCTTCATTCTCTTAAATTGTAACATATCTGAAACACCTGTGCTATATAGTGCAAAGAGTATTTTACAGTTGTACTGAAATTCTAGCTAATATCCATAATCTTTCCTTTCAACAGCAGACTAAAGAAGCACAGATGTATCATACACACAGCAGTCATAGTGGGATACTAAAACTTTTCTATCCGTTCTCTAGTAAAATACATGATCAGATGCAAATACCATTGTTATGCATGCTGTGTGAACAAATTACTTTGTGAAACACACAAGTGCCTGTGCTGTGGCAAATATGCTGCAGTACAATATGGAAGGCTATGCTGCCTTTGACATTCCCTTAAGGTTGAACTCTGGATCTCCATTTCCCATTGACATGATATAGAAAGCTGCATCATAATCAGACAGGATCACTTCCCCTGCTATTCCTGTAAATTGTGCAATGCAGTACCAATGTACTCAACATGACCTCTGTTCTAATACTACTGTAGCAACTGCAACAATACAAAATTACATCTTTATTAATTAAAGTCTCTAGCAATTTGCAATAGTTCACTTTGTCCTGTTGTTGTTCATGGCATAGTCAAGGGTGAAAACTCTTGAACCACGTTTTTTCCCCCCAAATACTACATGTTTACTTGCATTATCATTTCTGCCCCACTGGCATAACAATTTCTTTTCTGTTGCTGTACCTATCTCTCCTTGCATTTCTTTTGCCATGACCCTTTTAATTCCCTACCACCACTGATTCTCCTGTCCTTTGGTCAGGCAACTTATTTTGGTACTCTAGTTTCCTAAATGACCCTTCTTCATATGTGTTTGTAGATTTTTCACTTGCAGATACAGCACATATTCCTATAGTATGAGGTTAATCATAGCAGAATGAATGAATACAAAGCACCTTATATTTATTTGTGTTGCTGAGCTATGGGAGGGCTGGTTAGGGCATGCATATGTAAAGCACATACATCTGAGCCAAGCCAGAATTAAAGGGTGACGCCGCGTGGGTTTTCTCTGGGTGCTCTGGTTTCCTCCCACATCCCAAAGACATGCTGTAGGTGGATTGGACACACTAAATTGGCCCTAGGTGTGAGTGCATGCATGTGTGTGCCTTCTGTGGAAGGTTGGGCACCGGGCTGGCAACTCGACACCGTAAAACTCCACTGCCAATCATGAACAGACAGGTGATCCGCTGTGGCAACCCCTAACTAGGAAAAGCCGAAAGAAGCAGATATTACGCTCACATACAATATATGAATCCTGGAGGCACTTGCATATGAGAAAAATTGTGCTGAACTTTGATTTTACTGATGCAGGTTTTTGTCAAAAAAGTGTTCCCAGTGGCGACCCCTAACTGGGAAAAGCCGAAAGAAGAAGATATTAAGCTCACATACAATATATGAATCCAGGAGGCACTTGCATATGAGAAAAAGTGTGCTGAACTTTAATTTCAGAACTTTGATTTTACTGATGCAGTTTTTTTTTAAAAAACTGTTCCCAGTACATATTTTTTTCTATATATATATTTCTAAAATATATAATATTGTGGATCAGCCAGTGTGACAACATGCACGATGGACTTGTATAACAATAATACTGGCTAGAAAAATAAAAATACTGAAAAGGTTTTATGCATTCCTTCAACATGTTTTTTTAAGATTCATAATATATAAAACTTTTGAACGGCACTAAGATACTGTCTGTATATAATTTTCATACATAAATATTAAAATTACATTGGTGGTGAAAAGATAATTGAGGTGACAGAAATGTAAGAATATTTAATTCTACTCATAGGTTACATTTGCATAGACAATTCATGTCATTAAAATATCTGCTGTAAAGAAAATTACATATCTGAAGCTGTTACAAATCACACAGTTTATCATGTATTTAAACACACACATCCACATCATCATAGTTAAAATATATCCAAAAAAGAAGGTAGTACCAGACTACAGCCAAATCGATCATAAAATTTATTGCAGAGAAGATAAAAACCAGGTTAGCACTTTCACAGCCTCAAAGCAGCTTCATTAGACAATACATTCATCCAACTGCCTCTATTTTAAACTAATTACAGCCAATGCACAAGCATCTCCAGTTAAGCACATAGTTATATTTAAAGCAACAGCACTGTTACTAACGCATTTTACTCATCATAAAAATATATGTAAACTAATATTAACATTTGGTACGACGATAGCATTGTTACCTCACAGCAAGAGGTTCTCCCATTCGATTCTTGGCTTGGCTTGGGAGTGCCTTCTGTGTGGAGTCTGCATGTCCTCCCCGTGGTTGGGTTGCATTTGAAAGATATGCGTGTGTAAATGGGCATGCCTTCGTTGAAGGTTGGGTGTCGAGCTGGCACCTCGGCGTTTCATAAAAAAATCTATTGCAAATCATTAGTGGACCGAAGTTCCGCTGTGGCAACCCCTAACCGGAAAAAAGCCGAAAGACAAACATATAACTGAATTATATATAAAAAGCTGTAAACATGTAACAAAAACCACATATGTGCAGCCTTAATTTAAATAAACACTAATATTTATAACAGACTGGTCACCTTCTAAGCAGTCTATTGGATAAAATGGGATGAATGGAGATTTTATCATTTAATCCCCTGCCCATAGTGGCCCTCATCCTTATTATCCACTCTAATTCCTTAGTTTACACTGTACTCCTAATGACAACCCCCATTACCTATATACACTTTCTCTATCACTAAAAGCTTAAATTTATGTTGTGTTCCCATTTCCATCACATGTTTTGCAAGGGCATTCATTTCTGCTTGTCTAGATATATCATAAAGGTGTTCTCTTATGTGGTCTCTGAACACAACTAATATTGTGTATCTGGCTTATTGTGTTATCTGCTAATCATTTTATGTGGGCTTGACTACTTGCAGATTCAAAGATCCTTTTTTTGGAGAAGAGCATCTTGGTTCTGTTGGGTATGGCGAGATCCATGCATTTGTGTACGTGTTCATACACTGCATTGGTGTATGATTCAGTGGTCATGCAACTGATCTCCATCTGCATGGGTGCCATGAAGTTAGCCACCTCTGTTTTTAGGAGCCCAAAGTTAGCATTGGAGAAGTTTTTCATGGTGGTTACCTTTGCCGGGGGGGTTGGTGTGGATTTCCAAGGTGATTAGTTTGTGGTCAGATCTAAGCAGGAAGGAGTTTACTACTGGTGTAGAGCAACGGTCGCCAATGTTAGTAATGACCAGGTCAAGGATGTTGCTACCTGTAGTGGGAGTAAGAACGAGCTGGTCCAGGGCATTGGAAATAATGAAGTCCAGGAATCGTTGGGCAAGTGTATTGGTACATGAGTAGATTTCCCAGTTAATGGAGGGGTAGTTGAAGTTGTCCGGTTTGAGAATGTTAGGTTGGACCCTAATATTCTCTAGGGTGCTTAGGAATGTGGAGTGTGAGTCTTGCCACATTGGTTGGGGACCTATAGCAGGGTACAACCTGAATTGCTGTCTTACACAATGTTAACTGCACCTGAAGTATCTCAGATGTGTTATGTCGGGCTACTAGTCTGGAGGTGTGCATTTCCTTTATGAATATGGAAACACCACTACCTTTGAAGCTTCGGTCCAAGCTCTGGGGCCAAAAGGTGTGGAATGAGTTATAGCCTAGTAGTGCAGTGGTACTTTCTGCTGCCTTGAACCAGTTCTCTTTTATGGCAGAAATGTCGATGTTCTCCATTTTACAGAGGGCTTCGAGTGAGTGCATTTTGAGATTTAGACTTCTAGCATTGCGCAGCATGACCCTCAGATTGTATTTGTTCGTAGCTGTTATGGTGGTAATTTGGTCTTTCATCCCCTAAAAAAGGCACTATAGGGGTGGCAAGAGCCTTGCCCAGTATCCGGAAGCCCAGGGTTGACAAATCCAGGTCATCTCTGACAAAGCATTGAGGTCTGTCACTCATGTAATCCCAAGTAGACAGATACTGAATCCTTTTAGAATGACACCAGAAACTTAGCCATTTTTTGAAATCAATAATTTTCGGCTTATACTGTGGTATCATTCTGGGTGATGGTAGGATGCTGCTCAGGGCTAGAGTCATACTTGCCTGGGCTACATAATCTGAGAGCTCCTCCATGTCTCTTTTCATGTAGTCCAGGGAAGTACATCTCAGGTCATTCATACCCACATGTACAATGACAGAGTCATATTTGTACCTGTTGTTGAGGGACCTGAGTGTATGTGTTATGAGGCAGATCCTGGTATCTGACAGGAAGCTGACTGTTACTTTCTCCTTATTTAACCTAGTGAGTGGGACATCAGTGTGCCTCACTATCAAGTCACCTATGACAAGTGTGTTGGGCATGCTGTTTTGCCTTAGTGGTTTTGGATGAGTGGCATGCTATTTAGGAGAGTTATGTGTCTCGTGATTAGTGTTGTATTGTGGTGGTTGAGTGTGTTTCTGCCTTGGAGGTCTCTGCTGTTTGGGTAGATTTTTATTGAGAGCCTCCACGAAGGTAGGTGCGTGGTTTGTGTTTTTATGTGAAGGCAGTGCTGGTGTGTGTTCTGGAGGGCTGTGTGTTCCATGTGGTGTAGTGCAAGTGTTGACCTTCTCCTCCTGACCAGCTATTCCGGTCATGGCTGGAGAGTGTGTGGCTTCCAGTTTGGATATACAAGTGCATCTCTCACAAGTCTGAGTGTTGGGAGGTAAGAGGAGAGTGTTGTCAGTGTACATGAGGCAGTTGCTACATTGACTCATAGGTTGGTACGAGGCTATCAGCCCTAAGGCCTATGCAAGCCTAGCCATAACAATTCTCTGGATATTTCTTCCCACAATATTTACTTCTCTGGGCCCCTGTCTAGCAGGGCAACTGACATGATCCCCTGGGTGAATTTCCTATCTCCCATCCAATCATCAAGGTTCCTTTTGAAGAGGGCCAATGAGGTGCTCTGCTTGACATGTATGGGCAGTCTATTCCAGAGTATGGGGAGTCTCTGGGTCAGGAACCTATCCCTCCAGCATGTTTTGTTTATTGTGATAACAAGGTTTAGATCCCTGGAGCGTGTGACTGTGAAGGATTGGGATTTCTTTAAGTGGAGCATGTCCAACAGCTCAGGGTTTGACATGGCCTTGTATGTTAAGCAGAGATCGCCTCTGAGTAGATGATACGCCACAGCGTATAGCTGGAGTTATTTTTAGACGGTCAGCATATGGCATCTGCTTTAGACCTGTGATTCTTTTAGTGAGGCATTTCTGTGGCCTTTCCAGCTGTTGCAGAAGTCTTGTGAGGTACATACCAAATGGGGCATTATACTCTATAATGGGTCTAATGAGGGATGAGTACAGTGGGACAATGACCTCCTTTTTTTTCTGGAATAAAAGCCCTTAGTGATGAGGTGTGCCACATAGAAGGATTTCCTGACTGTTGTGGCGATGTGGTTATCAAACGTGAGACCACTGTCCACCTGTGTCCCTAAGTCTCTCATCACACTTTCAATGTTTAGTGTCCTGCCACCTATGTGGTAATTCATGGGTACATGTTTTTTTCCAAAGGGGATAACTATACATTTCTTGGCATTAAGCTTGAACACATGGCTTTGGCACCAGGCATCTGTTTCTGTAAGGCTTTTTTGTAGAATATCCACATCACTTGGGGATTCAATAATGGCTCCCAGTTTGCAGTCATCTGCAAACTTTGTTAGCCACAGTCCCTTAGTGGTGGCCTGTACTTCAGAGAAGTAGATGCCAAACAAGAGTGGTCCCAGGACTGAACCCTGAGGTACTCCACTTGTCTGGAGCTGGATTTGGAGCTGGCTACTTTTACAGTCTGGGTTCTGTCAGTAAGCCTGTTGGCAACCAATCGAGTGACATAGGGATTTATGCCCAGCTTAGTAAGATTATCTATGATTCCAGAGTGGGGGATGGTGTCGAAGGCCTTCACGAGGTCCAGATAGGCTGTGTGGACCGCCTTACACTCGTCCACAGCTCTGGAGACTGATTTAAAGAAGTCAATCAGATTCAGGAGACAAGATCGGCCCTTCACAAACCCAAACTGGGTGGGGTCCAGTGTTTGAAGGTTGCCAATGTCTTTGTTTTTAAGTTCCATGATAATGCATTCCATGCCCTTGCAGATCAGGCTTGTCAGACTGATGGGATGGTAGTTCCCGGGATCCAAGGCGGATCCTCCCTTTTGGAGCGGGATATCTGTAGCTCTGCACCACTCAGTGGGCACAAAGCCTGAGGTGAGGCTATTATTAAACATGACACTTAGGTGAGGTGCCAGTTCATTTTGTAGTTCATGTAGTACACAGCCTGGGATGTCATCTGGTCCCATGGATGCTGTATTCTTAGCTTTGGAGAGTGCGGTTTCTACCTGTGTGGCCATGATTATCGGAATTTGGCAATCTTTTGGTATTGAGATGGGCCCTTCAGGTGGTTAAGTTGGTACTAAATCGATCTGCCAGGATATTGGCAATATCCTTGGGATCAGTATAGTTAATGCCATTCTGTTGTAGCTCAGAGCAGATCTGAGCATTGCCATTTAGATTCTTGACATAACTATAGAATGCCTTGTGGTTGTCTTTGTAATCTTTGGCAATTTTATTTTCATAACTAGCTTTTGAGGATTTTATGAGGGATCTCAGCTTCTTACTGAGGCTGGTGAGGGAGTTTTTCGCATCCTGGGATTTTCCTCTTTTTTGCAACAGTTTCTTACTTCTGTTGTATAGTTTGTTTATAGCAGGGGACCACCAGATGGGCTTCCTTTTTTTGGAGAAGAGCATCTTGGTTCTATTTGGGATGTCACGATTCATGCACTAGTGGATGTGCTCATACAGTGCCTTAGTGTAGGATTCTGCAGTCGAACTTCCAGATCCCATCTGCATGGGTGCTCATGATGCCCAAGATCACCAGGTTAATAGGTGAATGCGCAGGGAACTTAGCTTTAGACATGTTTGGAGGGGTGGGCATTAACTTTTCATTTGAAGTACTGGAGATGTTTCCTTGTAGAACATTTAGTGCTGGTAGCACTTTTGTGTGCTACAATAATTGCTTCAAGATGTCCGGTAAAGTGCTAGACTAATAAGCTATTAAAAGTGCAGGATAGGAAAGAACTAGTAGATCTAAGTGAAAAATTGAAGAGCAGATTTTGGCACCACTCAGAAGCTTACAAACAGTTCTGGATACAGTAAATCTGCATCTGGACTAGACTAGTTACAGGAAAGGTGGGAAAAGTGCACATGTGGGCTTTAAATCCAGAAAGTTGAACGATATGGAAAAACTGCCCAAATGGCCAATATACTACAATTTCTGGGCCAGAAATCATTCCTCTTGTGGCAGATAGGCTACCTAGGTAGAAGGCTTCCCTCCAACACAGAAAGGTTTGGGGGGCTCAAAAGCCTACAAACAGTCCTGGATACAGCAAATCTGTATCTGAACTAGACTAGTTACAGGAAAGGCAAGAAACAAGCTTATGATTTTTTTTTAATAATAAAATGGAAAGTGAGAAAGGAGGAGCAGAAGATAATTCAAGGTTAAGAAACTAAGTGGGTTGGCATTCTCAAATTTTCTCTCTGTATTAAGTAGAATGAGCTAATGACAGTAGACTGGGAGGAGTGTTCCAGATCAAGTTTACAGTAGGGGAGGACAACTGCAAAGCAACCAAGTACAAGAACAGGCCACCAATATTGTTGTTTGAAGTAATAAACTTTTCATTTGGTTTTACATCTGGCTTTTGTTTGTTGTATACCTCATACCAGTTTCTGTTTTTTTTTTTTTTTTTTTTTGTTAGGCTGTCACTTAAACAGGAGTAATAATTCATAAGTTTCCCCTAACAGCACAACAGGAACACACTCTGTAATCTGGGACAGGACTCTATGTTTCTGTCCACTCCTAATGTAACTCCTTATTACAAACTTCAGAATAATGTGTTTCAGTTTAAGACCACTGAAACACTCACACTTAAATAAATTAAATCTCAGATATCCAAACACTTCTGGGAAAGCCTGACACAGATTTCCAGCTGTGTCCCCTCCCTAAAGTAATACAGTAATGTGCTACTACCAATCAGAGTATCTTCATGCCCTTCTAAAAGGATGTCCAATTATAAAAATTAAATATCAAAATAAATTGAAGGAAGAAACAAGCATGCAGCTCTGGTGCTGGAAGAAAACAGTAGCTAACAGCAAAACAACCAGCAAATCAGCCACTAAACTCAATACTTGTTGCAGAATATGTTTAATACCAAACAAACATAGGTTAAAAACATCCACAGTTAAGCGATTTTGTCTGTGTAACACTAAGACATAATCAGAACTATGAACGTACTGCTTATGGAAGCCATTTTAAAACTTAAGTGCAGAAAACACATCTCCCATGTAAACCAATCAAAACTTTTTCTAGCTGAAATCAGTGTGAAACAGAAAAAAAATAACACTACTAGAAGTAAGTCAAAACTTTTAAATCCTGAACCAAAACACAAATACAAACTAGGCAAAATACAACTAAACAAAAAAATGCTTGACGAAACACAAAATCATTTCTGCTGGCTCTCCTTTAAAGTTCACTGTTGATAGAAATATTGCCATTTAAACCGGGAAAGTTGGTAGCATCCAACTTAAGCTGCCATGACATTTCCCAGTGAAGCAGTTTGTTCTGCCAGTCCCCTACATAAGCGGAATTTTGTATTTGTTTAAGAACTAGAAATGTTAAGTTGGTGAATTTGTCACAAACAGTGAAATGCCTGGCCAGTGCAGTTTTACTGTCCTTGTGTTGAATAATGTAAACATGTTGATAGATATGCTTATTTAAAATGTTCTTAGTTTTTCCCACATGGAAAGTGGGACAAGATGCAAATGTAGCCAGGTAAATAACTCTCTGAAAAAAAAAGCAATTGTAAGCTCCACCATGCACAGAAGAATCCAATCTACTTAAAAGGGTGCCTTTGTAACAAGTGATGACAATGCCTACACTCCTGGTAGATCAACATCCCTTATATTGATCAACAGTTTTTTTCAAGAAGGGATTTTATGTTAGATTTGTTATGGGTAAAAGACTGTGATGTAAAAAAGAAATCTAATCATTTCTTCACATTGTAGCATGAACCAGTTTTTCTGCAAAATCTTTTCAATGTTCTTGACATCCAAAGTGTAATGCAGGACCATATTAGTTTGGCTGGATACAAATGGATAATAACTACTTTTTAGGTGAAAGTGTATTGAAACAACATGTACCCATATGTGGAAGTTCCCACAAGCTGTAGAAGAAAATTTACCCTTTCACCACGAGCTATTGGAATTTTTTGATTGTACCGGACTAGAACTTACCAAAATGCTCATTAAAGAAAATGGCAGGCACTTAAACTTAAACATAAGTTACTAAACTAGAAGATTCTATCATTGCTGATTTAGACTTTTTACAAGTCCCAGTTTTTTAACAACACCTTTTATGCCATAGATAAACTTGCTCAAGTTAAAACTAGCAAGGGCAAGAAATTACTCAAGGATGACTCAAGAGTATCATAATAGAAATGTATACCCTACTCCACCATGTACAACAAACAAAAACAATCTTCTTGAGACTTTTTATATTGACAATAACAAGGAAACAGCTCAAATGGATATCCCTATAGAGGAAATACCTTTGAGAAGGTCAAAGAGACTGACCAATAAGCAACAATCCAACTTTCGCCAGTCAAGGTACTCCACCTCCATCCCCAGGAGAGATCAAAGGAGAAAAGGAACTACCAGAGAGGACATATGAAAGGGAATCAGCAATGGTAACTGATGATTTATTCACCCAGGAGATCACTACTATGCCCTCAGGTCAAGGGCGCCCGCAGGCAGGTGCAAGGGGGTGCACTTGCACCCCCCTGGATTTTCTTAGCGCTATATACGCTACACACTTCTTTTTTTCCACTTACTTTTTTTTCCCCCCCATTTTCCCCGTAGCCTGCATTGTTATTTTTCAGTTTTTCAGAAGTAGAGAACTGTTACTGGAGATGGTGTGGCAGGCAGTCACATGACTGACGCGAATCTGACATCATGATTGACAAGTTAACTCTACAAGCCTCAAACTCCCAAGTAATCACGTTATTCGCGTTCGCGTAGTTCGTTGTAACTTGAGGGAAGAAGACTGTGGTGGACATCGGTGGAAAAGTCAAAATTTGATGATTTCATGCTCAGGACGGAGCAATTGCAAACCAAAACCATTGTGTTTCGTGTGGTGAGTGGTGCGCGTATGGTGTTGGTATATTATTAGAAGAAGAGAGAAGGTAGGTTGTTTTTTTATACTTTTGAAAGTGACGACTGACTGAACACTTGGCGCCAAAACGCAAAAGTGGCATGGTGGCACACTTGTATATATATATGTATATATATATATATATATATATATATATATATTATTTATTATATATATATATATATATATATATATATATATATATATATATATATATCCCAGTATGTGACTTTCAGTATTAATCACACTGCAGTAAAGAAAAGAAAAAGCATTCTGCTGCAAAAACATATTCGGTATGTGAGAACAAGCTGAAGATCAGACTATAAAGCTGCCTTGTAGTCCTAAATTTGATTCCCTCAGTTTTCATTTGTCTATTTGTGACTCTCGGTAAGCCACTTAACTAGACAATACGTTCAACTCAACCCTGAAGGTAAGAACATTAGCCTAGTACATGTATTCAGTAAATAAGTTTAAACTTGGAAATTGCACGTGTGCATATTTTAGACTTCTGTCTCAATACCCCTTTCTTCAAACACAGGTCTGTAGAATCTGCATATCAGAGAGAAGCACCTCCTAATGAAAATGACCTCCTGCCAGAAACAGATGGCATAAACTATAAAGTCTGCATTACATATTACAGCAGCTGCATTAATCATTTATAAATATGCAGCATTCACTGTTCTCCCTGCTCATTTGTTTGCTAGATCTTAGGCTGGATCTCATTTAACAAACTGTACCTTCTCACAAACATTCTGAAAACTGCAAGAATCATTAATACTCACTAACAATTGAACTTCAATATTGGATTTTAAATTCACATTTACACAGTTGATTACACTGTGCCTAGGCACGTGGCTAAAAATGGTCCAAGGACCAATCCACTTTCCAAATTGTCAAAAAAAAAAAAATTTATATATATATATATATATTGCTGAACTGTAGTTTCCATTAATTCTGTTTTAAGGGGGCATGTACCTTTTAATCCTCTTCCTCGTTAGAAATAGGTGGAGGAGTTAATGGGGGCATCAGCTCTTTCCCCTTTACAGACAGAAATAATGTAAAATAAAGTTTGCCATAGCAGACTGGGGATATGTGTCCTGAACTACAAGCACTTCATTCTAAGTCACACAGCAGGCATGTCGTTCTATTCGAGGAACAATTTAGGTGGGGGTAGGAATTGTGAAATTATGCCAAAACAGACTTTATGTAGCTTTTATGTTGTTGCAACATTATTAAGCTATGTAAATGGGCTGACAGAGCTAAAGAACACTAAATAAGACTAGACTAACTAAACTTTAGTCCCATATTAGACATTTATTTGGCACTATGGCTTTTCTCCATTCCTACTAGAAAATGAAGCACCTCAGTATCCAGTAGTATTGTCAGCATATCAGATGCAATGCCAACTTGGTTAAAAGTAAAAAAAAAAAAAAAAAAAAGCTTGGTCAACTCAATATTAGCACTGGGTAAAAAAATAAATAGAACAGTTAATGTATTAAAGAATCGCCCCTCCCACAATACATGGTAACCATTTGAAATATTGAGATCCGATAAAGCGAGTCCTGAAACAGAGACTGAATGGCCAAAAAACATATACCAAGTCCAAGATGACCATTTCTTAGATTACCTCCTCGTCTCTGAGGTATAGAGATCTTGCAGTTAGTATATACAAGTTTGGGTGTTACTGATACCGGTGGACTATAGAAGGTTGAGTAGACTTTATGATGGAAATGCTCTGAATTGGGCAGTTTTGTCATTGGTGTATGCATTTTGTTTCATTGTTTACTGGAAAAATGTTCAAAACAAATTTAAAATGCCCTCTAACAACTGTACTGTATTGTACAAGGAATATAATGTAATACAGTCAGGAAGGTGTATCAAAGAGCATGTGTATGTTATGTTCGAGGGGCCTATGATTTTGAAGACAGCCCAGAGTTTATTTATCTGCCACTGGCAAAATGTATTTTCTTTGAATGTTGGTTTCAATGCTGTTTCAATGCATGTGAGTTTCGAGGGCAGAGAAGTTTTAATGTTAGTCTATTTTCATTGTGAGACTGCATTATTTTGTTTAACAGATATGTATTAGGGTTTGTGCTGTAAAATGCAAAATAAAACTTTCAAATGAAATCCTAAATCATCGCAGAAGTAAAGCAGTATGCACATTAGTGTTTATGGTAAATGGGGCAAAATAACCAAGGAATGGGACATTGGAATGGCTGCAGGGGGGAGGCTCCATTTGACCATGATTTTGTGAGGGGGTAGCAAACTCAGACAGCCCTGGTTGAACTATACCTCTCAGTTGTCCATATCTTTGCAGAATGAATAGATATTTGCTTCTTATTTTTGGTTTGTTCCTCATAAAATTTGTGGTTTTCTAGCAAATCATTTAGGAATTAAGTCACTAAATGACAGACATTGAGTTTCAGACGTCATAACCTTCAGAAAAATGCATGCTAATGCAAGACTGTCTTAAGTTTATACAAGAGCAATTTTTAGTAGTGTTTGTATGTTCCCCCCCAATATATTTGGGCCTTGTCCAGATTTCTTGCATTAAGAGGTTGAGAGGTACGTGCAAATCACTTTGTAGATTAGGAATATCCAAACCTCTCATTTGTCCCCAATTTTGGCTCAAAATGTTGCTCTCCCCTAATAATCTCTCCTCCAAAATGGCAATTTTGGAAGAAAATGTGGAGGGTTTACAATTATATATAACTGTAGTGATCAGAGTTATAGATTACTTTTATTTCAGAAATGCATGTAGATGCTCTTATTTTGTTAGCTGCTCAAGTTAACAATGTTAATATTAAAAAGGTGTTCCTTTTTTGACAGGTATTTTTGCATCACATTTTGGTCTGTTTTTCATAAAATTGTGGTTTTCTGGCAAATTAGAGGCAAGTCATTAAAGATTGAATTTAGAAAATAATGGCAGACATTTGAGTTTCAGATTTTATACCCTTCAGAAAATTCGTACTAATGCAAGATCTACTACTGTTCTGTTATCTAAGTTAATAAGAGCAATATTTAAACATTGGCCTTATTTTTGGGCCTGTGCCCCACTTCTAGTTCTATGTATGGCTTTGTCCAGATTTCTTGCTCTGAAGTTGAGGTATGAGTGTCAGAGCCATCACTGTCAGCCAGAGACATTTCAAATTATGACATACTTATTGCACCCCACCCCCCATTGTAGTGGCTCTGGATGTGTCCAAGGAAGGCAAGGAGCAGTTATGCAGTGTAAGTGTGCAGAGTATTCCCCCATCCAAGGTAGATCACAAATACGACCGTGGCTTTTCATCTGTCCTTGATTTTGCAGAATGTTCTGGTTTTCTATCAGATTTTTATACTGTTGATTTATGCTTCTTATTATTCAGGAACTGCATGCTGTCACAGTGCCCTGTTGCTGTTTAAGTAGCCATGGTTTAATGAACATCAGGTAAGCTTGTCGGAGATTGTAAGATGCAAGTAAGCTTTAGTAAGCATATTGTTAAAGAATTACCAGCATTGAAAGCCTTTTCATTGTTGCCATGCAGAGAATATTTACATAACTAGATAATGTATAAGCATTGGGTATTGAAATGCATATGACAGTATTTGTAATAAAAGGACAGGATTACAGTATTTTCAGAAACTCATTACGTTTTATTGGAGACCAGTGTCTTATAGCAGTGTCTGTGTGTTAGTACACTTTTGTAGTTGGGTGGCTTTAATGGTATATGGTAAATAAGCATTGCTACCTTACTTAAAAGCCAAGCCCTGCAACAACTAGGTAAGCTCCACACTGAAGTCAAAACACAATAGCTCTGGTGGGTAAATGTACTCTGTAGTAATCAAAAAAGGCAAATGTTTGAAATAGCTACAGCTTATGTGCAAACACAATAGGTAGTGATGAAACAATGCTCTGCTAAAAATGCTTTAATGCTCCACATTGCTGAGCTGCAGATCAGTTATCACTGGCTACCAGGATTTCACCCACTTCAGATCAAGCACGGTGCCGTTCAGTGCAACCTTCCCAGAACTAATTCAAGTCTGACCAGAATTATTTTGTGTGTGTGTATAAGAGGGAGGTAGCATACCCCTCAGCTGTCCAGGTTTTTGCAGAATGTCCAGATTTTTGCCCCATATTCCTCCTAAAAAGGATTGAAGTTGCTAAATAATGAGACATTTCAGTTTTAGATGTCATATCATTTAGAAAAATGCATACCAACACAAATCCTGTTACTCTTGCAATTTTCTAAGTTTATGAGAGCCATATTTATAATCTGTCCCTATTTATTTTAGGCTTTGTCCAGATTTCTTGCACTAAGGTTGAGGCCGTGAGGGTTGTGGTATGTTTGTGAGAGAGAAAGCGAAATGCCCAAGTTAGAGTTAGCAGGTGGAATTAAGTGCATTTTCAAGGAACTGAGTTTTAAGGGAAGCTAAGTTTACTGCTGCTCATGCAAAGTCTATTTATAATGTGCAACTGTTTTGTTTAGCAAATGGTATCTCTATTGTGGTATAAAGTTTTAAAGCTATGTTAGTAACACCACAAGTAGAATACTTGCATCTTAATGGAGAGGCTTGAGGTTCTATTCCTACAGCATGTACATCTGTATGCTGCAGTCCTGAGGATGTCCTCCTTTGGATGCGATGCCTAATAACTATGAACCTGTTTTTCAGCTTGCCATCCATTTTCTATTGCAATATACCAGCTTACCATTTTTTAATTTAACATAGGCAATTTATTCTTTGATGGAAGCAGGCACTGAATTTGTAGATGAAACACTGAAATATACAGTTTTCTAGCAACAACATCTTCATTAGTTTCAGATATCTTTAATGTGGAATTATTCAGATTACTTTTACTTCAGCAGAGACACTCAAGTGTTGCTGTATAATACAAGGGATATAATTCAATTATATATTATAAATAATACAATCAGGTAAATCAAATCTTTTGCATGGCCCTAAGAGTGTGCAAGGAGCCTATTGCTTGAAAACAGTTCAAAGGTAAATAACCTGCCACTGGCCAAATGCATTTTCTTTGAATGTGGGTTTCAATGCTGTTTCATTGAATGTGAGTTTCAAAAGTAGAGAAGCTTTAATGCCAAGTCTGTTTTCATTGTAAGACTATTGCTTTGTTTAGGTTTAGTAAATGTCTCAGTGTTTGGGCTATAATGTTTGAAATAAAAGTTGTAAATTAAATCCAACTGCCTGTAATCAGTGTAGAACTAAAGCATAAAACAGTATGCACAGAGAGATTTGAACAGTGTCTACAGCAAATGGGGAGAAATAGCCAAGTAATGGGACACTGGAATGGCTGTGTGGGCAGGGCTTGGGTGGGTGGATGTGGGTGGGGCTATGTTGGCAGGGGGCGGGGAGAGCTATGTGGGTGGGGCTCTGGGTTTGCACCCCCCTGCAAAAAATCCTGCGGGCTCCCTTGCCTCAGGTATTATAAATATTCCTTTTTTGGATATCACATTTACAGTTTTGCTGACATTTATTTTATTATTTATTTTACATTTGTTAACCGGGCTAGTCCAACTGGATACATGTCCATTTTCAGTGGAGGCCCGAGGAGAAAAGCTCCAAGTTTTCAAAACATTTAATGTTACAAGTAATTTAAAAACACCAATAGAATAAAGTATAACAAAATGTTACAAGAACAAGATTTGTACATAGTAAAAAAATGATTAGAGTATTTTCCCACAAAAAAAAACAATAAGTGAGCAAATCAAGAAAAGATGGGGATATAAGGTTACTAAGGACATCTACAGGATAAGATAGGATTAGGAAAACAGGATTGGTGGTTAGAAGGGATAGGTAGAGCTGGACAGAGTAGAAAGGTCAGAGAGTAATTATGATAAAAGGATAAATTTTAACAGAGAAAAAATTTAGTGAGGCATGGTAAAGCAGAGGACAAGGAAATGAAAAGCAGATTAGTCAGGGTTATTGCAAGAGCATAACCAGTGGTTGGAGAGGAAATGTTTAAGGTTAGTTTTGAATAATGGAAGAGATGTAAGAGCTGTTAGGTCAATTAGTAGGAGGTTCCATATTTTACCAACAAAGTTAGAAAAAAGAGAGTCGCCTGCAGAATTATTAGATAAAGAAGTTTGCATCTGCATTTTTTTAGTTGAGCGTAACATTTTCAGGTTATGGTATGGCATTATGAGGGTGGAGAGAGTTGGGGTATTGTTAGGTTGATAAAGGACTTTATGGGCAATAATAAGTTGGTTAAATTGTAGGAGGTGAGGTAATTCAAGCCAGCCTAGTTGTTTTAGGTTTTGACAGTGATGAGTCCTATATGGTGAGTTAGTGGCGAATCTGGCAATGTTATTATAAGATTTAGCTAGTTTGTTATGATTATATTGGGACAGGTTAGTATAGATGGGGGAGGCATATAATAGGGTAGAGAGAAGGTGAGTTCTTGCTATTGTAGATCTGGCTAGTGGTGATAGAAATTGTTTAATTCTATATAGAGATCCGAGTTTTTTGTTGGTAGATTTTATTATAGTGTTAATGTGAGTGTTAAATTTAAGTTGATTATCTATTGTGATTCCTAGGAGTTTGGTGGTGGTATCAGGAGAAATTATGGTACCATTGTTGGATTGAAGTGTAAAATGAAGAGGGGGAGATGTGTGTGAGTGTGTAAACAGCAATAATTTGTTTTTTTTAGGGTTGAGGAGAAGACAATGGTTAGAGAACCATTTTTCTATTGTGGTGAAGGATTTTTGTGTGAGAGACTGTAGGTCAGTTTGGGATTTTGCTGAGCAAATAATTGTGGAGTCGTCGGCGTATTGAATACAGGTAGAGAAGGGGATAGAGAGATGAAGGTCATTGATGAAAATGGAGAATAAAAGTGGGCCTAAGATAGAGCCCTGTGGGACACCTAGGGAAGTAGGTAGAAGTTCAGAAAGATGATTTTGCCAGAGAACTGCTTGTTTACGATTATCCAGGTAGGATGTGAACCAGTTCAAGGCGGATTTATCAAGTGATAGGGACTTTAGAAGGTGGAGTAGAAGTTTATGGTTGACCATATCAAAGGCTTTAGAAAGATCTACAAAGAGTGCTGATGACAGGAAATTACTGTTTCGATTTGTGTTGATACAGTTGGTAAAAGAAAGTAGGGCTGTGGTGGTACTGTGGTATGGACGAAAGCCATGTTGACAGTATGCTAAGAGCTTGTGGTGGAGTAGGTGGGTAATTAGTTGTTTGTGGATACATTTCTCCATTATTTTAGCAAGAGGAGACAGAAGAGCTATGGGACGGTAGTTTGAGTATTCAGTAGAGTTGCCACCTTTGTGAAGGGGAATAATATGTGAGATTTTCCAGACTGATGGAATAGTGCATTCCTTAATAGTTCTGTTAATCAGTATAGAGATTGGGTAGGCAATGGCTGAGGCTCCTAGTTGTAGGTATTCCCCCTGGTAATTTGTCAGCTGAGGGGGTGGAAGGTTTAAGTTTTTGAAGTAAGGAGGAGATGAAGGAGGTGGGTATTGGTTCTAGGTGGAAAGTAGGGGGGGGTGGGGCTTATAGCGGGCAGGTTGGCAGTGTCAGGATATTGTTGATTTGCTAAGTTTTGTACAGCTGTGGTAAAGAAGGTATTAAATGCATTTGCTGTTTTTGTAGGGTCATCAGGGTTGCTGCCAAGTGGAGTTGGTGTTACTACTTTACCTGGGGATATTAGTCTGTTAATAGAGGTCCAGAACTTCTGTGGTTTTTGGAGGGAAGATTGTTGAAGTT
Organism: Protopterus annectens; assembly: GCF_019279795.1. NCBI lineage: Eukaryota > Metazoa > Chordata > Ceratodontiformes > Protopteridae > Protopterus > Protopterus annectens. Next base: position 338,490,244 of record NC_056749.1, read on the forward strand.
GGATATAAAAGTTTTTTTGTCCTGTATGATTGCTTTTTTAGTCATATTTCGTTGTTGTCTAAAATTTTGCTGATCAGTTATGAGTTTAGTGGTACGCCATTTGGTCCAGGATTTGTTCCTGGAAAGGATTAGCTTTTTAGTCTCACTTGTGAGCCATACTGCTGTTTTGTTTTTCACTCTTATGGTACGAATTGGGGCATGATGATCTAGGATTGTTAGGAAATTCTTATTGAAGTAGGATACTGCTTCATTTATTGGAAGGGACTTAAGGGGTTCCCATTTGCAATGTTTAAGTTCGGTTAGGAACATTTTCTGATCAAAGTTTTTTTTACTGCGTATAGTTCTAACAGGGGGAGAAATGTTAACATTTGTTTTATGTCTTATTATATATATTAGAGAGTGATCACTAAGGTCATCTGGTAGGGTTCCTGTTGTATAGTTATGTTTTGGGCCATTTATTAATATCCAGTCCAGAATGCTTTCTTTGTTATTGGATTTATTTATTCTAGTTGTGGAATTAATGAGTTGTGAGAAACCATTCAAATTGATCAGAGAGGATGGGTTGTTATTGTTACATAAATTCCAGTCGGTGTTAACGTCTCCTAGTAATATTGTTTCTTGTGGATAATTTAGAGAAAGGCAACTTAATAGGTCTTCTAGTTTATCTTGATTGTTACCTGGTGGGAAATAAGTACAGATGATGTTAACTGATTTCTGGTTGTTTAGTTGTAGTTTTGAAATAATTATTTCTGTATTATCATCAAAATGTGGTTTGTGGTTTATTTTACTGATTTGTAATCCTGCCTTGTAGAGAATAGCAACCCCTCCACCTTTTTTCTTAATGCGGTCTTTTCGAATAATATTGTAACCTGGGGGAATAATTTCTGTATCTTTTATTGTTGGTTTAAGCCATGTTTCAGTTAAACAAAGGATGTCAAAGCGGTGGACATCTAGGAGAGCATGAACTTGAGTAATTTTGTTGCATATGCTACGTATATTAAGATGGGCAATTTTGAGTGTTTTTGAGGATAGATCTGATAGTAATGGGATAGAATTAGATTCAATACTATCAGAGAAGGATGAGTGAAACTTTGGGCCTGGGTTTGGATGAATGTCTCCATCCTTAAGGGAGTGGATCAAAGTGAAGTTTTGATACCAGCTAAGTTTAGGATTAAAGTCATATAATTTTCGAGTGTTATGAATAGAGTGTTTTATATGAAAAAGTCGGTGATATTTGGCTTGGATGTAGCTATGGTTATATGTAGAATTATTAAAGTTTGTGCATGAGACAGGAAGTGATGTAGTAGTGTATTTGGATGGTGTGAAAAGAGTTTTGAGAAGGGGTTGTTCATAGGAGGTAAGGAAATAGGCAGTGGTAAGAGAAGTGAACAATGACATTAGTAGTAGACAGTGTTGTAGGTTAGGCATGTTAAGAGAGGAGGGGCAGGAAAAAAAAAATTATAGGTAGTGAGATGAGGAAAAGGACTGCTTAAGGTGAGAAAGTCTAGAGATGATAGGGGAAGGTTTGTATCTAGTAGGTTAAGGATATAAGTGAAGGGTGAGGTTAGTGGATGATAGAGTAGTAAGTATAAGTAGTATGAGGAGGAGAAGGATTAGCTTTTGTGAGAAAAGGTTAGAGATAATAAGGGGAGATGTAAGGCTAGTGGGTGTGGAGGTATAAATGTAGGGTGTGGTTTGAAAGAAGTGAGTGGTTGGTTGTGAAAGAAATGAGGAGTGGAGGGGGGTGTGGTAAAGAGAGTATATAGGTAGACACCCTGGGGGCGGGTGGGATTTGGGGGCAGGGTAGGGGAGCGGAGTGTGCCCGGAGGGCGAACGGAGCGGGAAGACACAAGAGAGTGGAGTTCAGCAGGAAACAATCAGTGCAAGGGATGAACTAACAGGTAAGTCAGTAGGTTAGAGAAGGTGTATTAGATAGTCAGCTAGTGTATTGAAATAAAGTAAAGTAGAAGAGCTAGAGTCAGAAGAATCGAGGAAAGGTAAGAGAGGTTAGGCTAAACAGCAGTTCTGGAAAAAAATGTTTCAGTTAAAGGACAGATATGAAAGGTTTAGGGGGGCAGAAGATAAGCATAAGAGTGGAAAGAGAGAAGTAGCAGCAGAAAAAAGAATAAGGGTGCCACCTAGTGGCCAGTTGGATTCTTGCAGGGACAGACACCAGAGCAGGGGGCTAAGCACAAAAAAGGGAAAAAGAGGATAGAGTGTGATGTGCTAGCAAACAGAGATAGTTGAGGTAGATTGGGATAGGAATTTAAATTGAGGTATATATGGTGGGTGGGAATAATATGTAGGCTGCTGGTAATTCAGGAGGGATGCTTAACCTGAGAGACAAAAATAGAGTAAGTCTGGTCAAACAAGGTAACTTAGCATACTTAAATTCTCTTGGTAAGTCGGTCTCTCTTGGTAGTGTAGGGTATGGGTTCAGTTGTAGAGGTTCCTTAAATTTCAGGAGGATGGTGGGCAGGAAAAAAGCTTGCTTGAGTTTAATAGTTGAGCACTCTGTTATAAGGTAAGAAGGGAGAGATATAGTGAGTGAGTTAGAGCTAGGTATAGGAAGGAAAAATAAGTTACAGTTCATCAGCATTCATCAATACCATTAGCCCGAAATTCAAGGTAAAAAAAAACATTTATACAGTGGAGAAGAAAAAGGAAAAAAACAACCTTTCTACAATATACAGTAATTAGACATACAGGTCTTTCAATTTGCATGGCTAAACAAATTTGTAACAGTATCTTTCATTGCAGTTTAGGGTTCACACAAAAATGCACAATGTGATTGTGAGAAACAATAGTAGATGTCCGTTGGTGAAATCTGGCATCTCCCGTCGACAAGTAATGTTTTGGTAAAACAACTTCTTTAGTAAAACGACTCTAAATTTAGTTATGGGCTCAGCAGTTAAACAGCCCGACTGACTTATCAATGTTGCATAAAGAAATTGCAAGCCCTCGCGCTCACGATACATGGGCCAAAAACCAGATTAGGGATTTCTTAAAAACTAGCCACTATAGTACAGTAGAACGACACAAATTGTCCTTAGAGGCTTGGCGATTAAGCAGCCCCATACAGTAATGCAATGATGCAAGGAGAATTGTAAGCCCTCGCGGTCACGCTACAGGAACCAAAAAACAGACTTTAAAGTATTTGTCTGTAAAGTAAAATTAGCAGTATTGGATAAGGACTACATTGGTGGAATGCTTTGCGGATATGGTTTACAAATAGAGAGAGCTTGGAATCCAGGTGGGATTTTAGAAAGACGCGCAAGGCAAAATGTTACAGGTACCTTACAGAAGTATCAGGTAGTTATTCCAAGTAGATTCAGGGATATAGCTAATACTTGAGGCTCAGTAGAGTAAAATGTCCATAGTTGGCAGCTGCGAATAAATATAGTGGGGACCCATTATCGACGCTAAATAAGTACAGCAGTATTTTAGGCTGGGGTGAGCACTTGAGTAGCCCGACTCTCTTGTGGAGATATAGTGACGCAGAGGGTTTGCAAACCCACGTGCACGCTACACTGTTATCACAAAACTAAAGGATTGTTGTAACAAGATAAAAATATAGAGGTTTCAGGTAGAAATCAGTGTTTACACAGTGGATACTGAGTTCTAGCAAAGAGCACAAAGAAACCTATGTTATAATTATACAAGGGACTTTGCGACGCTACAGATAACCCTTATCAGTGAAAGTAACGCTTAATTCATCCAAGCCCAGGTATGGACGCTAAGCAGTTTCAAGTAAGTTAGCAGCGTTTCTAACACTTTGCGACGCTACAGATAACCCTTATCAGTGAAAGTAGTTGACGCTTATTCATCCAAGCCCAGTGATAGGCCCTGAACACCAGAGTTTGTTTTTGAAGGGGTTGAACTTCATCCCCTCCACCAGGACCAGGATGGATGACACTCTCCTCGACTTAAAAATGTTTACCAGAAAGCTTAATTTTCAAGTACTGTTGGGGGAGAAGTTAGTTGCAACACCCCTGACAAGTTTAAGAGGAAAAGTACAGCAAATTCCCCTTTACACTCAGTTATCAATGTTTTTGAGAAGCAATGTGAAAAAGAAATATGCACACTGTTGCAAAACAATACAAAAACAATTTTTTAACCTTTTGGTTAAAGGAAAATAGCTTCTCCAACAATTTAATCACAGCTACAATATTAGGTGCATGAAACCAGACAGAGATGGGGGCCTTGTTATTATGAACAATGCTGATTACTCTGGGTGTATGTTACATCTTCTGTATGACGATTGTGTATTCAGTGCTGTTTCCACAAATGAAGTCAATATAGCCTACAGGGTCATTAATGTGGCACTGAATGAGTTATTCAATAAAATTCCACAAGGCATATATGACTACCTTAGTCTGGCTTTTCCTATTATTCCAAAGATTTTTGGTATTCCCAAAATCAACTCCCATCCACCTGATTCCCTCTTACGTCCAGTTATATCTGCTAGTGGATCAGTTACAGAGCCTCTGGCCAAGTTTATAGACCTAAAATTGAAAGACCTGTTTGTTTCCTTCCCACACATAATAAGAGAGTCAGGGGCCTTCTGGATAAACCAAAAGGTATACAGGCAAAATATGAATTACTTTTGATTACTTGTGAAGTACAAAGTTTATTTATGGTAATACTCCATGATCTGAGGTTGAAGTGGTTCAGAGAGATTGTAAAATGATTTGGCTTACTTTCTGAAACAGATTATGAATTGGTTAGTGAGTTCATGGACTCGGCATTAAACAACAACTTTCTGACCTTTGAGGGTGAATTTTACAAGCAGAATCTTGGAGTGCTTATGGGGGCTGCATGCTTTCCCATATTTGCAAATGACATCCTATTAAGTTGGCAATTAGAATCACTTTTTAAACTCCCCCTCTTTTCCAAATGTGCTGACTACTTCAGATACCTCGATGATTTACCTATCATTTGGGAAGGAAGTGTCGATGAACTTGAATTCATACTACAGTTACAAGCCAGCATCTCTTTTTTAAAGTTCACATATTCCTTTGAACATGACCAGATTAATTATGTTGACAATGACATCAGAAAAGGAGTTAATGAAGAATTCACTACCAGGATTTACAGGAAGTCCGCTTAATGTAATACATTTCTTTATTTCACCAGTTGCCACCCTTTCTATCAGAAGACGGTGGTAGTAAAATGTTAATTTATCAGAACCTCTTGGTTGACCTTGGACGATGGAGTGTGTGTTGAACAATAAGACATTCTATAATCCATGTTTTTGGACCATTGTTACCCCTCACCACTTTTGAATTCAATCAGAGATGAGATATGGGTAGAGAGAAACACTAAGTATGCGGCCATCATCAAGAAAGGGCTGAATCAGCTTGACAAGAAAGACAAACAAACAGGTTTTAATGGCCAAACTAATATGACCCTACATTACACTTTGGATATCAAGGATACTGAAAAGATTTTACAGAAGAAGTGGTTCATGCTACAATGTGATGAAAGTATCAGAGAGTTTTTCTTCTACACCACAATCTTTACCTATAAACATATATCTAACATAAAATCCCTTCTTGAAAAGCCTATTGACCATTATAAGAGATTTTGTATCTACCAGGTAATGTGGGCATTGTCATTAGTGCCCTTACATAAACACTTATTACAGTGACACCCTTTTATGTAGATTTGATTCTTCTGTGCATGGTGGAGCTTACAATTGCTTTTTCAAAAAATTATTAACCTGGATATATGTGCATCTTATCCAACTTTCTATGTGGGAGAAAACTAAGAACACTTTGAATGAGCATATCTATCAACATGTTTACAGTATTCAATATAAGGATGGCAAAAGTGCACTGGCCAGACATTCAATTGTTTCTGACAAATTCAACAAGTTTACATTTGTACTTCTTGAACAAATACAAAAATTCCCTTATGTAGGGGACTGGCAGAACAAACTGCTTAACCAGGAAATGTCATGGTAGCTTAAGCTTGATGCTACCAATTTTCGTTGTTTAAATGGCAATATTTCTATCAACAGTCAACTAAAAAGGAGAGCCAGCAGAATATAATTTTGTGTTTCTTCAGACATTTTTTTGTTTAGTTATATCTTGCCTTGTTTGTATGTATGTGTTCTGGTTCATGTTTTAAAAGTTTTGATTTATTTTTAGCGTTACTTTATTTTTTCTGTTTCACACTGATTTCAGCTACAAGTTGTGATTGGTTTACATGGGAGGTGAGTCTTCTGCAGTTAATTTTTAAAATGCCTTCCTCAAGCAGTGCATTCATAGTTTTGATTATGTCTTAGTGTTGCAGATGAAAGAACTTAACTGTGTATGTTTTTTAACCTACCTTTGGTATTAAACATATTGTTTGACAAGTTGTGAGTTTGGTGGCTGATTTGTTGTTTGTTTTACAGATATCAAAATAAAAGATCGCTATGACCAGAAGCAACAAAGCCTTTGAGGTAACCTGGGGAGTATCAAACAGGCATAAGCGCACTCTAATCTCTAAAGAGCACAGCACACTGGTTTTTAGCCACAATGTAAAGTAATAAAAAAAATCTAATAATAAGTAAAATAATTACAAGAATGTAAATCGATAATTTTCAATAAACACCTGAATTCAATCACCAGAAATGTAAAATTAAACTGCAGGATAGAATTCCATCATTCTAGAAAAATTCTAACTGAGTAACTAAACTTTCCTAATCTAACTAGAGAATACTGTCCCTGATTAAATCTAAAACTTAACAGCAAGGCAAAGGCAGGCTTACATGTTTTGGTGAATTCTCTTTTTCAGGTATCACTACACATCACTGTAACTAACTATAACTCTTCACAAACTGCTTAACATTTGACTAACTACACAGCTGAACAGTCTCAACTGTCTTATTTTAAAAATAACAGTCACCTGTTTGAAAAAGTTATTTTTCCTGTCAATCAGCTGTTCAAATAATCACCTAGCAACCACGAACATTCTAATGACATCATCTACTGTTCAGCTGATTTTCCACAGTACTTTAGAATCTCCCTCTCAAACATGCGCAATTAGAAATGTATCAAAACACTGACAGATTCTTTACACATTCTGTTTAAATGAGGAAATACTCAACATTTAGAAAACTTATTTACATTTCACAGTTAGACATGCTAGCATACAAGTTAATCAGACAATATGCACATATCTCCTGCCAGACATACTAACACAGATGACGGTGTTTTCATTTTCTTCACACCTAATTAACCAAAACTATTTATTGCAGGTTTTGATGGTTTGTCTGATGAACACTAACTTAGCTGGGAATGATAAGTTACAGTAACACTATTAGTTAATACAGCTACAGTATCTGTAAGCTCAGTGAGTTCACACACCAACTCTAGTGCAATGCAATTTAGTATCATGATCTAGTGATGATCAATGGTGCCATTTGTACACGTGGCACATCTTGATAACCTCTTTTTAAACTGTGTAATCATTTCTTATGCTATGTAAATATTCATGCAAAAGTATTCAAATACCTATATCCAATGTGCATGATTAATGCATGTTTAACTCTGATTAATGGAAATTGTTTATGCTTCAGTTTTGGTTAATAAAACTTGTATATGTCCCTTCTTTTCTTCTTTGTGCTATTCTTCTCTAGCCCAGGTGATGGATGACCAGCCCATCTACCTGGTAAACAAATACAAAGTAATAAAAAATATAAAATAAAAATGGCAGCAATATCACTTTTCTTTGGTTGCTGCAGTGTCTGGTTAATGTACATTATGAATTTGTAACCAGGCCTTCATCTTACTTAATCAAAGGTAAAAATACATTTTTATTATCAGAAACATTGATAAACAGATTATTTTAATACATTGATTTTGCTACTTTAATTACTTGGATAATTCTTTAATTATCCAATTAAGTCAAACCTTAAGACCTTGGGTAAGATGCACTTTATGCTGTTTCTAGAGAAGCTTCTTTTTGCTGAATGTCTTTAAAATAAGTTTATTTCAGCAAAATGGTTTATTCCTAGCTGATATCCACCACAAAAGTTTAGGAACACTACTATCTTCTAAACAGGCTAAAACATGGCCTAGCATTACCACTAAGGACCCTGTTCAATCATAGCTTACCCACAGGATTTGTTCCTGTGGAATGGAAAACAGCTACATTTATTCCCCTCCACAAAGGTGGCCTAGCAACAGACCCTGGGAATTACAGAACCATAAGACTGACCAGTCTCATCCCTAAGGCCATGGAACATATCATTATGGACTTCATAAATAAAGACATATTTGACCTCCAAACCCTAGATCCTACCCACTTTGGCTTCTTGAATTTCAGATCTTGCCTGTTGAATCTAGTGGATTTCTATGAAAGTGTGACCAAGGCCACTGATGAGGGCAAACCTGTGCACATAGCATACCTTGACTTGGCAAAGGCTTTCAACACAATCCCACATTCAGGCATTACCAATAAACTTATAAAACTGAATGTAAACTCCTTCTTTGTAAGATGGGTTGCCAACTGTCTCACAAACCGGACTAACACTATCAATGTGAGTGACTCCACATCAACCAGCAGACCTGTTACCAGCAAGGTGCTACAGGATCCATGCTGGTCCTCCTACTGTTTGGTATATACTTCACAGACGTTCAGGTCAAAACTAAAGGATTGTGGATGACCAATTCTGCAGAGGACTGCAAACTAGGTGCAATCACTGAATCCCCAAATGATGTCAATATACTCCAGGAGGGTCTCACACAGACCAACGACTAATATATTAGTCATGGTCTCAAACTAAATGCATCATCATATCCTTCAGCACAAAGAATGTCCCTTAAATCTATGAAATCAATGACAATACCCATAAATTGGTAAGAAAACTGAGATCACAGATTGACTATGACCTTAACTTCAACCACTGTGTGTCGACCATTGTAAGGAAAGCTTTCCATGTGGGCATCACCTCAAGAGCAATAGAAATTATAATCCCCTCTATACTCGGCACTTACCTGGCCCATTATTGAGTATAACGCCTCCTTCTCTATGTACCATACTAAGCACCTGCAGCAATAAGAGAGATTTCAGAGGTTTCTAACAAAAAAGATCAAGGCTGCCAGCATGTGCCTTATAAGAACTGAGTAAAGTCCCTGTCACTATACTCCATATTGTACAGACTTCTTAGGGGAGACATATGCCTGGCTTACAGAAAACCCAAGACCCAAACCTAATGAACTTACTGCATATCTGTAAATCAGATGAGTCTAAGGCTACCTGTTCCAGGGACTGCAATTTGGCCTGTGACTTAAATAGGACATACTGGAGGGAAAAATGTATCTACTAGTGATTGCCATGTCTTTACAACAAGCTACCAATTCATGAGAAACAGAGCACCTCTATGACACTGTTCAAGAGGAACCTTAACAAGTGGATAGGCCACCATAAATTCTTACTGGGGATAGCACCCATAGCCCTCCTGGACAAGGGCAGTCGTCACTAAATGCAATCTTAGGTATTGACTAGTACTTCTATAGGATTACATTGTGATGAAATGGCAAAGCTTAAAATGACCTCTGTGTCGATAGCTTAGTTATTTCCTATGATCAGTTTCATTAGTTATTCTGTCTTATAATTTTTGCCCATAGCTCCTGAATGGACTCACCTGGTTTTGCTTTAAATTGATCTTGCCTTTCATTCTTTCTTCTTTCCTTATTATATCTCCCTAGCCATTGTGTCACTCATCTTTTTTTATCATTGCCAGCTCACTTTTATTCCATTATCTCATGGATTTCCATAGTCACAAACTAACCTCTCTTTTTATTCCCTGCTTTATGAACATTAAACCATCCTCGGTGTTTTACGATTCTCTCTCTTTTCTTTGACTTATTAACACTTACAACTTCTACTCTACCACTACTATAAAGTCTCCAGATATGTGTCCATTTGATAAAATATTAGATAAGCTGTGATATCTATTTACTGTGCAATAAAAACTGTACTTCATCATACAGCGCATTCTGAGCTTACTAGTCTCAGCAGTTATCATCAAAACAGTCAAACTATGATTTGTCACATTGAATGTTCGCTGCTATTCTATGCTGTGGAATATTTGCTATCGTTCGTAATTTTGTCAGTCACATTAATAGTTATGTATGCTGCCTGTTTATCCAGTTATACTGAATGCTGTTTTCCCCACCTGTTCTAAAAATGGAATCTGCAGAGAAAAGCTAATTTGGTAATTGAAATTTAAATAAATGCTACTTCATTAACTAGTCAATACATTCACAATGTTGTGTGTCTTACTGCTTAAATATTTTGGAAGGTGAAAAGAGGACAAACAGTTAAATATAATTATAGAGGAAAACATTCACAAATATAAAAAATGCCACAATGAAGCTGTTTTTTTAGGTAATTAGTTATATTTACTTACAATAACAAAAATGTCATCAGACGTCTCTAGCCTCATTATTTTATGCCTGCATCGCATACTCTATGATGCCATTTAAAGCAATGTCACAAAAACAGTTAGGGCAAATAGGGACAGCATCTGCATATAAGAAATTATATTATTTCTGTTTCAAATTACTCTTCCTTTCACAAAGTATAGATACACAATTCAAATCATTGCAGTTGTGAACTTAAAATGCTTAGAAAAATCATCCAATTGCACAGATATATAAAAATATAAATGTATTATAACTCAGATCAACAATCATAAGTATATCAAAGCAATAGCATAAAACTCCTAAATATATGTGCGTACCTTACTATTTCCAATGTTCTGTTTTATATGTGCTCTGCACAGAGAAGGATTTAGGATGTTGGATAGTACAGCTGAGACCACAACAAGCTTAGCAGATTCCACATTACTACACAGTTGGGCCTAAAGAAACACACTTCTAGAAATACCCAATCAAGAGCAGCTACTGTCAGGGACTATCCTTCGATAAGCCATCTTAATCATGTTCACAGCATGGAATTTATTTTTAAAATAGCCAAATAAAAATCACGTGAGTGAAAGATGGAGTAAAATATTAATGTTGTAGCTGAAGTACAAGTAAATTGTCTGTCAGAAAAATATCAGACAATTACTATGCCTCAAGAAACACCTGCTTTTTTGTAAAAAAAAAAAAAACTATTTCTCATCAGTCTTTGTTGCTTTATGCCAGCATGGGGGGGGGGTTCAGACACTGAAGATGCATTTTATAATGTTTGCATTACTATTAAACAACCATTGTGCACGTTTTAACTACAGTAAAACTTAAATGGAGAAATGATGATTATTGTATCCATGCAACAAGTGAGCTTTGAAGAATCCTTCTTTGGAGAACATGTGTGTGTCTGCATGCATTAGGATGGTGATGATTATTCACTTTTCTACAGTTAATTAATGCCCTGTGACACACTTACAATCTTACTCAACAGAGTTCAGCATTACATGTTTTTTCTCAGGGTAAGTAAATTTAATAAGGAAAGGAGTATACTGATGAAAGCTGCTAGAATGGCTACACAAAGTAGTCTAATTAGGGGACTATGATCTCACACATTCGAAAGCTGTAAGGCTACTTCATCTGATTCATTCTGCTGTTAAAGTAGATGACAAAAGGAAAACAATCAAGTTATTTTCCATAAAGATATCTTCACCATAAAGAAACTGAGAAAGTTTCCACGCCTTCATGGATATGTCATTTATAGAAGTTATTATACACTGTAGCAGTACATATCTGGCTAAGATTTACTTTCTTTTTGGATACTATTTGTTCCCGAAAGAATGGTATAAACATATTTAAAGATGCAGCCAACTGTCTAAATGGAAGGATTTTAATACTCCTTCATTCCTGCTTAGATATATATACATTATGAAAGCAGCAATCGGTAATCAGGTGGATAGTTTAAAATGAGCTGCAATACTGCTTTTGTTCGTAAACTCCATTTACTACACACTTAAGATATTGAAATAAATGTAGAAGCTTATGTAAATTATTAAAAAGAATTTTTAAAATGGAAACTGCAATTAAAAACTTTCCATGTTTTAAATTTTCACCAGTATTCAGTATTGTCTAGAGAAGTCACAACTGACTGCATACATCAAAAAAGAAATGTGAACCAGCCCACATTACATGCAGAGATCTTGAGTAACAATTATTTGTTTAGCCACTAAAAGTCCCTTGAGAAGCAATGGCTAATGAAATGTTATTTTTCCCATCATTCAAAAGTTATTTGCATTACATACTGCCTGTATTATTTGTTTCTTGTGGAGTGGATCTAACACAACTATGACTAGATTAACATTTCTCTACTCTGGTCACTGCACCTAAGTCTAAATTGTTGTCGACCACAACAAGTGGTAAGTGCACAGCACTTCCTTAGCCTGGTCTCAGTTGGAAACTACTGTGCAGCCTGCAGTGGTCAACAACTTCCTTCTTGTCCACCCAGTCAGGTGTTGCAAAAGGTCCCTAATAAAGCCCTGTGAGAGATATAGGCACATGCTGCTGTTATTCTTCTAATAGCTAACCAGAATAGTTCTTTAAGACCTCAGCTGATTATTTCAGGTCTTAGTAGAGAACTGCAGAATGGGACACAATGACCGACAAATTCAAGCTCCCATGCCCAACAAAGTTGTGCAAAGGCACAAAAAACACCATCTGAGTGATACAGACATGCTCTGTTGTTTTTCTACTCACAAGTTATGCCACAGAATGCCAACCTGTGTGATATACGCATGCTCAGCTGTTTTTCATCTCACAGGTTACCTGAACTGTACCTCAAGTTCTTCATTGGATTATTTCAGGAAAATAGTGGTGGTACAGTGGTAGCATTGTTGCCTCATAGCAAGAGGTTCTCCTGTTCGATTCTCGGCTGGAGTGCCTTCTTTGTGGAGTCTGCATGTCCTCCCTGTGGTCGAGTGGCCTCCAAAAGACTTGCGTGAATGGGCATGCCTTCGCTGAAGGTTGGGCATCGGGCTGGCAACTCAGCACCATAAAAATCTACTGCCAATCATTAGCGGACCGGAGTTCCGCTGTGGCGACCCCTAACCAGGAAAAGCCGAAAAGACTAACAAACTGCAGTCAATGTTCTTAATGTTTGCTGCTGTATTTCTTTAGAAATGCACAAAAAGGAAAACTGTTTGCCATCAATCTATTGGCACAGTTTTACTGTTGGTTGTAGGAACAGCAGACCCCTGCTGCAAAGCATGAGCACTTGAAAATCCATGTACTTTGGAACTCTTACTTCCTTTCTTGCCAAGATATCATGAAATGTAAGTAGTTTCTGGAAACTATATTTGCTTTGTGACATTGTTTGGTGTTACTACTGACAATTTTAAGTATATGCTTACATTCTCTTCCGCAATCCTAGGTTGGTAAAAGCAGACAGATTTTATTCCACTAACACACTTTTATGCTTAATTTCTTACCCGTTCACCCCCAGTTCCAGGGCCATCCCATACATTTATTTTATACATTCCTCTCATCCCACCACACATCTATCTATCCCTTCCCATTAAGTGGCCAGTCATTTTTACTTATGTCATACCCCCATCCTTAAGCCGTCTCTGCTTTCTTATTATACTTGTCACGCAGAAAACAAAATATAGATTTCTGTATGATTCACTATCTTTAATTCTTATGGACATATACAGACCATCACATTCCCAACACAAACTTTACATTTCTACATGTTTCACTATCTCTAATCTCTTTATCCTCATTCCATCTGCTGTAAAATCTCTTGTAACACTGAATCAGACCAGCATAACTCCACTGCAATTATACACACATCCACATTTAGCATACCTCATAACATTTATCTATAAACACTACAGCTCAAAAGTCCTTCTCTCCATACAAACGCAATCTGTACCCATCATTATATTCCCACACCACCTAGTCTTCAACACTAGCAACCAATAACATGTCTGTATCATCATTTGTCCACATACACACTAATTTCTGATAAAAAAATCTCCATACTTTGACACAAAATCAAAACTTTCTTCTACTGCTATTAGAAAATATGTTGTGTGTGTGTGTGTGTGTGTGTGTGTGCGTGTGTGTATACTCGCACCTACATTAATAGAGAGATACCTTATATTAACTTAATAATATATAAAGGTAACTATGTCAATAAACCATATACTGACACAAAAAAAATTGTTAGTACAAAAAAGGCAGACGTATTTAAAATCAACAATCAATATTTGCTATCCAGTTCAGATTTCACAACAAGGTAACATGTTCTTATTTAATACCAGCACTTTAAAAGAAAAGGAAAAAAACACTTACAGAATTTTTTGCAGGGGGAGGCTAAGCCTCTCTGCACCCTATTAATAATATATTCCAGCTCTGAGGTCATATAACAGTGGAGAAAAAGGGAAAACACCATAATTTCTATGGTCACAAGTTTTCAGCCGTGTGTTTTCTCTGTAAAACTTCATATGTGGATACACAGCATTATAGATGCACAAAATATGACTTTTTAAGTGCAAGTTCTGCATAAAGACAATTGCACCTTTTTCATCACATCAAAATGGACAGAAAATGTCAATATTTACTACAGATGCTTTTCTTACCTGATACTTTTATTCTGTCAATATCTAAGATGTTGCCATTGTTACTATTTCCATAATTACCATATATTAAGCTGCTCATAGACTTTTTTTTAAGTCGGAGGAAGATCTTCTGGCCAGTAAGATAAGACAGCAACAGTCCGCTTTGTATGAGCGGTTTCCTGAATGCTTAGTAGACTCTAATATAGATAGACTTGTTGATATTATAATGCTGTATGAAAGGAAGCTGTTGCATCAAAAATGCCTCAAAATTGAGAGGGACATGAATGGCTTTAAGTTGGGCCATATATTTACCTGGCCAAGAATGATGCAAGTAAACAACTTGCATGCACATGAGGCTTTTACTGGGTCACAAAGTGAATTAGAAACTGCTCGTGTAAACAGTGATGTTAACTCATGTCAGCCTGTGGAAGGGACTTTGCTTGTGACTGAGAATGCTAGTGCTTCCACTAGTGCTCCAGTTAATAGTACTGTTACCCATCTGTGTAGGTTACCTTTAGGTAATGATGTCAGGAGGAAAATGTATCCCATGAATGGTTGTAATAACACCACTAGCCATGGGGCTGATAAGAACATTGGGTCTGTTTATTTCCCTTTACCTATAGGCCAAGTGAGGCGACCAGACAGGAACCAGCCCAAGACCAGGGGGAGAACCAAAAGAAAAATTACCTGTGGACCCCAATACTACCCAGTCATTGAAGAAAATGTGGAAGAAAATAGAGACATGATTGTTTGGAACATTTCAAATAGGTCATTGGCTATTGATGAATATAATGTACTCCAAAGGCAACTTTAGTTTATGCCGACCAAGTGTGGTAACTTGGCTGATACAATTATTGATTTAAAGTTGTTTCTGAGAAATTTATGCTTGAGAATTGAGTTTGATGGCATGTCAACTAATCCTAATAATTTTAGTTTTAAGAGACCGAGTATGTATATGCCCAGGATGCACTCCCTGGTTGAAGCCTTCGATAAACTGGTTGAAAATGATTTACATGCTTTAAATGTTGATAAAGTAGCTTTTTTACCTGCAAAGAGAGATTCAAACCTCAGTTTCACTATCAGTTAGCACTGGCCAATCTACAGAAGGACAATATGATAGTAATTAGACCAGCTGATAAAGGGGGCTCAGTAGTAATCATGGATAAGGTTTTTATTTTGACTCCATGAAACGTATGCTACAGGATACTGACTTTTATATGGTTGTTGATGCTGCTTTCATTGAGGGTTTGAATTTGGGAATATATAGAACTCTGGAAGATTGTTTGTGCAGTAGGATTATTAGTTTGGATTTATTTAAATATTTTTTTAATAGAGAATCCACTTATTCCTGTAATACAGGGCTTACCTACGATACACAAGGATGATCATAATCCCCCTATGAGGCCTATTGCTGCAGGCCGCAACTGGTGTATGGAACCTTTTTCTTTGTTTGTTGAGAAGAAATTACGCCCTATCTTGGATACTAACACATACTTTTTGAGAGACTCTAAGCAGTTCTTAGGTGATCATTGTGATTATATCGGAGAGCTGCCACTCTCTGTTGAATACTGTTTGGTCACCATGGACGTTTAGTTAATGGTGTTTCCGAATGATTTTGGTTTGGATTGCATGAAGCGTTATTTAATCAAATATAGTAGTTACAATGGCTCATTTATTGATCTACTATGTTAATGCATGGAGATTATCCTTGATAATAAAGCCTTCATGTTTGTTGGTGCTTTTTATTTACTGAAGCATGGCTATGGGCACATTTAGTTCCAATAGGTATGCCAATATGGTGATAGCCATGTGGGAGGACGATTATATGTTATGCACATCTAGTTTTAAAACTCATGCTCTTTTCTATAGATGGTTTGTTGACAATCTGCTTTTCCTATGGGTGGGTGATGAGCTTGAACTGACTAATTTTTAAGAGCGAATCAACAGTGTGACCCCTTTTTCTGAAATTCTCTATGACATCATCTAGGAGGGAGGTGAACTTTTTAGATATCACTGAGTAGGCTTGCTGATAGGAAACTTGGTACTAGTATCTATAAAAAGACATGTTATAAGAACATCCTCCTGCATAGATGCAGCATGCATCCCAAGCATGGTTTTAAGAACATAGTCAGGGGCCAAGGGATTACAGCATCGGACATAGGTTTTGAGATAGATATATGATCTCGAAGAGAGATTATGCACAAGAAGATATAGCCCAAGGAAGATCAATAGGGAGTTGGAAACAATTCCTCATTTGAGAGGTATAGTGGGGAGACCATATTTTTCTCACAGGCCATTAGATGATCAGGTCAATAGGTCTGTACCAGTTTCTGGTACACCTACTCCAATGACTCTCTCCTACACTTCAGATACTGGGACAATATCACATATCATTAGGAAACACTGGGGTATTTTAACGTCTGATCCCAATATAAGTAACCTGGTAGGAACCACTCCAATTTTCTGCTATAACAGAAAGTCTCTTAAGAGGTTACTATGTTATCCTAAATATGCAAATGACATGGTGGCTTGCTTGGGGGGTATGACCAATCCTTGTGGGAAATGTAACTACTGTGAATATGTTGATAACAGTGGTATTTTTATACATCCTGATACAGACCAGCAGTATACTTTTACAATCCATGCAGATCGTTTGACATTGCATGCTGCTTACCTGAGCTATTGTGTGATCTGTATAGCGTTCAATGTGGGCAAGACGGACAGGCAGCTTAAAGACAGAATTAGGGAGCAAGTGTATAGTGTCTGCATTCGTTCAATTAATAATGCCCTTTCTAAACATATTATGGCTGAAGGGACAAACCATGTATTTAGGTTTATGGTGATATATATTGTTCACCCTAGCCTGCATGAGGGAGATACAAATAATCACATGGAAACAAGGGAGGTGAAATGGATAATTAGGTTAAGAACAGACCATGGCAGGGGACTTAATGAAAAGTTTCCTCTTAAACCTATTTTGATGGGTCACCCATTGAATGTTTAATATTTTGTGTTTTTAGATGCATTACATTAATGCTTTTATTTTTATTATACTATTTTTTTTATTTTATGTTTTTTATACCTTGCATATGTATTCTATATTATGTTTGTCATAAGACATAATAGGTCTGATATACATAAAGCTGTGCTTAATTGGCTGACTGATTAGTTATTTTATATGATAGGTTGACTTTATCCTGTTGATGAGTGCTTTTCTTATAAAATGAGGTTTATGTTTTCCATAGGTCTGATGAAGTTGTTTTGTGAAAGCTCTTACCTTTGTTTCTTACATTAAATTTTGGTTTTATATGAGGAAACAGCTGTTGCTTTACTCTTTTTCTTTATTTTGTAGTGTTTGTGTTTTTATTTACATAAATTATATATATAAATGTGTGTGTGTGTGTGTGTGTGTGTGTGTGTGTGTGTGTGTGTGTGTGTGTGTGTGTGTGTGTG
The DNA here is from genome assembly GCF_019279795.1 of Protopterus annectens. Classification (NCBI taxonomy): domain Eukaryota; kingdom Metazoa; phylum Chordata; order Ceratodontiformes; family Protopteridae; genus Protopterus; species Protopterus annectens. Next base: position 338,508,221 of record NC_056749.1, read on the forward strand.
TATCTTTATAGGGAGCCCACAGTTTTTCGGAGTGCAGTGTATCAACCACTGAATTACATTCCACTGAAATACACTAGTGCTATTGACTGAAAAGAATGAAGGGTTTGTGGTATCTTTCTTTTTCTTTTTAGAATATCCCCCACTTCAAAGATTGAGCAGGTTAGCAGTGAAAACCACAGACTATGACCACCAACAACTAAGGTATTTATCCCTTGGGACAACCATCAGGGAGAAAGGTTCACAATCCTAAGGGAAGTTGGGGAGGGGCAAGAATTTGAGAAGTTACTCCACATCCTACCCACCGGAGTCTATAGTAACTTTACAGGTTTGGACATTACACAGACGCATTAAATTTATTAAAGGGTTTTTTATTTCTTTCTACAACCAAGCCAAAAACTGCTGATGTTTTTATTAAAGTTTTTTGTTTGCAAATTGAATTTAACATGTTTTTAGAAACAACTCTATTTCTGTTGCATATGGTGGTTCTTTATGGAAAAAAGGTACATTTAACACACCTTTACAACCCACGTTGTCTTTTTGATAAGGTGATTGAAATGGATTTATGTAAAAAACTTTGGTATTAACAAGAGACTTTATATTCTGTCCAATATGACTAAAATTTGTTTGAATGAATTAATAACTGACAAATCCAAGCCATTACAATCATGAAAACTGACAAGAGTGTGGGATAATTTTGATGGTTTTCATGAATAGCTATCAAGGATGAACATTTTATTACATGATAGCTCGTTACACTACAGTTACTAGTAATGTGTTTACTGCATATAGAAAGACTGATTATGTTGCATGATTTGATAGTTCAGCAATTAACTGACTTGAAGTTATACAATTTTTTTAAAAGTTAAAAATCCCATTATCCTAACTATCCATGGAATTCCTAAAATACACAAAGATATTACCAACCCACCATTTCTTCCCATTGTATCAGCTTCAGGTTCCAATATGGAAATGCTAAATTTATTGATGTTTGCCTGAAACACCTTTTGAGGGATATTCCCTACACATTAAATGACTTATAGCATGTTTTTTCTGAAGTTGCCAAAATAATACGAGGCAGTCAGGTTCCCTAGGTAACCACAGATGTTATGTATTCGTTTTCAATAATTCTCACAGAAACTGGGATGGTATAATTTATGGATACCATCACCAATGTTTCTAACTTAAGCAGTCCCGATTTAAGACTTATTGAAGATTTTGTGAGCCATATGCTACACAACAAATTTTTTGATTTTCAAGGTGAATATTATCATCAAGTATCAGGTTTTGCAACAGGAGCCATTTGTGCACCCATTTATGTTAATTAGGTCTAGCTTGCTGGGACCTACGGTTTGTTTTTAATTCTGAATTTAACCTATAAATCCTGAATCATTTAATGTACTTGGATGATATATTTATTTTATGACCCCGTGACATAAATAAATTTAAAGAAATTTTTTTTAAGTATTTAAATTTGAATACTGATTTTTTTAATTCACTTACAATGTATCTATCCATGAAATAACCATGAAATAAATTATTTAGATGCTCTATTATACAAAAAATGAAGCTGAAGTCATCTTCTTTGATGTGTATTAGAAACCCATTTTCTCAAATTTCCATCAAGGTAGACATCCTTCAATCCCAAAGAATCATGGGTTTGTAGCTCTATTGGACTGAGAGCAGCATCTTCTGTGGCTGTGCAGTAGACAGATGTTGGACTGGTATCATGGGCACAAATCTTCCTGATGGCTGTCTCATCCTCTGCTCTCTTTGCCATGGTGGTTTCATACATAATGAGAGCTTTTTTCACTTCCTGTTTCCAGGCAATCTTGTCTGAGGTGAGAGAATACCAGCTGTTCATGCTGGAGAGAGCACTGAAGTCACACTTGCATATGTTCTCGTACTGCAATTTGTATCACCCTTTCAGCCTCTTTCCAAACTCTAACTCTCCAAAAAGGAGGTATTTTGGTATTTGCCTATCTGTCATGTGTGAGGCATGACTCAACCAACGCACACGTCTCTTTTTCAGGAGGGTGAACATGGGGGGTAGTGCCCATCCTCTCAAGCACTGTGCTGTTGGGGATCTTGGCTTGCCATGAGATACCAAGTATGTGCCAAAGGCAGCGCATATGGAATACATTGAGCTGCTGCTCCAGTTATGAGTGCAGAGTCCATGTTTCAGTAGCATACAGCAATGTGCTCAAAACACAGGTTGTGTAAACCTGCACCTGGGAGTGCACAATGAGCTTATTATTAGCCCATACACTCTGTAAACCTGCACCTGGGAGTGCACAGTGAGCTTATTATTAGCCCATACACTCTGTAAACCTGCACCTGGGTGTGCACAGTGAGCTTATTATTAGCCCATACACTCTGTAAACCTGCACCTGGGAGTGCACAGTGAGCTTATTATTAGCCCATACACTCTGTAAACCTGCACCTGGGTGTGCACAGTGAGCTCATTATTAGCCCATACACTCTGTAAACCTGCACCTGGGTGTGCACAGTGAGCTCATTATTAGCCCATACACTCTGTAAACCTGCACCTGGGTGTGCACAGTGAGCTTATTATTAGCCCATACACTCTGTAAACCTGCACCTGGGTGTGCACAGTGAGCTTATTATTAGCCCATACACTCTGTAAACCTGCACCTGGGTGTGCACAGTGAGCTCATTATTAGCCCATACACTCTGTAAACCTGCACCTGGGTGTGCACAGTGAGCTCATTATTAGCCCATACACTCTGTAAACCTGCACCTGGGAGTGCAGAGTGAGCTTATTATTAGCCCATACACTCTGTAAACCTGCACCTGGGAGTGCACAGTGAGCTTATTATTAGCCCATACACTCTGTAAACCTGCACCTGGGAGTGCACAGTGAGCTTATTATTAGCCCATATACTCTGTAAACCTGCACCTGGGTGTGCACAGTGAGCTTTTTATTAGCCCATACACTCTGTAAACCTGCACCTGGGTGTGCACAGTGAGCTTATTATTAGCCCATACACTCTGTAAACCTGCACCTGGGTGTGCACAGTGAGCTTATTATTAGCCCATACACTCTGTAAACCTGCACCTGGGTGTGCACAGTGAGCTTATTATTAGCCCATACACTCTGTAAACCTGCACCTGGGTGTGCACAGTGAGCTTATTATTAGCCCATACACTCTGTAAACCTGCACCTGGGAGTGCACAGTGAGCTTATTATTAGCCCATACACTCTGTAAACCTGCACCTGGGAGTGCAGAGTGAGCTTATTATTAGCCCATACACTCTGTAAACCTGCACCTGGGAGTGCACAGTGAGCTTATTATTAGCCCATACACTCTGTAAACCTGCACCTGGGAGTGCACAGTGAGCTTATTATTAGCCCATACACTCTGTAAACCTGCACGTGGGTGTGCACAGTGAGCTTATTATTAGCCCATACACTCTGTAAACCTGCACCTGGGAGTGCACAGTGAGCTTATTATTAGCCCATACACTCTGTAAACCTGCACCTGGGAGTGCACAGTGAGCTTATTATTAGCCCATACACTCTGTAAACCTGCACCTGGGTGTGCACAGTGAGCTTATTATTAGCCCATACACTCTGTCAGAGTAGAAAATACTGTGGTGGCTTTTCCAATGGGTTTGTTGATCTTACTATGAAGTGAAAAGTTGTCAGAGATTGTAGAGCTGAAGTACAGAAACTCATAGACAATCTCCAGCATATAGTCACTCACCATGGTTGATGGCTCACTGCCAACATTTTGGTCCATCACCTGGGTCTTTCTTGAAATGATCATGATGCCAAAATCCATACATGCATCTGAAAAGCAAGTTATGAGTGACTGAAGCTCTTGCTGAGTGTGAAATGTAATAGCTGCATCAACAGTGAATGGGAACTCCCTTATACACTTCCTAAGCAGCCTAGTCTTCAGTCCAAGTCTCAGCAGTTTGACAAAGTTGCTGTACATTCTGGTTCAGAGAAAGTTACCCTATCCAGCAGTTCCAAAAGCAAATTTCAACATAACTGAAAAGAAGATACAAAATAATGTTAGAGCCAGTACACACCTTCTGCTTTACTCCACTGAGAATCTCAAAATGCTTGGATGTGGATCCATCTTACATGATGGGCCCCTTTCATGCCTTCATAGAAGAATAATGCTAAGCAACACTGATGGGCAGCTGATTTTTGCCAGAATTGCAAAAAGACCTTTTTTTACTGATGAAGTCGAATTCCTTGGTAAGATCATTGAAGGCAATATACAGCGGTTTGTTCTGCTTCCTGCACTTTTCTTGTTGTTGCCTAATACAGAAAACCATGTCTAGGGTAGACAGTCTAGCTCTGAACCCACACTGAGATTCAGGGTAAACTCTCTCTGTAAGAACATGGATTCACTTCAGAAGAACATGTGCAAACAGCTTCCCCATAGTACAGAGAAGGGAGATGCCATGATAGTTGTTTCAACTTTCTCAAATTCGTATATGCACTTTATTAGTAATCATCTTGGTGGACAAAAGGCCAATGTGGTGAAAGGCCAGTTCATTAGAATTTCTGGGCTAGTTAGTGATGATAATTTATTTAATAATGAAATGGAGTGTTACTAAGATGTTTTTGTAGAGGAGTTACCCTCTATACATGCTGCTGTCTGGCCAAGGAAGTCACTGTAAGAAGGAATACAAATTTTAAACCACTGCTGAAAAACATTTTTACAAGACAAGTTATACAACACATATCTTGGACAGTTTTTACCAGGCCATGATTATACTCAATACAAGCAATAACTAACAATAAATGTATTAAGCACACAATAATTAAACACTGGAAAAATATACTGTATTATGACAAGAACACTCAGTTAATAGGTGGCAGGCCCATTTTCTCAGACTGGAAAGGGATTGACTTGAAGAATTTGTTTAACAAATCTGGTAGAAAGCAGAGTTACAGGTCCAGCAAAGAAAAGAAAATGGCAAAATGCAGGTTTTATAAATATTACTATTAAAGTTGAGAAGGGCCCTATGTGTTAGTTCCATATTATGAGAGGTATATACCCTGTCCAGAATACTGTAATTGCCAAAGTGAAGGGTAGTTTATTTGGCCAGTCGTTCACCCTGTTTGGCATTCTATGTTGGGAAAACTGAAAGGCAATTGCATGTGCATATTTATAAACACTTCGGAGATATAAAAAAAAACACGAATAACAGTTAGTTCAAGCACTCCCAGTCATCCAGGAGTTTTAAAAGAATATTTTTCGAACTGGAGAGAGTCCAACGTTACCTACAGGTAGACAGAATATTAACACTCAAGGACAAAGAACTTAGCTGGCAATTGTTGAATAGAACAATGCACCCTGGTCTCAATGAGACTGTTTCACTAAAGAGTGCTCTGTATATGAGAACAGGTAAATTATGAAGCACATGTTCTTTTTGAATCTCTTTCTCTGCCCATTCATGCATGTCTCCAGACAGAAGACGCTCTAGCTGAGAATCGAACGGGACAACGTCTTACTGTGAGGCAACAGCGCTACCGCAGCACCACCACCACAGTTTATATGTATGTATATATATATATATATATATATATATATATATATCTATATGTATATATATTTGTATTGGTACACATATATTCGTTAAAAATAGGAAAAGCCATGTTTCATATAGCTGTTTGAGGTCTGTTTTGTACCTATGACTGGGTTGTTTATTATGGAATTTTTAACATCTTTCTGATGAGGTTTTAGTGAAAGTGTTTACTTCTATTTGTTTATTCATTTTAACTACCTGTTTATACATGACTTATTTATGTTTGGGTTTATTATCAATGAATTGTTTACATTTTCTATGGATTCTTTTTAGAGAGTGTTTTTGGTGAATGTTTTTATACTCTTCTACACTTGGCATATTTATATACTTACAAAGTTTTATGATGGAACACACACACACACACACACACATATATATATATATATATATATATATATATATATATATATATATATATATATATATATATTTGTCTTCTTCGAAATTTCGACGTTTCAAAACTTTGTATTTCTTATGGCCGAGACCATAAGATCGAAGTTTTGAAGCTTGGAACCATTTAAAAAGATATCACCGTACAGCACAGAATGGTATATTTATAATTTTCATCGCTACAGTGTGATCTTGGCGTTGGTATATTTAATTAGTGGGGGGTGCAAGGGGGGCTTGCCCCCCTGTAAAAGCAAAAAAATAAATAAAAAGATTTTTTTTTAATTTAAATTTCAAAGTTTCAAAACTTCAGTCTTAATTGTAATGACCATAAGAAAGTCGATGTTTTGAAGCTTCAAAATTTACAAGTAGACCCATATATCTACACACACACACATATATATATATATATATATATATATATATATACATACATACATACACAGATAATATATAATGGAGAGGAATGCATTGTCTCTCTATTTATTCTGGGTGAGAGAAATAGGTTTTTGGATATTTTTTCCTTCATGGTACACACAGATTATCAGTTGTTTTGTAAAAGACATAGAGTAGAAGATCATAGAGTGAGGAGGTTAATACACATGGTTCTTTTTTTAGATGACTGGAATTGATGTAAAAGGTCATAGTAAATTTCTACATATACATATTTATATAGATACATATGGCTCTACTTCTGTTGTTTGAAAAAACACTTGTTCGAACTGAAAGCTGAGACCCACTTAAGCGAAAGTGCACTTTCGTGTAAATCAGTTAACCGAAGCACAGTACAGTAGTCATTAGGAAATATACCCTTTTCCCGACTGTACTGCTATCTCTGAGTTAGTATATGTCCTATCTAGTATGTAAGTATCAATTGTGTAATGTAGTCTAGAATCATGTTCTGCCTGCTACTTTTTTATATATAATGTAACTGTGTTTGTCTCTATGTGGAGTTTTTCTCCCTGGGCCACTGCTGAAAATGGAAATACATCCAGTAGGACCAGCCCGGTAAACAAATGTAAAATAAATAAATATATAAATAGTGGAGGTGTATCCGGCAAAATGAGACACATTTTTGCAGGGGTCAAGCCACCCTTCAGCCCCACCCCCCCACTACTTAGATATACTAACTCCAGGATCGCACTACAGTGGGGAAAAGGGCATATTCATTTTACTCTCTTTACAGTACTCTACACAGTGCCATATATACTAACTGCGGTTCAGTGAAATGAGTTTTCAGCGATGTGGTCGGGGTGAAATGAACTTCAGTGAAATGAGATTCAACGAAACAAAGACCCATATTATATATATATATATATATATATAGACACACACACACTCTAGAGTACATGTTTTCACTCCTTATGAAAAATATTGTTCTTGTTTAGATAGGATCTTAAAAAAGTGTATGAGACTGGGCTGATGGAGATTGTCAGTTTGGAATCCAGCTGATTCTGGTAACCCTGATGCAATATACTATGATTAGTTTCACATTTGTTTACTACCCACCTTGTGCCTGGCCTGTTAAGACTGCTTGAGAGGACTAATAAAATTGTACAATAGTTTGGAACTCATTATTTCATTATTATTAAGGCATACTGGGAAGAAAATTAAGTCTATAATAGTGCTGACAACTTCAAAATGATGATGTACTTCTCAGTGCAAAGTTGAGGAAAGTCAATAACCAGGATGGTAAGAAAGTCAATTCATGCAGCCGGAAGAAGATTTACAAAGACAACTAGCCTGTAATCTTAATGTTATCTTCTCAAGACAAAGCTAAGGCAGAAATAATTGTTCTAGAAAAAGGGGGGCACATATAGTAGTGAAACAGATGACAACGTTGAAATAGAATGATGCAAGATGATTGAGCAAATTTCAGAAATGGCAGACTGTGGACAGCTGAGGTCAGCTGCACATCAGCTAAAGGTGAGGTGGCCAAAGAACTGCATGCATACATACATAAAAATAATTAAAATAATTGAAGATGACAATGGCAGTGTACTATTTATTTATTTTTATTTATTTTACATTTGTTTACCGGGCTAGTCCAACTGGATATAAATCCTTTTTCAGCAGAGGCCCGGGGAGAAAAGCTCCACAATGATCAAACAGACCTTGAATTACATACTAAAATACAATTTTGTAGGAGGAAACAAACACGGAAGGCCAAAGTATACATACAATTAAATTGGGTAATTAGAAGAAAAGCAAATAATAGAAAAGATAGGTTAATTAGGACAAAGTTCAGTAGGAGGTAGAAAAGGTAGGATCTGGATATATAGGAGAAAAAAGAAAAAGAATTAGTTAGTGAGCCAGCCAAGAAAGAAGGCAGGGATCAAAAGATTTAGTCTGGTTTAGTGCAGGGACATAGCCAATGAGAGTTAAAGAATAGTTTAAGGTTAGTTTTGAATTGGTTGAGAGAGGTAGCTAGTCTTAGGTTATTTGGAAGGGAATTCCATAGTTTTCCTATTGAATTGGCAAAGAGAGCATCGCCCCCTGAGTTATTGGATTTCGTTGTTTGTACCATGACACTATTAGAGGAACGAAGACTAGTTAGATTGGAATAGGGGGTTAAAAGTTTGTACAATGAGGGGGGTTTTTCTGGTTCTTTGATCATTTTAAATGCTTCATTAAGTTGGTTAAACTTAAGAAGATTGAGGAGTTCTAACCAGCCTAGTTTTCTTAGGTTAAGGCAATGGTGAGTACGGTACGGTTCACCAGTTACGAATTTGGCAATGTGGTTATAAGCTACTGAGAGTTTGTTGAGCTCAGTTTTTTTGAGGAAGGAAAGTACTGGAGAGGCATAAAGTAGGGTGGAGAGAAGGTGAGTATGTGCGATAGTTAGTTTAGTATGGGGCATAAGAAAGTTCTTAATTCTATACAAGGAACCAAGTTTCTTGTTAACTGTCTTTATAGTTTGGCTGATGTGAATATCAAATTTGAGCTTATGGTCAATTGTGACACCTAGTAATTTGGTGTTGGTGACAGGCTCAATGATGGTCCCATTAGTGGACTGAACGTGGAAGGTCATATTGTTAGGGAGTGGAGGGTATAGCCCTAAAGAAGAGGCTAAGGTGGGGAGAATTAGTAGTAGGTTAGTTTTTTTCGGGTTTAGGATAAGTTTCCGTTCAGTAAACCATTTTTCCACTTCAGTAAAGCAGTGTTGGGTGGTTTTCTGGAGGTTACTGAGAGAGAGGTCAGAGCAAATCAACGTACTAAGCTTCATGACCAGTTTTATGCACTTTGGTTAACAATTACAATCCAAATTCAAATGATATATCCTAATGGAACAGTTTAATGATAGATCTAAAAAAAAAACAGTTAATCATCTGGGCTACATTTAAACAAGGGTGACTGATGCTTAGCCAGACATGACCCAGCAGGTAACAACAGATTACTGAAAAGGACAATTTAACATAATTCTACGCAGGAATTAGGACTAGTAGACTGGTGGAGGGAATTCCTCCAGTCCACCCAGAATGCCATACATCAGTCATCAGATGACTATTGCCTGTAGGTTTGATATGTGACCTATATTTTCAGTACTAGAACAGATACTACTCGAACACAAACTATACAAAATAAGGCTGGATGTCTCCCTGTTAATTAAATGTGAATACATTTGGAATTTTGACCCTACTTGACTGATGAAAATTCAAAGAATGAATACAATTAGTACATAGATTTCTAATTACTGAAATGTGGCAATTATACAAAGCCACATTGAATTGCCATATTCAAGAGAAGTGGGACCAATACAGAATTATTTTTCTGGTATAAAAGCATGAATTCCCATTGAATTCTGCCCAGGTGATCCCAACAAAGACCCCAAGATCTTGTCTCACAATGTTAAGTATGCCACAGGTGCTATTATTACAGATCAATTCTAAATTATTTCAGCCATGTCCAAAGAATATCAGAAGTAGTTCATAAATTAATTTATTAATACCACTCACATTGAAGACTCTGCGAAGAGCTTTGACCCTTGTTTCATATTCTTAGGAGCTCTAAGGGCCTTAGCATAGAAAGTTTCTATGACAAATATTAAGGCAGCTTTAGCCAGTCTGATATCTGGCAAAAAAATCACAAGAGCAAGCAGTTTCACAGCAGATTCCTATAATAAATGTGCTCATTTATTGGAAAGACCGCTTGTGTGTTTTGTATAATGCAGATAAGGTAAGCAGGGTTCCTAAATTATCTACTGCTAGGGAAATTATATTTCAAGAAATAGGCAGATTAATTGCACACCAAGTAATATATACATTTTCCTACTTCAGGTTGATTTAAAGAATTTTACCAAAAATTTCAGCAAACGGACTGAAGAAAACCATACCAAAGTTAATACCTAGTAAACATCAATGACTTTTTAAACCTAGAGTGGAAATAGGGGAGTGGATCTCCTAAGAACCTACCTAATTTACACTTATTATCTCAGAGTAAGAACTCAACGTGCTGTTATTAATTGTAGATTTTGGTCACGCTTTTGACTCAGTTGACTGGAATGAAATGAGGTTGCATGATGCATTCATAATGCAGTGCTACACTCTGTATGCTAACCCCATTGTTTTAGCAGGTGTACATGGAATACAACCTAATTATTTAAGGGTTTGAAAGACCTGTGGAAAGGCTGCCCATTTTTTTTTATTGATATTCAATGTGTACTACTTAGAACATTTGCTACATACTAGGTTTGAAGAGATTAGAAATCCTCATGTCTAGTACAAATATGTAATAACTGAACAGTGTGACTCACATACAATAGTGAGGTATGGATTACCACCCTGCTAATTCGACAACATTAATATCAAATACTATTAATTCTTTCACTTAAGTATTTGGACCCTAAAATTTCAAAAGACAAAAATATATTCCCAGTTATTCAAACAATTATGGATATAGTCAGACACTTGTAGGATTATCTAATAGAATTAGTAATGGAATGCCAATACTTGGGCATTCATCTTTCTGTTAAGTTTGCACCATAATCATCTTGACATCTATCATTTTTGAGTGAAGTATTTCAAATTCTGTATGTTGGTAGATTGTTAGAAGGCTTTTGCAAATAGTGCTTTTGAAATAGTAAAATACTCTTCAGAGTGTGTTCTCCAAGTTTTTATGGCAAGAGATGAAAAACCAAGTGACAGTAGAAAATAAATTAATTATGCATACTTTGAAATGGGGGTTAAACTACCCAGCTTTTATCATTATGATGTGGCAGAAGCACAGGAATATGACCAAGCTAGGGATGCAGAAAAAAAACATTATGGTTTTCTGGATGGGAAAATATATTCTTACACATGGTAGTATTTTTCAATCAGTGCAATACTTTCCTTCATATGGGACTTAAGACGGCTACAAAATAGTTAGAGAGAATTATTTTCAGGGAAGGCATAGAAACAGAACCAGAGGCAGGAATATCAATTTCTTTGCAAATTTCTAGGTCAACCATAATATAACCAATGAAAATAAGCACAATACGTGGGACAACTGGATAGGAAAGCAATTGTACTGTGCATTAGCCATCTGAGATTGAGAGAATGGTACACTATCCATTTTATGCCCAGTAAATCCATAATAAGCTTGATATAAAGATTATTTGATACCAATATTCTCAGCTAAATTTTCAACTGAGGAAAGTACTTTCTGTACAACCTGTGATCTTCAACTGGCTCCAGGTGCAGGGTAAATTTTCTTTGAATACTGGAATAGGTTGTTTCTAAATAATTATATAATTAAAGACAAAAAAGTTTAAGAAAAGGCATATCCATGTTACTCATATTCCACATGTATCTAATTACATGCTAGTGATAACAGATTCATGGGCTAAATTTATGCTGCAGTTTACTTGAATAGCAATAAGGGAATGTGCTGAAATCCCGAAAGACAGATATTTACCCCTCCTCTCACCTCACAGACTAAGTGTGTCAATAGGTGTCAGTTGGGTTCCTATTGTATTATCGACAGCTTCGGTTGTCGAATGCTTAAACATCGACACCTAAGTGTTGAAAGCTTACAATAGCGAATGGCCACATAATCAAATTATTTTCTTGGGAAAGAATTTGTGTGGCTGTTATTGGGGATTTGTCCTTACCCCCAATGTAGAGCAATCTCACAGTTGGTATATTTAGTTATGGGGGGAGTGGGGGGCACAGCCCCCCACATTGGGAAGTGTGGGTGATGAAGCCCCCCACTACATTTGGGTGTGTTTATTTTGTTTGCGGATTGCCTCACGAATTCTTTCCCAAGGAAAGAATTTGATTAAGTGGCCATTCGCTATTGAAAGCTTTTGATGCTTAGATTTCGATGTTTTAGGATTTGACAACTTAAGCTGTTGAGGTTATGATTTAGACACCGTCAGTTTACCCCCCATTCCAACATTAAAGACCATTTACAACCAAAAGATCTTCCATGCTGGAAATGCAGTAAGTCTAAATTCTCATGAAATGGAATTGCTCAAATGTTCCAAAGTTTTGTCCCATAATTAATTGTGGCTTTTGTCCTGCTGTCTTGTGCAATGAGATGGAGAGTTATGCCTAACATTCCCTGAACTCACCCCTGTAGGTCAAACTGTTGTAGGCATTGCGTAATGACTGAGATTCTTGGTATATGTTTAAAAACTGCTGCACTAAGTTCAAGGTTGAAATCCTGCCCTTATGACTTCATTTTTTCACCTATTTATTTTTAGCATGACATCCTTGATTTATAGTGGTGGTGGTGAGGACTAATATTCTCTGTGGGAGTTGGGTAGATGGATGGAATTACTTTTGGTACCTTTTAAGGCATGCCACTTATCTGTGGTGTCTAGTGGTTCCCCACATCATGTTTTTTTTTTAAATGCTTGCCTTAAAGGCACACCATATAGAGTAGTCCTGGTATCTGCCATTCTCCCATAATCCACATCTTCCTAATTATCCCTGGTGTCTAGAGGTTCCGCCTATCATCATTATGTTTATAAGGTATAAAGGCATGAGATATACAATACATCTCCCTGGTATTTCATGTTCCCTGTCTGAACCACATTGCATTTAAGTGCCTTTAAGGTACATTAAGGAGTGTAATCCATGGTGTCTAGTTTTCCTCCTGACCCTATGAGCCTTTAAGGCACATAGCTGAGGACATAACCTGGTGGCAAGTAGTGCCTCCTGACCCAGTGTTGCAGGCTCTGCTCATTATTCGAGGGGCTGTTTGCAAGTATGACAACCCCCCCACACTCACATTTTCCTTTGCACACCCATACACACATGCCCACTCCAACTTAATCACACCTATAGACACATTTATCCATATAGCCATACACACACATACACATCTGCCTCACTTACCCCTTCACTAACTCCCCTACCACTACCTTCCAGGCACCCACACACACACACACACACATATACACATACACAAACACCCACACGACCTTCTTGCTTGCACTCGTGCAAATGCCCCCTAATAGTACCTCAGTACTATATTACCCAGAGCTTACCTTTTCTGCAAGGGTGAATCACGGTCTCTATGCTATCCATGTTTATTAGTATGAGCACACAGGAGTATCTATGCTACTTTATGGAGAAAAGCCATTGTCTGAGTCACTCACTGTGTAAATGCCTTACCACAGGCAGTTCTGCGGGAGAGCACATAACTAACTGACATATGCCTTTCACCCAGACTGGCTCATTAGCCTGCGACATGGTCACTGAGACAGCCAACTGAATTGCTGTATGTCTTCATACACAAGTACTACAGTAGAACTCTTTCTAAATTCCATAACTTTTCCATGAGATAGCTTTTATGAATTGTGTCCTCAGTGTTCCTCAAAGTTTAAGAAAACATAACCCCCCCCCCCACCATTGAATCCTGTAGAATTAAATTCATTACAATCAAAATAAAATCATATTTTCAGAACACAAAATAAAATAAAAGATTGCAATTATCTAATTTGAAAGTGATACTTCTGGCAACTTGTGCCAGTATAAAATATTTATAGTAAGTTTAAACTAACTGACAAATATATTTAAATTATAAATACAGCAAATCCATACATATTTGTTATACTGCCAAAGGAACAAAAAGATAGCCAGTACTTAAAATAAACAGAGATACATCAAGTTAAAAAATATAAAATCCAAAGGGGCATCCCTTTCCAAAGTTCAACAAGTGCTGTTCAGTATATAGGTTATGCAATTACTGCAGCCATGTGAAATCTGAAAGGAAACATAAATTTGAATCTTTCAAATTTAAAGATAGATTAGTAAAAGGTAATAAGTGGGTGTCTTACTTGTGTACTAAATTTAATATTTAACATTATTAGAGCTTGGCTTGCAATTTGTGGCTTTGGCACTTATCTCAAAGCTCTTTTCAAGTATGTATAAGACTACAGGGAGATACAAACATGCGAGCATACACACACAGACACACACATACATACAATAGTGTACATATGAAATTACCAAGGCAAACAAAAATAAAACAGGCATCCCTTTTAGGCCAGTAGTGTCAGCTGAAAAATCAAAACAAAAGCATTCTCCAGTCTAATAGCTACTACTTTGAACCACATTATATGTATGAACCCTTGTACATAATAGGGATGTTTTGATTTTACTGAAAAATTAATGGGTGTTACAATTATGCAGTAGACTTGGTTACCTAAACTGGATGTATATGCTTTGCTTTCATTAATTCAACACAGTGTAAGAAAGGCATGGGTCGTATATTTCATTAAATTGTTTGAACAAATTCTTGAAAATAATTTCCTCCTTTTAAAAAAAAAAAAATACTCAACACAAATAGAGTGTTATGACTCCCAGTTATGCAGATCTGTCTAGGTCAGTCAGCTTTTATTCAGTATATTAGTGGTGACAGTCAATGTACTGATGATTTGTCACCAGGGAGTTCAGAAAAAAATGGGTCATTTCTTATACTACACAAAAAGAAAATGACCCAGTTTTTGTACAGCAGACTAGTCTGAGTAAGTGGTCCAATGTTTAGGCGTACAATATTTTAGGGACTTGACAGAGGAAAACTGAGTGTTGTCTTTACAAAAAGCAGGCCTGTGGGACTTCCTATGATAATTATAGCAGCATACATCGAACAGGCCTAAAAGTGAACATAGAAGTCAGATGATCCTGGTCCCTAGGTGAAGAAGCAAATTTTGAGCAAAATATGATAGAACAACACACATATTTACATAAAGATGTTACAGCGAAGCAGAAGTTTGTGAAATTACTGAACAGATGAGGAAAGTGAGGACATCAAAATGCAAACCTGTGCTATTAGAGTAATGTATTTATAAAGCCAAATAGCTGAAATGCCAAACTGCTTGAAAACACCACAACTCCGAAAGCTGGAAAACTTGGTACGTATTGTGTATGTGTGTGTGTGTGTGTGTGTGTATGTGTGTGTGAGAGAGGGGGTAGTCTCCTGCACTTTCCACACTCCCTGATAATTATATATATACCAACACCAACACAGCAGTGCAGGTGAGAAAGGGCAAATTCCCAGACCTAGTTATACAGCGATCTTGTCGACTATCCCGTTTTCTGCATTTTCTGTTCAGCATAATGCAGTTCAGCCTTTCAGCATTATAAATGTCTCCCATTATTAGGGGATGAAACTGAAAAGGGAACTAAACAGTTTGACATCAGTTATAGGCACAAACAAAACAAATACTTGCAGATGAGAATAAACTTTAGTAATGACAGTTTTGATATGAAAATTATAGTAAGAAATCTTTGGAAGATACCGCCATCCCTGGGGCTGTGGTTGAGAGCCCTTATTTTACATCAAGGGTGACAACCTAAAAAGTTTATTAAAAAGAAGCAAAGTAACGGAGTGGAAGAGAATGTTTCACAAAAAAGGAAGGGAATACAAGTCTTTGTTACAGTGGTAGGTTAATTGCTAAAAGCTCATATTATTGTGATGAGTAAACAGGAAGAACAAACGGAAGCAAAAATATTTCAACTGTGGTATTAAAAAATAGAGATTGTTTATGTAGTTGCATACACTTCATATCGTATTTTTAATTTCATCAAAACAAGTGGGAAACTTCAGCAAAGGATTCATGACCACACATATGTTCTAATAAGTAAATAAAGTTATAACCTCTTCAGGGTCTTTGTGTAGGTTGCTTTGAGTTCCTTCCAGCTGCTGTAGGTTTTATCAAGGATATCTTCCAGGAGAAGTCTATAGCAAATATACTGAACCCAGCAATATTTGGGTTCATGCTATCTGTCAAGAAGCAGTTTTGTATTAGTGCAACTCTTTTGCTTCTGTTGAGGGAAGGAACAAAGGCTCATTGATTACTACCTGTGTGCAGTTGTGTTCAAACGAGCACCATCTCAACAACCAAAGAAGTAACACCTCCAGTAATCAACCACAAACTTCAAAGGCAGTATTCCACCTTCAGCCCCTATCAGTAAGCACCTAGGACCATGGATTTGGACTTCCAAACTGTTTCTATTATCCAGCTTGGTTGTAATGAGCATCCTGAGAGAATGTAGCAATCGTCTCATGTTTACGGACACAGTCTGTGACAGATGTAGTTACATAATGTTATTGGAGGCAAAGCTCTGAGACAAAGTCAGAAAAATAACAAGCAGGTTGTCAGTACCACACGACACCATACTAAACTAAACTAATCACGTATAGTTTAGGCCAAACATACATACCTGCATATGCTGAGTCTCTTAAAAATAACCAATCTACAACATGGAGGCCCTCCTAAATGTCACCTAAGAAACAAGTACCCTCAGTGATCTCAGAAACACACAACACAGACACGAACCAGTTTGAAACATTCTTCTAAGTACTTACTACACTGACTCAGTTCAAAAGGCCATAAGGTAAACCTCCACACATTCAAATATCCTTGTCATAGCTGATTTTACCATGAGACATACCAAAGCCCGTTTCTTCGAGCTGTGCAAGGAGAAAGTCAGTCAATTTTCTATCAGGTGCCAGGATTTACCATGTGATGCAGGCACTCACGTCCTTGAACTACAAGTACAAATACAACACTGTTATAGTGCACATGACTGTAAAGTATTTGAAACATGCCTTCCTAGATCATATGAACACAGACATGATGTAGCTACCGGAATATGTGTCTGAGGAAATATGAACTTAGCTTTCGCAGCCTTCTGCCTTGGGCAATTATGATGCTGCAATAAAACAAAAGAGTATTAAATTCAACAATTGTCTTAGCTTCTGGTGCTATTATAATATGGTAAAATATATAACAGCCTGTGATGAAATAGTAGACAGGCCTAACTGCTTTTCCAGGGATGGCCTGCACCTATCCCCTAAGCTTTTGTACACTGTCTAAATTCTTGTCGAACCACATAGTGCCTTTTTAGGCAATGTCAGTCTTCTAAAGCTTCCAGCATAACAAATCAGAAACTGGACAGTATAAAAGTATTGCTGCTCAATTCTAGGAAGCCTGATAAAAACTCCACTCCATTCATTCTGTATCCTGGAAAACATCACCATAGGCATCCTCAGAGACCTAGTTCAAGACTTATGATACCACTCCATCAGTGTACGGTTTCTGTAGCTACCATGCTTTTAGGCCCATTAGATGAAGACGATAAAGGCAATAGTTTCTCCATATTCTTAAAAAAAAATCACCTGTAGATAAGATAACAACCTGGAACTCACTCCTCCAAGTCTGACTTACCATCAAAACACCTTATCATATCAAAGCTAATTATATGACCCCCCCCCCTCTCAGTCTATATCTCCTACTTTAAAAGTATCAAGTTGTTGTTGTCTCTTTCGGCTTTTCCCGGTTAGAGGTAACCACAGTGGAACTCCGGTCCGCGAATGATTGGCAGTAGATTTTTACGTGCCGAGTTGCCAGCCCTGACGCACAACCTTCAAAGAAGGTACGCCCATTCAAGCATGTCTCCACACAGAAGACGCTCTAGCTGAGAATCGAACAGGACAACGTCTTACTGTGAGGCGACAATGCTACCGCAGCACCACCACTGCAGTTTAGTGGAACAGACACTACAAGACAAACTTCAACACACTTTAATGAATTTTAATAAAATAAACCACAGACTGAGTGCTTTTATCTTACAAAAGTAAAGACTTCATCAGAGTAACAGTCTGCCATTAAAATCCATTTAAATGCAAACAATTCATGCAATTACATTAAAAATTGAGGAATAAATTATAATGTCACTCAAGTGCAATTTCGTAAAGAACCAGATCTGAAACTTGCTGTTGTTTTACAAAGACTAGATAAAGAAATACAGCTAAATCAATCACATACAATGTTTAACGCTGAAATTGTTTTAACATTATGGTAAGAAATCACCTCAAAGCTGCTTTCATCTTTAAAATGCTGGAAAGAGAAACTGTATCATCAATGCCTGGAGCAGCAGCTGCATTAAGCCTGAGCTGCCAAGTTAGTTCCTTAAACTCAAGTTGTGTGTGTAAATCCCCCCAGACGTTTATCATAATTGTCCCATCTATAATAAAAAGCAAGGATGTTTTGTATTTAGGGCGATCACAATGTACGTGTAGTAACTACCGACTTGATTTAACATTGAATAACAGCTTTATATTTTTGGAGGGGGAATACTACCTTCAAATTTCAGGTGCTGCAATGGGGGCTACATATGCCCAATGTAACCAATAAATGCTACAGTAAAACCAGCAAAATAAATCTCAAGTTAGACACACATCCACAGCTTCTAAACAGCAACCTTTCTGAGCTGCATTTAGTAGCAAAATACATGAGCTCTTGAAATACCTTAGATGACCTTAAAACATCAGCTTGAGGATTCCTAGCTCTGCTGCTCTCATACTCCTATCAATCTACTACTTCTCACCAGTGTACCATTTCCAGGTGCTCTTTGCTTTCTTATTTATGTCTTTCTGCTCCTCTTCCATAACTATAATTGCCTTTAGTCATATCCCTGTTTCTGGCAGTTATGTAATATATACAAGCAGTGTTTCCAATACATTCTATAAAACGATATTTTGTGCTTCTATACAAATATACTACACACTTATTATAGTCAGCAATGCAGAAGCTGTGGAGTGATTATGAGTGTAGATTAAGCAAATCTATCTCATAGTTGAAATGTTACACTCCTCCACTTTATGTGCTGTGTATTGTGGAACAGCAAAACTATTGCCATGTTTCTGAAAACCCTCTATTGTATATATTATCCATTTAAAACTTTTACAATATCAAACTGTGTTCCTGAAATTTGTAAAACTTTCGAACACACGTATTCCATTACTCACCATGTAAATATTAAACCTGTGTTTTGTTGCTTTTCTCCCCAGGCTTCCTATGGAAAGGTGTCACTTCCTGGGCTCAGTTGGACTTTTCCACTAAGTACATGCTAATAAATTAATACTATTAAGGACATATAGATTAAAAGACGGAAAATTACTGTGCAACATCCTGTGCATGATGTTATTGCCAATATTCTGCATGATCAGAGAGCAGGTATGAAACATTTAAATAGCTATAAGGCCTATTGTGAATTATTTCAAAAACAAAATGTATATCATGTATACAAGTATAGGCAGTGAATCTTGTTAACAGATCATCATAAATAATTATAATGGTTTCCTATGAGCCATGCATCACCTCAGAATACTCAAACACACTTCCATAATGTGTATATTATGCTCATTATAGGAGCACTAAGGCCACTTTTCCTAAACACAAGAATAATGAATAGCAGTATATCATTAATGATTACAGATGTTTGGGCAAGTCACCCTGCACCCCCCCCCTCCCCAAACTATAAATAAACTATAAACTCCAAGATCAAACAACAGTAGAGAAAATGCTAAATTATTTCATCTGAATTCCAAATGTGTATATCAACATTACAAACTGATTATATGATTTTTTGACATGCTGAAATCAAGCAATATTGGTTAACCATGTAACTGTGTAACTGAGAAAAATGTCTCTACAAGCGCCAAATCCATAAAGCATCTTTCAGCATTTAGCAATACATGCAGTCCTTAGGTTAAGGATGAGATCTGCTTTTTAGTCTGTCCTTAAGTTAAATTTCTATATAAGTCGAAACACGTACATAAGGTTCTTATTAAATGTCACTTAATCAAATGTTTGCCTCAGTCTAGTGTTTATTTTACTTTTCTTTGCATATAAAACACTTTAGAAACACTTACAAACAAACAAAAAAAAAATCTTAAATATATGCTTCCTTACTTCCTATGAACAAAACTTGTTTAAGACATCTTGTTATTAAATGCAGTGTTCAGGAGGACTTTTTCATGCACACACACACACACAGCCATACCTCTCAACTGTACAGATTTTCGCCTCACATTTTTGGGCCATTAATCATAAAATTGTGGTTGTTTAGCAAAAGTGCTTCTGAACTATACAGATTTTTGGCACTTATTCTTGGTCTGTTCCTCATAAAATCGGTGCTTTTCTGACAAATTACTGGGATGATCTGAGGAGTGAAGTCACTAATAATGACACACATTTGAGTTTCAGACTTCAAATTCTACAGAAAACTATGTTAAAACAAATCCCATTACTTTAGGACCTTTCTAAGCTTATGAGAGTAATATTCAAATATGTCCCTATTTTTTGGGCCTCTGCCCCCCCCCCATTGTGTCAGTCTTTCTCCAGATTTCTTTCACTGACAGGTTAATAGGTATGTTAAAGACTGAAGTTAGAAAATGATGACAGACATTTGAGTTTCAGAATTCATACCCCTCAGAAAATTCACAGATTGACAGACGAGATCAGACAGGAGTCCCCATGGACTATGATGTTTGCAGATGACATTGTGATCTGTAGTGAGAGTAGGGAACATGTGGAGGAGACCCTGTAGAGGTGGAGATATGCTCTAGAGAGAAGAAGAATGAAGGTCAGCAGGACTAAGGCAGAATATATGTGTGTGAATGAGAGGGAGGATAGAGGAATGGTGAGGATGCAGGGAGTAGAGGTGGCGAAGGTGGATGAGTTTAAATACTTGGGATCAACAGTTCAGAGTAATGGTGAGTGTGGAAGAGAGGTGAAGAAGAGAGTACAGGCAGGATGGAGTGGGTGGAGAAGAGTGTCAGGAGTGATTTGTGACAGACGAGTACCAGTAAGAGTGAAAGGGAAGGTCTACAAGAGGGTAGTCAGACTAGCTATGTTATATGGGTTGGAGACAGTGGCACTGACAAAAAGGCAGAAGTCAGAGCTGGACGTGGCAGAGTTAAAGATGTTAAGATTTGCACTAGGCATGATGAGGGTGGACAGGATTAGGAATACATATATTAGAGGGTCAGCCCAGTTTGGAAGGTTTGGAGACAAACAGAGAGGCAAGATTATGTTGGTTTATACATGTGCTGAGGAGGTATGTAGGGTATATTGGGAAAAAGATGCTAAGGATGAATCTGTCAGGTAACAGGAAAAGAGGAAGGCCTAAGATAAGGTTTATGGATGAGGTGAGAGAGGACATGCAGGTGGTTGGTGTGACAGAGCAAGATGCAGAGGACAGGAAGAAATGGAAACAAATGATCCGCTGTGGCGACCCCTAACGGGAGCAGCCAAAAAGAAGAAGAAGAAAATTCATGCTAATGCAAAACTTGTTATTCTATCAACTTTCTAAATTTAGAATCAAGAAAAAACACAAAAAGCAAAAATAAAGGCAAAACACGGGACCAGTCTCTTAGTGTAGTTAGCGCTTTCGTAAAATTTAATAACTAAACTTCCTCAGACAAAAGCAATAAACCAAATCAAACAGATAAGTACTTAAGAGTATTTGTTTGGTTCACTGCTTTTGTCTGAGGAAGTTTGGTTATTAAACTTCACGAAATCGCTAACTACACTAAGAGACTGCTCCCATATTTTTGCCTTTATTTTTGCTGTTTGAACTTTCTAAATTTGTAAGAGCAATATTTATTAAAATTGTTCCTATTTGGGGACATCTATCCACTTTTATTTATGGCTTTGTCTATATTTCTTGCTCTAAGAGCTTTGGGGATATGACACACACACTCACACAGTCACTTCTTTCTTCATACCTGCATTCACTCACACATTGCTCTCACTCTGCCAATCTCACACACACAGTTACTTCCTCATTCATACCTGTACTCACTCACACATCTCTATCACTCTTCCAATCTCACAAAGACACATACAGTCACTTCATCATTCATACCTGCATTCACTCACACATCTCTCTCATTTTTCCGATCTCTCTCTCACATACACATACACATGCACACACATACGCACAAACATACAGATTTGTTTTTGCTTTTTCTGACATTGCAGCAGCCCATTCATATCTATGGGTTGTCCGCATGTCAAACAATTCCTACAACTGAACCTCCACATTTATAGTTTACATAGCAGCCTGTCAAAAATGTTCTGGGTACTATGTTGGAAAAACAGAAAGTATGCTGAGGGGAATGTATTTATAAGCATGTATACGATGCTAACCGGAATCATGTTAATAAAAAAGTGCAGTAGGAAAACATGCCCTAGAATTTCCAGGATATTATTTTAAATTTTGGATCTTGGGATACATTAATTTTGGTGTCGGGGTGGTCCATGGAAAATCAGCTTAATGGATATAGAAATGTAATGGTAGTTAACACTGGGTGCTGAAAAGTACCCTGATCTGAATGAGACTATCTCTATCGATAGTGTTATGAAGTTAAAACAGTTAAAATTTTAGGATTCTTAACAAAACATTTCAGAGTATTTTAATACTAAAGTATTATTTTAACATTAATGTGTTATTTATATATTTTTTGTATATGTGTCTTAATAATTGTAATATTAGAATTTATATTTGGACTAATGCTTTAAGATGTGCCGTGAACTTGGATTTGAGTGATGTCATTAATGAGATTAGGTATTTAAAGAATTAATTGCTTTGTATTGTGTTCTGAAGAAGTCCATGATTGTATAAGAACAAAATCCAGAGGTAACACCACGGCTGAAGCAACAGAAACTTTAATGAAAAAAAGTTAGCACTTTCACGTTCTCCCACTGAACGTTTCTTCAGACAATAAAAACCAAGTCAAACCACCTTGCTTAAATACGATAACAAACCAATGACATGCTTATGTTAATTAACTAATCAAGACATTTAAAGCAACATCTACAATTTTAAGCACTCACATACATAAGATGTGCCTCATATAAAAAGATGTGTAATAAAACCTGCAAAAATTAAAACAAGGATAAACATCCCTTTACTAATTGTGATTAAAAACACAATATAAACAAAATATGTACATTAAAACTGTATCAAAATTTATAACATGAACTAATGTTGAAATTGTTTGGCAACCAAAAAACGTCAAAATTTAAGTTTAAGTTTGCATCACCGATACATTTTCTAACTTCAGCTTGTTTAATAATGATGTTAGTATCACATGATTACAGTAGCCCCACCCTTATCAGCTTGTTTCATAATGTTAGTATCACATGATTACAGTGGCCCCACCCTTATCAGCTTGTTTAATAATGATGTTAGTATCACTCTTCAAGGTTTTCATAGCTTCATACTCATCATACTTTAAATTATAATACTTCTTTTTAACATTTGTACCATACAGGAGCCCTTTTTGTAAACATGGCTATATACAACTTGCAGCTTAGTGGTGGTATCAATATTACATTGTTTAATTAATTTACTTTGCCTTGTCCCAGAATCCTTCAGATGTATGGTATACCTAAAATTCATAGGTTGCTCACCATCCCACCACTGAGATCCACTGTCTCAGGAAGGGGGTGGGTGAGTGAACCATTGTCTGTATACCTGCAGAAAAGGTCGTCAGTTTTTGCATATGTGCCCTAGTGTGGTTAAAGATACTTCTGACTTCTTGAGGAAACTTATGAGTGGCATGTTAAAAGAAGTCCAGAAGGAGACTTGGATTATTTACTTGTGACAATGGATATAACTTCCCTGTTCACGGTAATTCCAAATGATTATGGGCTTGAAGCTATACGAGAATTTTTAAATAATCAACTGTCTAAGCCAGCAAATGATACAGTGAATATTTGTTTACTTCTGGAACTAGTGTTAACAAAAAAATGTATTTCTTGTTGATGATGAACCTTATTTGCAACAGGCAGGAGTGGCCATGGGGACATCAGTGGCCAACACATATACACATATTGTATTGTATTAGTGGGAAAAAAAGTTTATATATAGTGACAGGCATGTTTTGAAAAGTAAAGCTGAATGTTATTAAAGATTTGTGGATGATTTTTTTTGTTGTATGGAAAGGGAGTTTTGATGAGCTGCATGAATATATTTCTTATTTAAATGGCACGACAAATTTTCTTAAATTTAAAATGGAATATTCTGACAGAGAGAATCAAACCGGAGAACCTCTTGCTGTGAGGTGACAACGCTAACTGTTGCGCAGCCATGGCCACACCAAAAGCTCATGCATGATATGACCACACAAAGTTCTTCAGATTGTATTAAAATAAAATGTATCCACTGATAAGAGCTGAACGTTTTCTATTTATAAGGAAGGAAGCATAGGTCTCATGCTGAGCTCAATACTTTAGAAATTTCATATTGCAAAACCAGTCTAAGAAAAAATTAGCAAATTCATGTCTAAACAACTTGTCCTTCAATGGTCTGTTTATGCTACATTTTGTAGAAAGTTGCACATTTGTTACAGATGGTCGTGTCAGTCAAAATATTTTAATATTGCAAAACATTGTGATTTGGTGTACAACAGTATTCAATTTGAAGGTGGTTTTTGCACGAAACCAACAAAAAACATAAACCAAGGTGCAAAAGGCAAAGCAATGAATCCAGCTACCATCCGAACCAAATGTATTAAAATCCGCTTTATTTAACCAAGGTCCACATGCAGTTTGAAACAATGATTATGTTTCAAACTGCATGTGGACCTTGGTTAAATAAAGCGGATTTTAATACATTTGGTTCGGATGGTAGCTGGATTCATTGCTTTGCCTTTTGCACCTTGGTTTATGTACAACAGTATTGAATAACTATACAACATAGCACTATCTTTAAAAATGAGCATTGCAAAATCTCAAGTTATGCTGTCAAGCAAGTCCTATAGCTTCATAGGTAGGTACTAGGCTATCTGCCCGAAGGCATTTATAAATCTTGTCAGAATGTGTTGGCTTTCGCAGACTCCTTAGATTAGTTCCCTGTGCCTCTGTCCAGCAAAGCCACTGAAGTGATCCCCATGGTAAACTTTCTGTATCCCATCCCCTCATCAACGTTTCTTTTGAAGTATGTTAGTGAGGAGCTATGCCTAATGTAGACTGGAATCTTGTTCCAAAGCATGGGAAGTCTCTGGGATAAGAATCAATCCCTCCAGCATGTCCTAGTTATTGTTGTTGTGAGGTTTAGATCCCCAGAGTGTCTGGCTCGAGGGGATAAGGTTTTCTTTAAGTGGAGCATGTCTATCAATTCTGGGTTGGACATGGCCTTGTATGTCAGGCAGAGATTATCTCTCATTAGGTGGTATTGCAACCGAGTACAGCTGGAGTTTCTTCAGTTGAGCTGCATAGGGCATCTATTTGAGGCCAGTGATCCTCTTGGTGAGGTACTTCTGTGGTCTTTCCAGCTGTTGCAGGTGTCTTGCAAGGTATATTCCAAATGGGGCATTGTACTCTATGATGGGTCTGATAAGTGAGGAGTAGAGGGGAACAATGACCTCTTTTGATCTGGATGCAAACCCTTTTGTGATTAGGTGGGCCACATAGAAGGATTTTCTAACCACTTTGGTAATCTGATTATCAAAAAAAAAATTACTATCTACTTGGGTCCCCAGATCTCTTATTATGTCTTCTGTATTTAGGGGACTATCACCTATGTGGTAGTTTGTGGGTACTTTGTTTTTTCCAAAGTGGATGACTATGCACTTTTTGGCATTTAGCTTGAGGCAATGATTTTGACACTAGGTATCCGTCTCAGTGAGACCCTCTTGGAGGATGTCTGTGTCAGCTGGAGAGTCAATTATAGCCCCTAATTTGCAGTCGTCTGTGAACTTGGTCAGCCATAGTCTTCCTATGCTTGCCTGTACCTCTGAGAAGTATATGTCGAACAGGAGAGGTCCTAGGACTGAGCCCTGGGGAACGCCACTTGTAAGCAGTTTAGAGTCAGACCTAGCTCCTGCAACTCACCATGCGGGTTCTGTCTGTGAGCCAGGTGGCAACCCATCTTGTGAAGTAGGGGTTGATGTTCAGGCTGGTGAGCTTGTCTAGAATACCAGAATGGGGAATGGTGTTGAAGGCCTTTGCGAGGTCCATGTAGGCTGTCTGTACCACCTTTCCCTCATCTATAGCCTTGGTAACTGTCTCAAAGAAGTCCACCAGGTTTAGGAGGCATGATCTGCCCTTAACAAAGACGAACTGGGTAGGATCCAGTGTTTGGAGGTTACCAATGTCTCTGTTAATGAGTTCCATGATGATGTGCTCCATAGCCTTGCAGACCAAGCTAGTCAGGCTTATAGGGCAATAGTTCCTGGGGTCTGTTGTGGCTCCACCTTTGCAGAGCATAATAACTGTTGCTGTGCGCCACTCTATGGGTACATAGCCTGTTGAGAGGCTGAGTTTGAACAGTGTGTTTAGGGGAAGGGTTAGTCTTTTAGCTTGTGTAGGATGCAGCCTGGGACACCATCCGGTCCCATTGATGCTGTGTTTTTGGCTTTGGAGAGGGCTGTTTTAACCTGAGTGTCTGTGACTTCAGGGGCTCTACATTCTTCTGGTATGGTTATGGTCCCTTTTGGGGGTGAAAGGGGGGGGGGTGAAGTTTGCACTGAACCTGTCTGCCAAGATGTTGGCAATATTGGTCGGTTCAGTGTATTTTGTGTCATTCTGCACTAACTCCAAGCAAATCTGAGGATTGCCACTTAGATTTGTGACATAGCTAAAGAATGCCTTCTGGTTATCTTTGGAGTCCTTGGAAATTTTTCTTTTGAAGCTCACCTTGAATGATTTTATGAGGGATCGTAGTTTCTTGCTGATACTGATCAGGGATGTCTTCCCTTCTTGGGATTTTACTATTTTTTGTACTAGTTTCCTCATCCTATTGTACAGCTTGTTTATGGCAGGAGTCCACCAGACTCGTTTCCTTTTCTTGGAGTGAGTCTTGGTTTTGCTTGGGATAGCACGATCCATGCATTCTTGTAGGTGCCCTTAGAATGCATTAGTAAAGGATTTTGCAGCTTGGACAGCTTATCCTTTAGCATGGGGGCTTTGAAACTTTCCACCTCTGTCTTAAGTAACGTGAGGTTTGCTTTTGAAAAGTGTTTCACTGTGGTTTCCTTGTCCGGGGTGGGGGGGTGGAATGTGTATATCCAGAGAGATTTGTTTATGTTCAGATCTAACCAGCAAGGGGTTGACCTCCATTGTGGAACACCGGTTGCCCATGTTGGTGATGACCAGGTCTAATATGTTGTCACCTCTGCTGGGAGTGTTGACCAGTTGATTCAGGGGATTTGAGATTATAAATTCTAGGAAATGTTGGGCAAGGGAGTTATTACTTGAGTAGTTCTCCCAGTTAATGTTTGGGTAATTGTAATCACCTAATATTAGGGTGCTTGGTAGGACCTTTATGCTTCCCAGTGTTTCCAGCAATGCGGATTGGGGGCACTGGGACATGGTGGGTGATCTGTAGCAAGCCTTAAACCAGGTTTCTGTTACTGCACATACATCGATTTTCTCCATACTGAGGAGTGCCTCAAGTGCATGCATTTTGAGGTTTAGACTTCTGGCACTGAGTAGCATTACCCTCAGTTTTTTGTTACTTTGCTATTTACGGCAGTGGGTTTGTCTTTTGAGCCTTGCCTAAAAAGGCACTATGGGGTGGCAAGAGCCTTGGCCAGTATTCAAAAGCCTAAAGGTGACAGGTGCACGCCATCTCTAGCGAAGCAGCGTGGCTTGTCGAGCATGTCATTCCAGGCAGACAGACACTGGATCCCCTTTGAATGACACCAGAAACTTAGCCAATTGTTGAAATCGAGAATTTTTTCTTTATATCGTGGTATCATTCTTGGTGAGGGCAGGATGCTACTTAGGGACAGGGTCATACTGGCCTGGGCTACGTGATCAGAGAGCTCTTCCATGTCTCTTTTCATGTGGTCCAGGGAGGTATGGCTCAGGTCATTCACACCAACATGGACAATGACAGAGTCATATTTGTACTTTTTCTGGAGTGAACTGAATTGCTTGTGTTATGTGGCGGACCCTGGCACCTGGCAGGCAGCTAACAGTAACCTTCTCCTTATTTAGCCTAGTGAGTGGGACGTCAGTGTGCCTGACTACAGAGTCATTTATTACTAGTATGTTGGGTATGTTATTTTGCCTTAAGGGCTGTGATTGCATGGTACACCGGTTTTGTGAAGTACGTGTTTCATGGTTTGTATTGGGGGGGGGGTGGAGGTTGCTTGGATGTCTGCTTTGGAGGTCTCTGTTGCTTTTGCAGATTTTTATTTTGAGCCTCCAAGTATGTTTTCTTGTATTTATGTGTGATTTTTGCCAGTGCTGGTTTAATGGGTCTATTTGAGGCTAGTGGTGTGATGCAAGTATTTCCCTTCTCTTCCTGACTGTCTGATCCAGTCAATGGTTGAGAGAGCTTAGCCTCCAGTTTAGATGTATAATTGCATCTCTCACATATATTAGAGTTTGGTGGTAGGAGGAGAAGGTTGTCTGTGTACATGAGGCAGTTGTAACATTGCCTCAAAATGCCCAGATTCACCAGTTGGACTGGAGAGTACACCTGAAACTGCCCTTTGGACATGCCTGGATAGGTACAGTGAACTGTTTTACTGATTGGCTGGTAAGGACAAACAGAGAGCCTTGTCCTTCTGTACAGTATGGGTGGGGGGGGGGGGGGTCTAGTGCTAGGGTTTATAAGTGCTTGCTATGAGATTTGAGCAAGTGCCGGGCTAAGAAATGAATGGCTTGATTGCTTAAGTTGAAAGTTTGTCTAGTTCCAAGGGGAAAAAATGAAGAGGAGACTTTGTGGAGCCAGGAATAGTTATACCCTAGCTAACCAGCGCTGCCTGGTGCGCAAAACCAGGCAAACGCGTTGTGTATAGCAGATGATTGAAAGAAATAGAAATTATCCCAAAATGGCCAATAAACCACTAATTTCTGGGCTGAAACCACTCCTTCAGGGACAGATAGGCTGCTCAAAGCTCGCCTCTCTCACAGGTGAACAAAGAAACTTCCATCTATCCAAGTAAGGTATGGGCAAACACAGAGATTTGTAACACAGCCCTGAATTCAGCACTAACCTGAAAACTGGACTATACTAGCTTAGAAAGGTGGGAAACAAGTATATTTTTATATATTTTTTCAGAAAATAAAACAGATGCAATAAAAAAGAAAACACTTTAAATGCACAGAAAAGTACAGTTGTGTACCTACCATAAATGTAGATGTTAGATTGTATTCACTGAAGCAGTCATTACTCTTGGGTTATCCTGCTGGCAGGCTACCCGCAGTCGGCCAGAATTCCAAAGTCTAGGTCTGGCATCAGTTGCTGTCGCCTCTTCCCTGACGTCAGTGCACCATGGGTATAAAAGATGCAGCCGACGCCATTTTCTTCAGTTTTTCTTGCCCCAGATGTCAGATGCCCCCAAAATGGTAGGCTAAAAAAGTTATGCCAATAATTATGCATGCAGTAAAATAAACATTTCCTTCATCTACAAGCAAATACACTACATAGGTTGTATAAGATAGAGAAGTACAGAAAAGTCCCAGCAAAGAAAAGGGGGATGGTGGGTGGGTAACCTGGACTGCAACAGTGAACACACTCGAACATCTACATTTATGGCAGGTACACAACTGTACTATGTTCATCGTGTTTCACTGTTGCAGTCATTACACTTGGGTTGAATCCCAAAGCTGAGGTTGGGTGGCTGGGCCTAAATAGGATTAGGAGAGGCTATAAGGCCCTGCAGAACTGCAGTAGTGAAGCCTGCTCTGGATTTAGAGTAGAGAGGTAAATGGTAGTGCTTTGTAAAGGTGTGCACTGAACTCCACGTTGCAGACTCTAAAATGTCTTTGGTTGGTACTCCTCTGAGAAAGGCTGCTGCCCTGGTAGAATGAGGCCTACTGCCCTTGGCCGCTGATTTGCCATGTTGTGAGTAGCAGAAACGAATGCAGTGGCCTATCCATTTTGAAATAGTCTGTTTTGAGATAGGCTTTCCTTGAGATCCTGCAGTATACGCCACTAAAAGTTGCACAGTTTTTCTGAAAGCTTTAGTTCTGTCCAAGTAGAAGCGTAGTTGTCTGTGTATGTCCAAAGAATGCAGAAGTCTCTCACCCTTATTCTTTGGGTTTGGATAAAAGGTAGGCAAATGAATGGTTTGGTTAAGGGCCACACTGGACACTACCTTAGGAATAAATGTCAGGTTCGTCCTTAGAGAAACCCTGTCTGGATGGAAAATGATGAAAGGTTCCACAGCCATGAGTGCCTGTATCTCTGAAACCCATCTTGCAGAGGTTATTGCTAGGAGCAGAGCTGTTTTCCAAGATAAAAACTTTATATCAGCTGTATTGGCTGGCTCAAAGGATGGCAGTGTGAGTTTTTCCAAGACATAATTGAGGTCCCATGCAGGTGTTGGGGCTCTCCTTGGAGGTCTTATGTTTTTGGCCCCTCTGAGGTACTGCCTTAGCAAAGGATGGGAAAAAATAGGAGGTTCCATATTGTAATGAGCTGAAATGAGAGAGGCATGAATTTTAATTGATGAAAAGGATAGGCCTTTGTCCAGCATCTCAGTTAGGTATTGGAAAATCTAAGGAATATTTGGTACAGATGTGTCAATTCCTTGTGCCTGGTTCCAAGCACAGAATCTTTTTCATTTTTCTGTATAAGATTTTCTGGTACTGGGCCTCCTGGCCTCCAAAATAACATCCATCACTGCTTTAGAGAGAGTTGTGCTTTGAATGGTTACATTATCCGCCATGCTGCCAGATTTAGTGTCCT
Source organism: Protopterus annectens (assembly GCF_019279795.1). Lineage (NCBI taxonomy): Eukaryota > Metazoa > Chordata > Ceratodontiformes > Protopteridae > Protopterus > Protopterus annectens. Next base: position 338,539,111 of record NC_056749.1, read on the forward strand.
GTGTTGGCTGTGCAGAATCTGATTGTTTCGCTGGGTCAGTAAGTGAGGAATTAGAGGCAATGTCTGGGCTGGGCCTTGAGAAAAACATTTTAGGATTGGGTACCAGTGCTGGAGTGGCCAGTCTGGGGCAATCAGAATAATTCTTGGCTTCTCTTGTCTGACCTTTAGGAGCACCTTGGGGAGGAGAGGCATATACTGTTAGACTTTTCCAGCTGAATGACAGAGCATCCACTTTCCATGCTTGCTTGTGATAAGTCCTTGTGCAGAATTTCTAGGGTTACCACTTGTCCCACTTTGCGAGGGACAGTCCCTCTTTGGGCAGTTATGTCCTGCAAAAAATGTGAAAAAATGGCAAATGTCCTGAGATTTTAGGACAAAATTATTTTCTATATTTTATGTCATAGTTGCATAAAACAGTTATTCTGTATCTGAAACACCTAAATGTTGTAAGAAACAGAATAAGGAACTAAAATGCTACAAGAATAGACTTTTATTCAGGCAAAAAACTTAAGTTCTGTCCTTTGTACTGGCCATGGGTATGTTTTGCCCTGCAAAATCTGATGTCTGTAGCACAAATGTCCCACTTTGGGCATTTGAAAAGGTGGCAACCCTAAGAATTTCTGTAGTTGGCAGTTGTGAGGGGAGGCAAACAGATCTATGTCTGGGCATCCCCATTCCTTTGTTATCATGCTGAAGACTTGTGGATCCAGTTTCCAGTTGTGGAGATCCGTGAGGTTTCTGCTTAGTTTGTCTGCCAGAGTATTGTTCTTTCCTGGCAGGAATTGTGCTTGCAGGTGTACTTGATAAGTCAATGCTGTGTCCCATAAAGTCATGGCTTGTCTGCAGAGGGGGTAGGAATGTGTGCCTCCCTGCTTGTTTATGTACCACATGACTGTAGTATTGTCCGTCCTTATCAGTAGTTGTCTTGGATGGAGTAGATCCTTGAAAGCTGTCAGGGCATTCTGAACAGCTAGCATCTCTTTTTGATTGATATGCAGATGCATTTGGCTTGTGGACCATGTGCCCTGATAACATTTTCCTGCCAGGTGTGCTCCCCAGGCATAATATGATGCATCTGTTGTTATTGACTGCCTGGCTGTGGGTAGAGTGAATGGCTGTCCCTTGTTGAGGTGACAGGCATGTGCCCACCATCAAAACTCCTGTTGCAGGCAAGGAATGAGGGTAATTAATGCTTCCAGGCTTTGACAATGTTGAGTCCAGACACTTTTTAGGTACCATTGAAGTTTCCTCATTTGCAGTGTGGCATATGGAATTAGCAGAATGCAGGATGCTATGAAGCCCAAAGCCTGCAGAATTTTTCTTGCAGATAACTGGGTCTTTGTTGCCAACATTTTGAAGTAAGAAGTTAGTTGCCTTTGTTTGTCTGGCATGAGATAAGCCATCTGGGCAGTTGTATTTAAGCTTGCACCCAGGGATATTCTCTCTTGAGAGGGTACTAGTTTTGATTTCTTTTCATTTACTGTGTACCCTAGGCAAATTAATAGTCTTTTTACGAATGCCAGATGCTTTAGTAGAGTGTCCTTGTTCTCTGCTTGTATAATACAGTCGTCCAAGTAAGGATATATCTGAATTCCTCTTTGTCTGCAAAAAGCAATTACTGGTGCCAGGCATTTTGTGAAGACCCTGGGTGCAGGAGATAAGCCAAAGGGCAGTGCAGAGAATTGGTAGTGCATTGAGCCAGCTATGAATCTGAGGTATCTTCTGCAAGATTATCTGATTGGGATATACAGGTATGCCTCTTTTAGGTCCAAAGTTACAAGCCAAGCCTTCTTGCCTAGCATGGGCAGAAGCTGCTGCAGAGTCAACCTTTTGAATTTTTGAACGTCCAGAAATGTGTTTAGAATAGACAGGTCCAGTATTGGTTTCAAGGTTTTGTCCTTTCTGAGTACCAAGAAAAGTCTTGAGTAAAATCCTTGTCCCTGCTCTTGCTGTGGTACTTGCTGAATGGCCCTCATGTTCATAAGGGACGAAACCTGTTTTTGTGCCTCTGTCCATTGATTGTGTGGCAGGTTTGGCATACCTTTCGCCTTTGGCAGGGTGTGAAAGTGGAACCTGTAGCCCTGGGACACTATATTCAATACCCATTTGTCCTGGGTGATCATGTGCCAATTTTGAGAGAAAAGTGCTAGTTTTCCCCCTAAGGGGGCTACAAGAAGATAAGTGCTTGGTACTGGTAGAGGCAAGTCATTGGGACTGTTTCCTGTATGGCTGTGCTTTGTCTTCTCCACTTTTGGAGGTAGAAGCGCCCCACTGTTTAGGCCTGTATTAACCCTGGGGCTGGGATCTGGCTCTGGGATGTCTCTATCTGCCTCTTTGTGGCCTGTCCAACACTGGAAAGAGCCAATTCTTTGTAGGCCAGTTCCTGCTAAATCTTGGTGGCTGAACCTGTAAGAAATCCTTTACTGTTTGCATAGATTGCGCTTTGTCCTCCATTTTCTTCAAAACCTCCTCTGCTTTAACACCAAATAAAGTATCATGCTGTAATGGAGCATCTAATAATTTTGCTTTAACATGACCAGGCAGATTTTGTTCCTTTAACCGAGCATGCCTCCTAATGACAGAACCCGTAACAGTGGCCCTGCAGGAGGCCTCCAGAGAATCAAAACCACATTGCAATGTATTCTTTCCCACTTGTTCAGTTGCATGCAATAAATCCTGCATTTCCTTATTTTCTGCACAATCAGAATTAGCCAACATTTTCTGTTTTAACAGTGACATTAAGTATTGCTGATATTTAATCATATGAAATTGACAATTTAAAGCCCTCACAGCCAAAGTAGGAGAACTGTAAACCTTTTTCCCCATCTGTCTAGTGCCATTGAATCCCTGTCAGAAGGGATAGGTTTTTTTGCAGTAGCGGCCTTAACCCCCTTGGGACCCTAAGAAATAGTTTCTGGGTCAGCAGCAGGGTTTTTATAAAGAAATTTATGTGAATCTGGAACCCTGTAGTATCTGGTTTTACAGTAGCTGGAGGTAAGGAGTCTGGAGAAAGGCCGGACTCTGAAAATACATCTAGCACAGGGGGAATAGCAAGAGGCCTGTGATGAGGAAGTAAAAGAAAATCTCTAAGCCTTTTCTTTGATTCTGAGTAATATTGGCTCTCCCAGTGGAAGTGCTCCCTCATGGTATGCAGGGTTTCCCCAAAGGAATAATCCTCAGGAGGAGAGGCTGAAGGAATGGATTCTTCAGCATCAGAATCCTCACAGGGAGGAAGAGAGTATTCCTGTACAGAAGAGGAGTCAGAGGAAATTGAAACCTGATCTGAAGAGTCATAGTCTGTCTCTTGCCTAGGCCTCTTGTCAGGAGGGGGATGGGAACTGCTGAGCAAGGTAATAAGGTCTTCGGCCATTTTGAGCATCTGTTTCTTAGGCATGGAAGTCTGTCCTGGAGAATGCTGTACTTGTTTCTTTGTCTTTAAAGCTGCTTTAGTCTTTGCTTTTGAAGCTAAAGTAGGCTTTACATGTAGCTGTGTAGGTCTGAAAACACACTCAGAAGCCGATGCCTTCTCAGCGTCTCCAGATCCATCTGAGGGAATGATTTCCGAGTGTCCAATACCTTGAGTATCCAGAGGTCTAGCTAGCTCCACGTGGGAGTCATCAGCGGCCTGTGGCTCTGAGGTAGCGGGCGTCAGGGGCTGCGAAAGCGCCTCACTGAGAACCGGTAACTGGCTTAGCGGAAGCCACGTCGTCGATTTTGGATCTCTGATGCCTGTCCTTCTCTTTTTCCTTGCGTTTTTTAGAAACTCAGGCCGTCGGCTGTTCCGACGGAATTATGTAATTGAATTTTCAGCCAAAGTAATGATAAGCAAAATCAAACCGACGCTTAATAGTGCATTGGTTGAATCTAGCACAAAACCGACAGCTAGCAACGTTATGATCAGGGCCTAGGCAAGGAATGCAGTAAGAATGAAAATCCTTATGAGGTATTTGCTTCTCAAAAGAAATACAATTGTTAACTTTTTCTAACATCGGACTGGAGCAAGAAAAAAGTTTCCCCAACAGGGTACTTAGCTTTAATGAAGACTTCGGATCTGAAATTCATCTGTGAAAATCTCAGGACCGGCACTTGCGAACTGCTTTTGCTTCAGGCACCACACGGCAAGAAAGACTGAAGAAAATGGCGTCGGCTGCATCTTTTTTACCCCTGGTGCACTGACGTCAGGGAAGAGGTGACAGCAACCGACGCCAGACCTAGACTTTGGAATTCTGGCTGACTGCGGGTAGCCTGCCAGCAGGATAACCCAAGAGTAATGACTGCAACAGTGAAACACGATGAACATTGATACTTATTATTATATATCTCAGATCAGAGTTGTAGTTAATGCCACTAGTAATAAAGTAGGAAGAAACACAAATACAGTAAAAGCAGATGAATAAAGTGCATTTTTTTTTATATATATAAAACAATAGAAAACGAATAAACTGATTTAAACAAGTTACCCAATTAACCAGAAAAAAGCTCAAAACTGAGCCCTGTTCCAGCAGTCTTCAATCAGACAAGTTCTAAATGCACACTCCCGCTACTAGGGTGCAGAGGAACCTTCTCCAAAAAAAAAGATGGCCTGGATCAGTGCTCAAGTTATAGAAACATAGCTAGATTCAGCAGGCCTGAATCTGGTCTATGCTACAGCAAAAAGGCGCACCAATTTCAGAAAGAAACAGTTCAAATAAGCAGGCACAATAAGCCTGTGACTAGAAATTCCAAGCTTAGAAGGGCAGAATCCAGCCTCTCCTCACACAAGAGTGCAGACCACAAACCTTCTTAATGCCGAATAACTGGCCTGAAACCCAAGTGCTTAAACCAGAACTAATATACTTTTAAAATAGCAGACACTGATCCTTCAATCAGCAATTCCCAGCTTAGAAGGATGTAAGCTACCTGTCCTCCACAACAGTGCAGACCACAAACCTTCTTAACGTAAAACAACCTCTATGAAGCCCAAGTGCTTAAACCAAAAGACTTAGAGTAACAGTTACAATTTAATCAGGCTACTACCAAGCAGTAATAAATGCAGCAGAATAAATAAAACCGAGTACTTTTAAGAAGAGGCAAAAGCAAAATAAAGTAGGAGGGAACACAAATACAGTAAAAGCAGATGAATAATGTGCATTTCTTTTGTGTGTTAGTAAAGTGCAAGAAGAGAGGAAGGAAGATCCTAAGTGGCTGGCCCATACCTCCCAACCATACCGAATTACTCGGTATTTACCGAGTTTTGGGGTCCAAATGAAGGGGTGCCACGATTCCCGATTGGCACCCCTTCATTTCCGATTTTTTTTTGCTTCTTTTTTTTTATATTTTTTTTAAATTCGCGCTGTCGGAGCTGATGTCATCACGTGTGCGATGATGTCAGCACTGTCAGGGCTACCAGCCAGTCGGAATTGAGCTCAAGAAGCTCACATCATTATTTCCAGCTGGCTGCGAGCGGGAAGGAATACAGCACAGAGTACTAGGCAGTAACGTTTTTATTTTTTTTCCAAGCTGGCTGCGAGCAGGAAAACAGCAGCAATGGAATTACAGGCAGCAGTGCTATCAGTTGTATTTTTCCAAGCAGCAGACAGTGAGAGCAGGTAAGTGTGGGATGGAATATCCTCTTTCTTTACAGAAGCAGTAATCACAGTTTGCAAGATCCCTGTGGAACCTGTGGCTATAGCTTAACAAAAGGATTAGGGGGGACGTTTTAGGATAGTGTGGTGGGAAGAATCACATTCCATGAGCTGTAGTTGATGCTTTCCTCAAGTCTGTGCTATGAAATGGAACAGTCACTGCATGCAGTAATGCTTCATGCCTGCAGGTAATGGCAAATGTCTCAAGTCACAACTCGTGTTTTTGTTTTTTTAAATAATTACTTCAGCTGCTTGTCTGATGTGTAAATGCTTGGAAAGAATAGCTTGGTCTGGAGATTTTTAAAACAAAACAAAAAATGCTTTTCTATTATTTTTCTTCTGTACTTGCTTTTCCTATTGAAAGTGAAACAGCAGTTTTGCGCTTTCAAGTCGGAATTGTGTGACATGCATTTGTGGAACAGTAATCCTCAGTAAAGAAGAACTTGTTGGCATTTGGAAGTTGTCTTCAGACTGCATTTGTATTGTTTTAGCCTAAACAAGAGAAAATCTCCAACATGTAGTTGCAAAATGTGTGAAAGAGCCTTATTGCTGCAGTGCCTAATGATATTAGACACGTGAGCTTTTCTAATAGTTATTCTATGGACATGTTTGAAGAAAAGGTTGTGATCATGTCAGAATTAACTAAATCATGGCAGCTAGGATAACACATGCTCATAACGTGTAGTTTAAACGTCTCTAGTTTCTCACTGTAGAGATCTGTAGCAAGTATAAAATTGTATTTTGTCAGCAACATTGCTTGATGTAGGAATTAAATAATATGGTGATATTATGAGGCAAGATCAGTGGTAAAACATTCCGACCTAACTGTAGCTTTCTATGTCACAGAAAGTAGGTTAGTCAGAATTTTTTTCTGTTAGTCTTCCTTGAGATACAAATCCTGGTTTCTTCTATCTAGAAAGTACTTAAGGTTGAGTGAAGACAGATTGCTGCTTTCATTCTTTTCCAGAAGAGTAAGAATTGACTTTTTTGATGGAAGAATCTGCTTTAAAGTTTTGATTTCATTTATAGACATCTTCACAGTGTTTACAGGAAGTTAGTGGAAGAGGAAAAATTAGTGGTAAATCAGTGTCATACGTATGGTTTATAGTCTGTTTGAAGAACTTCGTTTTAAGCTGTTAATTATTTTCTTTGGTATAGCTGACAATTCTGCTCATAACATGCAGCTGTGTCTTTATACTAACTTACAGGCCTTCCATTTTAGACTTTGAAATGTACAGTGAAATATCACAGTTGTTTAGGAAGAGTCATTTGGTGATGGCTAGATTAGTTACATACACTGCCAGTTATGGTGAGGTAAACCAATAAATTCAATGCCAAAAAGTTTATAGTTATGGTGAGGTCACAGCACTAATAATGTATATAGCATTAGTCATTGTACAGGAGGAAATCAACCAGAGCTGCATATGGGGGTATAGCGTGACAGATGTGGCAGCTAGGAAGTGATACCTCTTTGACATCTGTAATACTACAGTCGGTGAGACTGTAATAATGTTAGTATATCCCTAAGTTAATTGCTGTTCTGCATATATCAGCATCCTTCATCCAGGGAATGCAGTTTGTTTTAATCAAAGAAAAAAAAAACATACTTGATACAACAGTTAATTGCTTTTAAAAACTGATCTTCGATTTTATACATTATGATAGCTCTTAAATATTTGTATTGTTAATTAGTCTTAATGTTTCAGTGTTTATAACATTATTTGAAATTATTATAAATTACTTCTGCATACGCATCCATACATTCAATAGTAAATAGTATGGGAAGAAATAGCCAGGGAATAGTGTTTGTGCATTGATGTACTGCAAAATGTAAAAATAAAATCCAAATAATCATTGATTGTAGAAGTAAAGCAGTATGCACACATCAGTGTTTATGGTAAATGGGGCGAAATAGCCAGGTAATAGGACATTGGAATCTGGTGCCATATTTTGGTTGGTTGTTCTTCAGTTTGCATTTGATAGTTGGTATCCCACAATTCCATCGGAGTGGGTGGGGTTACATAATTATGTATGCAAATTAGATGATAATCAGCATACAGATTTGTACCTATTTTTCATGGGCCTTGTCCAGATTTTTGATGTTTCCAGGTTGAGAGGTATGGGCTGACCTTCTCAAATCTTCTCTCTGTATTAAGTAGAGTGAACACTAAACTCAGAATATGATCTCATTGTACTTGGTTAAGTGAGCAAATGAGATGGACCCAGGAGGAATGTTCTAATACAGACTTACAGGAGGAGCGAGCAATTCCAGAGCCAACAACACCAAGACAAGAACAGGGAGGGGGGGGGTGGGGAACTAAGTGCAGAGAGACACACAGCACACTATTCAGTGAAACAATTAGGTGACACAAAAAATAAAATGCAGTGCTTTTAAAACTGCAAGTTTGCACTTAACTTCAGCTTCTAATGCAGGTGATTGTAGCCAAGCAAGTCTCTCAGAAACTGAGCATAAAATGAGTTGATTGTTTTCATGCTTTCCATTGCCTTATTTCACACGTTTCACAAAACGGGAGAACTATTACAGGAGACGTACAATTGTACTTGGCAGAAGAGATTCTGCTAGAAACTGCAATACCAGCTAACATCTCTCATATACCAAACTGTTAAATTTGTTATGCATCCACTTGGACAAGAAATGCAAGCTAACATTTTGTGAATCCATGATGAACACACTCCCCAAAATGCATCTAATTATTAAAACAAATCCACCATAGAGATGATTTGATATATAAAGCAAGACTAGGTCACCCCAGCAGTTAACCATTGTACTAAATACCACCTCTCCCAGCCTGCTTCCTTAACTGCCACGCTTTTATGATGTTGGCTATACATTTTACTAAGGTTTGATTAATGTTGCATTACTAGCAGAAGAACAAACAGGGCATGATCTTTTACAGCCTGTGTCCTGGTGTAGGAATACATTGTGACAAACTGGTGTTCGCATCATCTTTAATTTAGCAAATAGCTTTGACTGTATTGTCAAATACTGATTTTTTTCTGGATCCTTCTGTGAAAATATGTCTCCTGTTTTCTAGTACCACATATACAAATCTCTGTCTCATCCACCTGTATAGACTTTTCTTCTAACCACCCTTATATCGGATTGCTGGTCATTACAATGCACTCTTCTCTCTATGTAGCCTCTCCTGAAGTCTGACCACATGTAACATATGACACTACTACTTACTGTTTTATACATTCAGTTCCCAATTTTCTATACATTGTAACAGAACTGTACTACCTTATATAACTTACTGTGACAAGCTGGCATCTTTAAATTGTCACTGACGTAAGTGCAGTTCATTTTAAGTGATCACTAATGCTTTTCTCCTTCAATTTATTCAGTGCTCACACACTCACCAGATTACAGTGAATGGACGCTGACAGAGATGTCACATTCAGATATACCATGCACAATGAATGAATGCTTACATCCACCATAATTCATTTCAGTTTGGATTCATATTATTTGAGTGATCAATAAAAGCAATCATTACAAATTCATTTAGAAAAGTAATCTAAACCACCTTCAGGCAAACTGCAGAACATCTGTAAATTTATACCTTCAATATTATTTTATCATTTTTTTTTCATTTAACTGTAATAGCTTCTGAGAAATACAGTACAGATATGTCAGCTACTTTGACCAGTAGAAAAAGCAAGATATCCTAGTGAAAAGGAAATGCATGAATGCATCAGGAGCATAAAAGGTTACAGAAGTAGCAGTCAGCTTTTAATACTGCTTGTGCTACCCCACAGAAATATAAATATAGTTCTACTTACATTCAAATATATTCACATAAGACAATTGTACTTATAAGATGTTCATTGCACTCTGAATCTGCACGTACTATTAATATGCCATGTAGAATGCATAATTCACATGCTTAGGCTGAAATGGGTAATACATTTTTATCTGTACTACTACAATCCATAGGTGGTGACATTATTATAATTATTAATTCATACAGGCTGCTATGACAGCTAAGATAATTTGTCATATGCCTACACAAATAATTTTGTTGGTATGGCTGTATGTTTACTATATTAGAAAGAGGAAAGCACTCTGCAATTCTATCATGCAGATGCCTTACATATGGGCGGCCTTGGAAACAACAGACTAGGCTTCAAATAAGTCTTATTAACATTTGAAAACCAATCAATAATTATATAAATGTCAAGGTGATTATAAGAACTGTCTTTTAATTTGAAGCTGCATCTAAACTGATTTACACAAAACAAAAATAATTCACTTTCAGAGTAAATAAATATAACAGTGTTTTGTGGCGATTATTCACTCATTTCAAATTATTAAAAAAAAACTTGACTCAACTGACAGATTATTTTAGGCAGTAGACAAAAACAATATGTAGTTCTGAACATCTGAGTTTCTATTCTTTTTCAACAGGCTCACAGATGCAGGAAATAAGAATAGGGGAAGATACCTCCACAAGACCACCTGCTATCATTGCTGTCCCACAAGGTTCTGTGCTGGGACCTCTCCCATTTGCCATCTAATTTTCTTAAGTAAAAGCCAATACCAAAGGGCTCTGGCTGATAAGCTTTGCAGAAGACTGCAGGGTGGGTGTAGTCATTGAATCCACATATGATTTAGTCATCTTCCAGAAAGGTTTCTCACAAATAAGTGGTACCAAAATCATGGACAAAAACTAAATGCCAAAAAATGCATTACTGTATCCTTTGGGAAGTCAACTACCCCAGAGAACTAGGCCCCTTTGAGCTGACCCAATTGTTTAAGATTTGGGAACTTATTTAGACAGTGACCTAAATTTAGCCAACGTGTACTCATTGTTGTAAGAAATCCTTCTATATTGCACAGTTTATAAATAAATAAAGGAATTGTATCTAGATCTAAGGATGACATTGTTCCCCATACCTCAGCCTATATTAGACCACTCACTGAGCATAATGCACCATTTCGCATGTATCTATCCAGACACAAGCAACAACTGGAACTTGCACAGAGATACCTTACTAAAATGATACAAGGCCTAAATAAGAAGCCCTGTCACTATACTCAGTATACTATAGACTGCTAAAATGTGACCTGTGCCTAGCATATAAGGCATCCTTGCAGGCAGTACTGATGGATTTACTGTACATCAGCAAATCAAATGGCATCAGAAATACTCTGTTTAGGGATCCAACCTCTTCTGCAACACCAAGGGAATGGTTTGGATCGATAAGTATATCTTGTAGAGAGTATACCACTGCTGTGGAACAGACTCCCCATCAACATAAAAAACAAACTTCATTCCTGTCCATATTCAAGTGCAACTTTGATCTATGGATGAAAAACAGAAAGCTTCCCCCTTTACTACTAATACAGAGCAGCGACTCCTAAATGCTTTATCCCCATGCATAGGTTCCTCCAAATTATCGACAGAATGATCAAAGGTATTCTCATAAGAGGGTAATATACAACGATCATCCATGGAATAGGTAAGCCAATCTCTTCTCAAACTGGATAGGGTCATTGAGCTCAAAAAGAGAAGTTGGTTAGGTTTGAATTGGCCCCATGGGTAGTTGGCCTATTACCTACCTATGAACCTATAACAATTATGACATTCAGGATTCCTAAAATTCTTGACAGTGGCTTGTGCTTTGTCTATGTTTTCTGTAGTATTAAAGTTTCAGCTACGTATCCTCATCTAATTAAAGTTTAGAGTTATCGGACTCTTCAGCAAATGAAGGCAGAGATATTTTAATTACTTATAAATGGTTTAGGGTTGCAGAGGATTATCTGCATGGAGTATGTACAGAGACCAAAACTCCTTACTGAAAACCAAAATAATTTATTTTTTATTTTATGTTTTGTAGAAGAACAGATACATTCTTTCAGGCATTTCAGTTCACAAATACAATCAGCAAATAGGTGATCTTTAAAAGTTCAACAGCACAGTCAGAAAATAAATTTAAGTAAGGATATCTTCTGGGCAGTTATTAGAATTTTCAGAACTCCTGCAGCATCACAAAAGGTGCTCATGATTCTAATTAAGCTGGTTCTCATGAAAAGGTCTTGAAGATGAACAGTCCATCAGTTACAATTCACACAAAAATGCCCACAAGTGAATCCAAGCTGCCTCCACATTACACACCAATCACTTAAACCCCTCCAAACCCCCCCAAAAAAAAAATAAATAAATAAATAAATAAATACCATCCCAAAGCAGCCCAACTACTAAACAGCCATTGCACTCAAAGAAATAACATTTAATGATTCAGCAAGCACTATCTGTATGATATGTTGAATATAAAGCAGACTATTTTTTTAAAGGAGTCATATCATATAAACTTGTATTACAAGAATGGCAGTTATGTGTGATCCATGTTTAACATGTAAAAACGTGAATGTTCCTCTAATTATTTGATATAATTCCAATAGCAACTTTTATATATGTTAAAAGTTATATTTTTATACTTTATTTATAATATAGCATGTCTTTCTTTGGTGCTATTGCACTTAAAGCATACTATCAGCGGCACACTACCGGGCCATATTAAGAACCCGGAATGTAACTTAGCTTGCCTCTTCAGTGTCATTTGTTGCATCTTGTATTATATTTAATAATACATTACTCAATATATCAGAAAGTGTGCCACCTAACATAAGTTTCATCATAATGATGATTAACATTTAATGAAATGAATAGTTTAACCTTTTAAACGCTAAATGAAAACAAGGGGCTTTAATGTCACAAATAGCTAAAAGAATCAAACTAACATTTTAAAAAAGGGAACTAGTAACCATTTGAAGTACGGAAAATAAATAAATGATTGCCCTTGTAAAAAATAATATTCAGCACCTGTTCATTAAGTATTCAAGCACTTCTTTAAATTAATAAGAATTCATAATCATGAAGTACACTGATTTTCATTTGTCTTTCATTTTTTTTACTGTTTGTCTTTTATTAAGCAACCATCTCTTGTTGCATTTCTCTTAAAAGACGTTGATCGATTCCAGTCCATTTCTTCTGTTTTTTTCTAGGATTTCTTTTTCCGTGTAAAGTCCATTGCATCTTCCAATCTGTTAAAAATCTTCTTTACTTCTGGAAGGTGAATCCTTATTCTGGCTGAAAACAAGATTTGTGTTTAATGTTGTTTTTCTTTAAACTTTTAACAACTGGCACAAATGATTTTCTGTTTGACATCACTAATGTTGAATAGTCATTGTCAAATCTTATAGTATTTTCTTTAATTTTAACTGGATAATTAGTCCATACAGCTTTTAAGACTAAATCGTTTTCTTTACTTGAGAAAAATCTTATGATCACTGACCTTGGTGAAGGTGTTTTTGTTTAAAGATGAAGTAGAAAATCAAGCATGTGCCCTTTCGATGCCAAAGGAAAAAGTTTCAGGCAGGTTCAAAGTTTTACCAGCCAGGTATTAAGGAATTGTGTCATACTGTGTCCCTCTTCTTTTTCAGGAATCCTGTAAATCTTGATGTTATTCCTTCTGTATCTGTTATTTAAATGTTCTATTTTTTCCCTGAATAAGTTGTTTTATTTAAGAAGATATTCAATGTTATCGTCATTTTCAGGCAATCTTCTATCGAAATCAGATATTGCTTCTTCTATGCTCAAGATTTGTGATGATAGTTGTTTAAGAGGTTCAACTCAGCACTTCAACTTGTTTTTTCATTTGTCTTTAAAATTGTCCATTTTGCTTTCTAATTTATCTATCTTAACAGATAACTCACTGATGTTACTTAGTATAGCCTGTATGTTTGATTTTCATAGCACTGTCCTGTACATTGGGCTTAGAGTTGCTTATTCTGAGACAATTGGTTCTTTCTTGTTTTCCTGAAAGGAAAATCAATTAAAAGAGTTTCAAATTTGGTATTTTTTTGTAGTAAATCTTTCAACCGATGTTCAACTATAAATCCACCAAGTCTTGAATTGTTTGGTTTGAGTTTTTTTAAGTAAAAATCCTGTCAGATATGTTCAAATGAAGCAGAACTAAAAAGCAGTGCTGTTAACTGCTCACCATTTTGGCCACTGAGGACAGGGGCACATAGTCACCAAGCTTAATGGTAAGATCACTCACCCTACAGCAGTTGCATAACTTCAAGAAGTGTCACTGGATCACAAAGTCAAATAGGTGGGGACATTACATGTTGTACAGGGAGACAACCCATTTACTTCAAACCAGTGTTTTCTCACTCACAGGATCACCTTTTGAAGGGTAGCACTGGCTCACTGGTAGCAGTGTACACTGTAACAGTTGTGCAAACTCAATGGTAGCAGTGTACATTGTAACAGTTGTGCAAACTCACTGGTAGCAGTGTACACTAACAGTTGTGCAAACTCACTGGTAGCAGTAAATACTTGTGCAAACTCACTGGTAGCAGTGTACACTAACAGTTGCACAAACTCAATGGTAGCAGTGTACTTTGTAACAGTTGTGTAAAGAGGTGGCAGGTGAAGGCTCAGGGTAGCACCATCTCACTGGTAGCAGTGTACACTGTAACAGTTGTGCAAAGAGGTGCCAGATTAAGGCTCATGACACAGCTTCTTCTAGACATATAAAAAGCACAGACCGCTCAGCAGCAAATGTGCCAGGACATTATTCAGACTCAGTACACTGGCATAGAAAGTCAGACCACCACAAGGCATATGTGAGGATTTTCAGCACTTCATGGAAATGGTAGGAAGTAGGGTCAGTGCCACGGTCCCACTCACGCTCAGTGTTGGGGCAAATGCTGCAGAAATTTTTACATAAAAAATAGTTCTTATTTAACAGATCTAAAAGTGGAGAAACATATAATATAAAACAAATGTCAAAAATGTTCCTTTCATGTGCCTATCAACAGATGAAAAATGGACACAGGAATCTTAGCAGTATATCACTTCAGTTCAGTACTGCTATACCCATGTCAATTTTATATTAATGAATTTTAATGCAGAAGCAGAATGTGCATACTTAAATAAGTCCCTAAATAAAACTCATTCAGCAAAACATGTACTTATTCCTTATATTATGCTAATTCTATTCACTGCAAAGTTCTCTGTGAACAGTCAGGTATAATTATTATACACTACTACAGAAATGAATAAACTGTTTAAAGATGACTCTCTGATGAGCAGTGACAGCAGGCCATGCATCACAGAGAGCAGCACACACAATGTACTACCCGCATCAATTATTTTCTATGTATTTTTTGTAATGAGGAAACACTAACCTGAATATGAAGGTCCATAGCTGTGGACTAGATGCCACCTCTTTACCTGTGTATTCGTATAATCTGCATGAGCCTACCACATGGGGTACCTTACTACTGTTGACTGCTGGTCACCAGCTACTAGTTGTCACAGTAGGATCTGTACTGGGAGCTGCAGTGACATCATAAGACGTTTTACCACCAGATCAGGGCATGCTCATACTGCACAGAATACAACATGCAATAAACAACTTGCATGCAGTAGCAAGGTCATACTAAAGGACAATCCCGGGGTCATCTGGGCAAAAGAAATAGACTTTGAACAGGCCAAAGACTCTCTCAGTGACAATTCAGATCTAAAAGAGAGTAGTATTATAATGTTCCTCTCCAGTTCCCATCAGATTCCTCATAGGCATCATGAGCCAGGGTTCTAGAGGATAGCCTGCATCACCCGGAAAATACAAGCAAGGAAGAGAAAAGAGGGGGAGAGAAAATAAAGGAAGAGTGAATAAGTAATATGCAATACATTTTACTAAGAAAAACTAATCAGCTGATTAAATTTAAAATTTCCCCATACCAACAAGGTAACTATGGGATATCTTACCTTGCTGAAAGAGGTGGTTAGGTCAGCTTATGTACCAGGTAAGTGAATCATGAGTGCTGCCTGGATGCTGGGCCTACGTGTTGGTGATACACCTGTAAACATCACTTATTGCCTAGCAGCTGATGGAATAGTAGTCCTTTGTACTGTGGTACCACTACCCCCATGGACCGATAGTGTCATATTGGCAACATGGGTTCAATCTACCACAGCAAACACCTCAGGGAAATGCACCATCCTATAAAAGGCATGCATGGTGACACTGGGAAATTGATATATTGATCTACATGTACAAAGAGTATATCTAACAACTGCTGAAGTATGGTTGAATCAGAAGCCTGAGAGATGGCCAAAGTTTCCCCAGTTTGTCTTTGGCAGGTCCCCATTTTAAGTGCAGGGACGACTACACATACCTTGGTATTCATAGGGATAGGAAGCCCATGCATCAACCCATTTATCATCTGTCTGCCATACATGCTCACTACAGTCCTTAAAATTTCCATATAAACTCTAAATCAATTAAGAAATTCCTGACTCTCAAAATTGTGATGAGTTATTCTTTGCCTATGTCTTCACTTTCTTGGCTGTGACCACTACTGGGTGCCTGCAGTTTTGGCATCATCAAAAAAAGCAATTCAGATTAGGAAATAACCATGATAGCAGCAAAGGAAAACATGCTTGCCAAATGCAAAATAGATAGAAAAAGTTCTTTGGTCTAATGATCACAAAATTGAGTGTCAATGAATTAATGTAGATCTTTCTTCACTGTAGACATCATGTCTTTCTAATAAACTCAATATCTAACACATCCATACTGATGCACATTTTTTATATTGTTGTAACTATACTTCTCAACCTCTCAGAGCAAGAAATCTGGACAAAGCCATAAACACTGGGGGGACAAAGGCCCCAAAAACAGGGACAATTTTTAAATCTTGCACTTACAAACTTAGAAAGTTGACAAAATAAAAGGCTTTGAACTAGAATGAATTTTCTGAAGACTATAACTCCTGAATCTCAAATGTCTTTCATTATAACCTTACCATCAAAGAAAATGTATTATAAAGGGACAGATGGTGAGAACTTCAAGGCTAGTGAGTGAAAATATGGTCTTCAAGGAGGAAATGTTTAAACTGATTGGCATGTTTTTGGATAGGGGCTATCCGCTGAAGTTATTATTAAATGTTAAAAAAGAAATTTTGAGAAAAAGGGATAAAGTGTACACCCCTATATTAAGAAATACAGTGTTAGTAACACATGAAGAGGTAGACATCAACAAGCGAGGTGATGTATTTGTATTGAGGTACAATCTATTAGCCCGTCAGCTTGTTTCAAGTTTAAGAAATTGATGGAAATTTTGCCTAAACAGTGCTAGCAAAGAAAATTTAGGTATAGAACCACAAATAGTTTATGGTAGGGGTAAGAACCTAAAAAACATACTTGAGAGTAACCCAGGTGAAAAAAAAAACACAATGTCTCACTAATGATCAAGTGTAGGAAATATAGGTATGGCCAATTTATTAATGGTGGCCCTTACTTATGTGTTAAAGACTATAAATTTTCTATTTCATGTCCAGGTAAATGTAATTGTACTAGTACTAAACTTGTTTATGTGGCAACGTGCACAACCTGCGATGGTTTTTATGTTGGTAAAACCATTCGCAGGCTGCTTGATAGAATCTCTGAACACCCAAGATGTATTAAAAATAAAAATGAACACAACACACTTTATTTACACAGTAAAAACTGTGCAAATTTTTAAAAAATTATTGTTCTTCGTTATAGATAGAATATGGAATCATGGAAAAGGGGGGAACTTTAATGCTGAGGTAGAAGCAAAAGAATTGCAATGGCAATTGAGATTAAATGCCTGCAATTCACCAGGGTTAAATGACAGTACTACCATAATGCCTATTTTAAAACTTAGGGCTAACAAGATCTAAAGGTTATGTTATGTTTAGGGTATTGTAAACAATATAATGAATTATATTTTATAATTTTTTTCTTTTCCTACCCTGTATTCTCCACGATGTGTTATTGTTTTTTATACAACAATTTTATTGTGTTTATGTGACATGACATGAAGTTGTATTATATATATATATTTTTTTTTTCTGTATTGGTATTGGTGTTTGTTTACATGGTTACGACACCAGGACCATGTCATGAAATTAACTACAGTTGATTGGTGTTGGTAATATGAATTGTTTTTTAAACTGCGAGTGTTGTTGCACCAGATGCTTCTGAAGAAGCGAGACTTAGTTTCTGGTGAAAGCACTTAGTTATTTGGTACATCTTTATTATATTAAAGTGAAGCGATCTACCTTGGTGGTCCGTTTTATTATTTTTTTTTTCTTTTTATGTGTTCCTTAAAGTCTGTTGTGGACTAGTTTGTGTTTTACTTAGATTTTTAGTTTGAAGGACACACTTGGCAAATTCTGACTAAAACAAGAATGTTTGAAATAAAAAATAACAAAGAGGACAGCAGTTTAATATGTCCATAATTCTTTGTTGAATTTATCTGCATATAAAATCCCTCAAGAGATGCAAGAAAGGGCGAAGGCATTTTGATTATTTTTAGTTTATCTTGTTTATACTTCTATCAAACAATCAGTTAACAGAGGTTTTTGACTCTGCAGGAAAAAGGATTGTTGGGCATAACCTTATACACGAAAAATGACAAGCCTTGCATAGTTTGACAAAATTAATATTGTTGTCATAAAGCATACAGATAAAGTGGGAAAATGATTTTGTTTTCCAAAGAGTGATTTGAAGAATATGTTATAATTTGTTAGTAGCAGAAACAGACTGCAACAGATTAACATAATGGGGG
The DNA here is from genome assembly GCF_019279795.1 of Protopterus annectens. Taxonomy (NCBI): domain Eukaryota; kingdom Metazoa; phylum Chordata; order Ceratodontiformes; family Protopteridae; genus Protopterus; species Protopterus annectens. Next base: position 338,557,371 of record NC_056749.1, read on the forward strand.
GATTCATTAAGGTACTAGGATGTGAAGACCTTCATACATGTCACAGTAGCCTTCTGGATTCAGCAAATGCCCCAACATGATGGTGCACAGAACTCTGACATGAAGATATGCAGCACCACACAGGGTTAGCTCCATGGCTTTGCTGAATGTTAATGAGGAATTCTGAGGAGAGAAGCATGTGCTCACTTCCTTGGAACCACCTCCAGAAAGTATCTACACAGTGAGTGACTCAGCAATAGCGCAGATGTGCAGATCGGCATTGCCAGTCTCACCACATCTCAGTACTGAACATGGCCATGGTACAGTAACTATGTGTGTGTATGTTTCTATTTTGCATATGTGTGTGTGTGTGTGTGTGTGTGTGTGTGTGTGTGTGTGTGTGTGGAAAAGTGATAGAGGAATGACAATGACTACATGATCAGCAGTTTACTACCATGATGTACAGATCAGCAATGATCTGCATGTTGCAGTAGTAGCTGTGGTTCATCAATATGCAAATTAGCAGATAATAATATCTTACTTCATCGGGAATAACATGTCTCTAAATCGCAAAATACCACATTCTGGGGGTAGGGCCTTTAGACTGGGTATATCCTGGTTTAAGTATGCAACATGAATTAAGTGGATTGATTAAAGTAAGGCTGGATGAGGAGAGGAAAAGTAACTGCTATGCATGAGTGAGCTGAAAATTTCCATTGTTTTGCTCTCTTCCTAAAATTTATAAGTGTCTTATTTATCCAAGAGATAGACTGTAAGAAAAGTATCATCTTCCATTCATGTTCCTTTATAACAATGTGCAATAAGACATTTTCTAAGAGGTTAACTAAACAATCCTGCCTTGGTTTATGATTGACTGTGCAGTTACTTGATAAGAGTAGTTTTATCTGAATTTCTATTTTATTTCTTATCCTTGTTTTTCACTGTTTGTAGGAAGGAATAACCTGTAGACAAGAATATTTCCTTGGATTTCTATATTGTTGTCTAACCTTTAATTTTATCTGTTAATTGCTAGAAAATCTAGCCATCCCAAGGGGCCTAGTTAGTTATAAATTTAGAGAGACTGCAGAAAGGACAATGCAGAGCTCATCTAAACAATCCTGTATTTGATTATGATTTACTGATCTTTTCAGCTAAAGTGCGACTTTCACAACTTGTACCATCAGAGCAACAACTTTACTTTGCTTCATTTAATATTTATTCGTATATTGTTTGTGTGACTTATCTATTAGAAGTTGGATTAAGTTCTCTTTGAATTCTGTGGTAACTGAGTTCATGATTCTTTTTTATTAGAATTTTTTATTCATTTGCAGCTGAATATGGATTCCTTATGAGATAACCCGCGGTGGTGGTGCTGTGGTAGCGGTCGCCTCACAGTAAGACGCTGTCTGGTTTGATTCTCAGCTAGAGAGTGTTCTGCGTGGAGACATGCGTGAATGGGCGTACTTTCATTGAAAGTTGTGCATCAGGCCTGGCAAGCCGGTACATAAAAAATCAACTGCCAATCATTAGCGAACCGGAGTTCCGCTGTGGCGACCTCTAACCGGGAAAAGCCAAAAGACACACAAAAAATGGATTCCTTATGAGCGTGCCATTAATGATCTGCTAAGCACAAATATCTTGTACAGTGTCATAAATATGTACATTTAAATGTAACCCTGATGATAACACTGGCGATGTGCTTTTGTCATGACAAAGGCTTGATGATTTGTTTACCATTAGCAGCAGTAAATCTAGATTTACTGATGACTGCACTTATGCAATTCGTACAGCTTGGAGAACTGTTGTTATACATATTAAGGAAAGGACTGCTGAGCTAAATAACACTCGGCAAAGAACAAATAGAACACATTTTGGAAAATATGTCTTTCTTGTCTGTAAAGATCACTCAACCCCTATGAAACAAGATAATCACACTGACAGCTTTGACCTTCTAAATACAAGTATCATCAGCCTTAGGATTCAGAGCTTTTAGCAGTAAATAAAAAAGAAAGGATGTTCAAAAAGAAAAAAGAAAAAGACACTGACGTGTCTGTAAAACAAAGATAAAAACATATAAAAGACACTGTTTTGTTGTGCAACACAGATATTACAAGGAATTATAACATTTTTTTCTATCAGAAAACCTTCAGTCTACAGAAAAAGGCATATTTTTTTCCAAAAGAGAAGGTAGAAAAAAGAAGCAAGGGGCAGGTGAAAAGGTTCAAATCAAAATTGATCATGGAAGAACTGATGAACATTACTGTAAGAAAAAAAAGAGGAGAAAGGCAGATGTTGACAACATGGCTCAAACTGTGGATGTATAAAAGCAGCTGGATGAGAAGTGCATGCTTGCAAATGTATTGCGGATGAAAACAATAGGATTAATAGGTGATGAACATCATTCCTTTGTATCAATGACAGAGCAGATATTACTGAATTAGAAGCTGAAGAGTCTTCAGATGTGCTCAGAAAAGATATTCTTGTAACTGGTGATTCAATTATTAGAGGAACTGATGCTTACATTTGCAGAGAAGTTGATGAACACTGTACAGTGTTATGCTTGCCCGGATCAAAAATGGAGGATGTGAAGCAGGCCTTAGAATGCCTTAATTTAAGGAAATATAGATCTGTTTTTATTCATGTTAGTACACATGATCACATCCAAAAGGACTCTCTGACTGTTAGCAGGGAACTTACAGACCTCTTGGATAGCATAGCTTGTATAGGAGGACATGTTTTTCATAAATCACATATAGAAAAGGGAGTCATGTCACTGTGAATGAAAATATTTTTTGTGTAAATACCTTAATGAAAATAATGTCCTGTTTAAAAAAACATAGACATGTGTAGAGCATCTGACCCTTATTTTGGGGACAAGCATTCAAACAGAATGGCATGCACTTGTCAAGTTCAGGGAAGAGAATTGTTGCACCAGATATTTTTGCAATATTTGACAAACACAATGTGAGATTTTTGTCATGTTGAAAATTTAACATTTCACGGATCACAACATTTGATACATCTCTGATGATCTTTAATGCTAGGAGCATTAATTTTAACCTTTTTTATAGGACAATTGGCTATGTTCTCTCAAGACTGATGTTGTTTGTGAAACATGCTTAAAGAACAATGACTGGAAACCAGTCCTGTTAGGGCATAAATGTTTTTACTTTAACATTCTATTAAAAAATCATGTGGAGGTGTTATGACAGGGATTAAAGATAGTTATGAGAACTGTGATTATTAAGAGTTCAATGATAATATCAGTACTATAGTTTTTGTCACTGTGACAGTAAAGACAACCCTGGAGCATAAAACAATTACTGGACTGTATATACCACGAAAGTCAAATGCTGATGACCCAGAGGAATTCATAAATTTCTTGCATGAAACACAAGAAGGAAGAATAATAGTTGCTGAGGATTTAAATTTACCTGATACAGATAGAGTAAATTTTGATTCAACAGCATTAATGAGGAAATTATTCACAATATATGTTCAGGAACAGCAACTGATTAAGATTGTAAAAAAGAAAACAACTCCTAGGGAATGGAACATACTAGGCATTATTTGTGTTCCTAAAGAAATTACTATTACTTCATGTCAAATTTTACCAGTGTTAATGTGTATTGATCTCTGATGGTGAACATTGTAGAGGGACTCAGCATTTAGATCTACAGATGGAAACCGTCATGTCCATTCTAATGTTCCTTTTCTTTCTGCGTGAAAGCTGCAACAGCAACATTCTCAGTTTTGCTACTAATTCACCCTCCTTTATCCATCTCTGTAAAGCTCTGCATACCCTTAGCTGGTTGGAAGCCTCCCTCCGCCTCTCCTATATTCAGATTATAAAAGTAGAAAAAATCATATGTAAACCATTAGCCTGCCCAGCTCTTACCCCTTAATCAACATATATTTCCCTAAAAGAACTATTAGGTCAGAAGACAAACAACTTTGCACCATAAATAAAGCAAATAGATCCCCTGGGCAAAGTCTATATTCATAAAAAAAGGAACTCCCTACCTCTAGCCACCAGAAGTATAATTCTGTTATGAGACAAGTCATTCCTGAAAAAAAAAGTTTTAATAGTATTAGTCATTGGCGTTCTTATTGCCTTACATTGATTTCTCTTTCTATAACTTAGGTGAAGAAACAATGTATAATGTACACTTATTCATATCAGAAAATAGTCAAGATGATATCAGTAATGTAGGAGACATTTTTCAAAGGATATCAGGAGAAATGTAGGAGACAGTGATCAAAGTTCCTTTATGGGAATGTGAAACTTTTTAAAGTTTGGCATACTATATCAAATCAGTACTTTAGTTACAGCAGCCAAGGTTAGAAATATTCAAGAGGAACCATACAGGGTTTTATTGTTAGCATGACTTAATAAGGTTAAAGTGATTTGTAATAATTTCAAATATGCATTACTTATTTTATTTTACATTTTTCAGTTATGTTTCATCACTTTTTAACTAGATAACTGAATAACTGAATGTAATTAATCAGATGCTTCTTCTACAAGTTTTGCAATTTATTTATATAAGTAGTTTTGTAGAAGGCAAGATGATAGGTGAATAAACAATAAAGAACGAAGGTACTAGCATTTCAACAAATAAGAACATATGATGAAGTATGTCCCTTATCTTTCTGTGTGTGATATATCTAGTAATTTCTTTTACAAGAAAAATTACAGTGTGATTTTAAAAAAGAGGAAAAATAATAGAATCGCTTGACTGACTACACTGGGAAATTAACTGGATAAAGGCTACTGGACTATATAGAGTTAAGTAGGTGCAGCGGTTAACGTTGTCACCTCACAGCAAGAGGTTCTCCGGTTCGATTCTCGGCTGGGGTGCCTTCTGTGTGGAGTTTGCATGCTCTCCCTGTGTTTGCGTGGGTTTCCTCCGGGTACTCCTGTTTCCTCCCACATTCCAAAGACATGCATCTGGAGCATTTCTCCCTGGGCCTCCGCTGAAAACAGGCTCTGTGGAACCTAGTCGGACATTCCCGGTCAACAAATGTTAAATAAATAAATAAAATAAATAAGTAAGGCAAGCTTGCATACGGCTTCTACATATTTGATTCCACATACAAAAGTCCTACATAAGTTGCAAACCCCAAGCAGCTGAGGATTACTGCCTACTAGGATGTGGTATGTATGATTTGCATATGCTAACTCACAGGCATGCTTGGGTACAACTAATAAAACAGTGGCACTGTAATAGGAGCATCCATGACTATCAGTTCTAATGAATGTGCATATGCAAACTATATTCTTGTCTTTTCTAAACATGACACACAGTAATTCATCAAATCCAATCTGTTACTCACTATAATACAACTGAAAAATAATACTGGCTTCTGAAGTACTGTCAACATAATGTATGGATGTGGCCTTTATGCAGCATATCAGCTCCCTAGTGTGCTGCAGAGAACTGTACTAAAACACTCAATGCACATAACACCAGGAGACCTCTGCACATGAGAAGTGCCACAGGAATAGTCCCCTGTTTATGTTACAGATGCATACTAACCAGGTTCTGGACACACACACAGTCGTTCTGAAATATTTATGAATTAATTTTTCCATGCCAGCAGAGCATCTGTAGTACAGGGAACACAGAGCTGTTCATGCATGCTTGTATCTGTCCCATTTATGCATACCTCAAATCAACATACCCAGTGTAAATAGTAGTTTATCTTATTGTCTTGAATATAGCTCTTTTCAGTCACTTACTGTGTTTCTTCAAATACTCCAACTGCTGTCTTACAAGATTCCATCCAGACTCAACAGAGCTGTCAACCACTTTGCTCAAAAGTTTTGTAAAAGCCACAAATAATGGAGTGGTAAAGGCCCAAAATCAGGGATGATTTGTAAATATTACTCTAACTTAGGAAGTTAACAGAACAACAAAATTTATATCAACATGCATGAGTATAGCACTCTCAAATCTGATGTTACTAACTCGTAATCTGCAGGGATTTATAAAACTCAAAAAATTTACAAGGAACAGGGCAAAATCAGGTACAACTTAACAGATGGTAAGTGTGCTCTCAAACTCTACAGCTTGTGTGTGTGCGTGCGGTGGGGGGTGTATTAAAAGCCCCGGACCTGTGAACAGTATCATCTTACAGCATATTTGTGTGTCTTTGTGTGTGTGTGTGTGGGGGGGGGGGGGTTGATGTAGAAAAGCATCATAGTTGCTGATCTGTGATGTGTATGTATATGTATAGAATAATTGCATAAGTGCTTTGACACTGGATAATCAGTGGAAGTTTGTTCACAAGACATGTTTAAAGTCAGCGAATAGGTGACATTAGGGAATAAAGCCTGGCTTGTGACAGATGCTGCAGCTCTGCATACTAGTATGGGATGGTAATGCGATTGTGAAGACTCACCTGTATCTATTCTATGTCATCTACAGTGTTATGGCATGTCTAAGCACACTTCACATTTCCATTAATTATGTACTGACACTGTTTGTAGACAGTCTGGCAATGGAGCACTTATACTTTATGAACTGCAGCATCACTACTGTGTGCCCAAGCTGCATCATACAGAAACTGTACATGTCAGTATGTCATGCTCTTGAATGCAGTGCGATAACAGACAACATTAGTGAATAAATGGGCAGATTGTGTATGGGTCTATGAAAAACAGCAAGGGAGAAAGCAATACATTTACAAAATGGCAAAGGCATAATTTGTAAGGGCGTTGACTCATGCAAAATGAGTGGCACTGGATTTCCATTGGGGTCAGTAAGTCTGTGCAGGTGACAAAGCAGAAGAATGCAAGGCTTGCTATTTTCAATGATTATGAAGAGACGTAACAGGCTACAGAACAGATATGTGTCATCTAATCAAACTCAGTCTCCTTATACAGATTTATTAGAGACTAATATACTAAAAGAGCTTTGAAACAAAATGTCAGTCTCAACCCTTTCTGCCCCTTCAGCTTATACAACCACATTTGAGTAGGACAAAATTCGACGTTAAGTTAATAAACACCTACAGGTGAATCTATTTCAGTGTTTCATCTTCTTCATATTGTGCTTCAACAAAGTCATCCTAGACTACAGAAATCAATACTAAAAAAAAAAAAACAGATGCAGAAATTATGAAAGTACAGTTATCATGATTAGAAGCATAACATGTATATTCACACTTAAATGCATTCAATGAAAAAAATCCAGAATAATGTGTCAGGCATTATAAACTAAGAAGACTGCCAGTTTCATGGTACATCCCAGATTATATTACACATGACCTGAGTTTGAATAGTGACTCAGATGCCTTTAGAAGCTGGTGGGGGCAGATGATAGGTAAATATCTGAAATGTATGGAATGTGGAACTTGAATGACCGAAAATCCCAAATTCTATACATTATGTTTATTTATAAATATATACGCACACACGTATGTATATGCATATATAGTTTTATATATATATATATATATATATATATATATAAAGATAAGGTTACTTTCATCCACAAAGAAACCCACCCCTGAAAACAGTTATAGCCACTTTGCTGATTGTGCACACCCCTTATTATTAAAAACAAACACATTACATGAACTTTATTTCTAGCTTTGGATGAATTACATGAAATTGTAAATCTTAAGCTCAGACATCTGGAAAAAGACATTTCAGTGAAAGGGAAATGTAATTGTAATTCTGAGGGTGTGGTCTGTTTGGCCACTTGTTATTCCTGTGAGGGATTTTTACATTGGAAAAAATATTAGGAAGTTATGTCATGAATATGTTAGTAATCAAAAATAAGGATCTTAGTAATGCATTTGCAAAACATTTTACTGAAAGCAAAAATTAAAAAAAAAATAATCTTTTCAGTTACTGATAGTGTGTGCATAAATATTGGAATATACAGATATAAAATGGCAAAAAGCATCAGCATCAAATCTGATGCCTGGACTTAATAATTCTATTAAAATTAATGTTTGCTAAAAGCTCAGAGGTTATAATATTCATATAAGTATAATTTTAGTCATTGGTGGCTAGTGCCCTCAGACTGCAGGACTGCATTCCCCCAAGCTGTGAAGAAATGAAAAGAAGAGAGAGTGTTTAAAATAAAATATTTATAAATTAATTATTTTAAAAAAATTACTGGCTGGCTGCAGTGCACTAAGCGAGTCTGACTGACTCGCAAAGTCCCGGAACTCAAACTGCGCATGTTTGGCGAGTTCTGTTTTTTTTTTTTTTTTTTTTTAATTGTTTCTGACTTTCTGTAAATCTAGACTGCTGTAAAAGCAGTCCAGATTAAGGAGAGAAGGCATCGGTGTCATGACTAGAAGACTATGCGCACACTAAAGTGGAAGGGGATCAGACTGCCATGTCCAGAGTCACGTACGTGATGTGGACGGCTGGATGGCTACTGATTGGTTCTCGCTCTCTTCCCAAAAAAGAGAGTGAGAAACAATCAGTGCTAGTAGCACAGTACTTAAGGTTACTAGTTGTAGATACAACTTGTTTCATTTGTTTGCTTAATTTTTTTGCCTTGCAGCTTATTGCTTTACAGTCTTTATGGAGAGTCCTCTCAGACTCAGCGAAAACTGAGTTGAATAGCTATTACCCTATCCCTAACTTCAGTTCGTGAGATGGAGATGGACTCAGTCACTCATTTTTAATGTTAAAATTGAGGTAGGTGTCTGACTCTGTAATTCAGGAGGGCAGACATAAATAAACCTAAGGAGTACAAAGAGCAGTTTCATGGCCACTCGCTGATGCACAGCAGGAGATTCTCTTCATTTTGCTCAGTTTGGATTTTCACATTTTACTTTCCTTTAAGATGTGTTGCTTCAAAGTTTTGTATTTCACCTGTGGTTTATGCACTGTATTGTTTAGAACAGTGTTGTTTCCCAGGTTACTGTTGGCAGATGAAGTGTCCTTTAAAGTGTATTTTATTCTAGGACTTTGCATAAGCTTCAGACTGATACAAACTGGTGTAAATAAAGGGTATGGCAGTGCACAGAAGCTTGTGCCCCTCTTCAGAAATGTTTTACCTGTGGATTTTTTGTGAATCTATTTTTTCCACTTCTGCTTTGTAAAATACTCTCTTACTTTTATTTTGTAACAGTAAGTGGTATTTTGGTTTTATTCATAGGTTCATACTAGGCTATCTACCCTAGGGCATTTATAAGCCTAGCCAGAATGTGTTTGGCTTTCGCCACCCATTTTAAATTTATTTTGCTATGCCCTTTTTTGAGGTTAGTATACTGTGCCTCTGTCTAACAGTGACACAGAAGTGATACCCGGGGTAAACCTACAATCTCCCATCCACTCATCAAGATTCCTCTTGAAGAGAGTCAATGAGGGACTCTGCCTAACCTGGACTGGGATTATAATCCAGAGTGAAGGGAGCCTCTGGGTTATGAATCTGTCCCTCCAGCATGTCCTATTTATTTCAGTGCTGAGGTTCAAGTCTCTCGAGTGTGTAGCTCGATGGGATTTGGATTTTCTGTAATGCAGCATGTTCATTAATTCCCGGCTGGACATGGCTTTATACGTCAGGCACAGATCGCCTCTGAACAGGCGGTATGCCACTGAGTAGAGCTGGAGTTTCTTTAACCGGGCAGCATATGGCATCTGTTTGAGCCCTTTGATCCTCTTGGTGAGGTACTTTTGGGGTCTTTCCAGTTGCTGCAGGTGTCTGGTAAGGTGCATCCCAAAAGGGGCATTGTACTCAATTATGGGCCTGATGAGGGATGAGTAAAGAGGCACGATGACCTCCCCTGATCTAGATGTGAATCTCTTCATGATTAGGTGGGCTATATAAAATGTTTTTCTAACCACTTTGGCCACATGGTTGTCAAATGAGAGATTGCTATCAACTTGGGTCCCCAGGTCCCCAATTACTTCTTCTGTACTTAATGGATTACCACCTATGTGGTAATTTATGGGCACTTAGATTTTGCTAAAGGGGATGACTATACACTTTTTGGCGTTTAGCTTGAGGCCATGGCTCTGGCACCAGTTGTCTGTTTCTATGAGGCCCTTTTGGGGGATGCTTGTGTCGGCTGGAGAGTCAATTATGGCGCCCAGTTTCTAGTTATCTGCGAACTTGGTCAGCCACAGTCCTTCTGTGTTGGCCTGTACCTCCGAGAAATATATACCGAACTAGAGAGGTCCCAGGACTGAGCCTTGTGGGATGCCACTTGTAACTGGTTTGGAGTCTGACATGGCTCCAGCAATTCTAACCATGTGGGTTCTGTCCTTGAGCCAGTTTGCAACCCATCTAGTGACATAGGGGTTTATATTTAAGCTGGTGAGCTTATCTATAATGCCCGAGTGGGGTATTGTATCGAAGGCTTTTGCAAGGTCCAGGTAGGCTGTGTGGACCACCTTCCCCTCGTCAATGGCCTTGGTGACTGTTTCAAAGAAATCAACCAGATTTAAGAGGCAGGATCTGCCCTTAACAAAGCCGAACTGGGTAAGATCCAGTGTCTGTAGGTACCCAATATCTTTATTTATGAGGTCCATGATGATCCTTTCCATAGCTTTGCAGACCAAGCTAGTCAGGCTTATGGGGCGATAGTTTCCAGGATCCGTTGAGGCACCACCTTTGTGGAGAGGGACCACAGTTGCTGTACGCCACTCTTTGGGTACATATCATGTGGTAAGGCTGAGATTGAACAGTAGTTTTATGTTTGGGTTTAGCTCTTCTTGGAGTTCATGTAGGACAAAGCCCGGGACACCGTCTGGTCCCATTGCTGCTGTGTTTTTTGCTTTGGAGAGGGCAGCTCTTACCTGAGCATCTGAGATGTCAGGGGGGCAGCACTCTGCTGGGATAGATATTTGCCCTTTTGGTGGGGAGTGGGGGAGAAGTTTGCGCTGAACCTGTCAGCTAGGATGTTGGCAATGTCTGTGGGTTCGGTGTATTTTTTGTCATTTTGGACTAATTCTGAGCATATCTGGGAATTCCCACCCAGGTTCCTAACATAACTAAAGAAAGCCTTGTGATTATCCTTAGTGTCCTGTGCAATTTTTCTCTCGAAGCTGGCCTTAGACAATTTTATGAGTGCCCGTAGTTTTTTGCTAATACTGATCAGAGATGCCTTCCCTTTTGGAATTTTGCTCTATCATTTAGTAGCTTCCTCCTTCTATTGTATAGTTTGTTTATGGCTGGGGTCCACCAGACAGGATGTCTGCCTTTGGAGGATTGGGTCTTGGTTTTATTTGGGATCGCATGATCCATGCATTCCTGAAGGTGTTCATAGAATGCGTTTATAAAGGATTCTGCGGTCTGGGCTGTATTTTCCACAGGCCCGGGGCTTTGAAGGATTCCACCTCAGTTTTGAGGAAAGTGAAATTTGCTTTAGAGAAGTTTTTCACTGTGGTTTTCTGGGCAGGGGTGGTGTCGGTATGTGAACATCCAGTGAGATTAGTTTATGGTCTGATCTTAACAGTGAGGGATACACTTCTGGTCTGGAGCAGAGAGTCCCCATGTTGGTGATGATCAGGTCCAGTATGTTTTCCCTCTTGTGGGAGTGGTAACAAGTTGTTCCATAGCATTTGAGTTTATAAATTCTAGGAACCTTTGGGCTAGGGTGTTGGAGCTAGAGTAATGCTCCCAGTCTATGTTTGGGTAGTTGAAGTCACCCAATATAATGGTGTTTGGAGAGACCTTCATATTTTCCAGTGTTCTCAGGAAGGCCGAGTGGGGTTCCTGGGTTAGGGAGGGTGGTCTGTAGCAGGCTATAAACTGGAAGGCAGTTTTACCGACTGTTAGTTGCACATGGATAGTCTCTGATGCTTCGTGCTGTGCCACCAACCTGGAGGTGTGGGTATCTTTGACAAATATTGATACTCCCCCTCCTTTTGTGGGTCAGTCCAAGTTTTGGGGCCAAAAAGCATGGTATGAGGTATAACCTGGTAGTGCTGGGGTGCTCTCGGGAGCCCTGAACCAGGTTTCTGTTACTGCACAGATATCGATGTTCTCCATGCTAAGGAGAGTTATGAGTGCGTGCATCTTGAGGTTTAGACTTCTGGCATTGAGTAGCATTACTCTTAGTTTTTTATCCCTTGTGATACCTATGGAGGTGGGTTTGTCTTTGGAGCCTTGCCTAAAAAAGGCACTATGGGGGTAGCAAGAGCCTTTGCCAATATCCGAAAGCCCAGGGGTGACAGGTGCAAGCCGTCCCTAGCGAAGCATCGTGGCTTGTCGAGCATGTCATCCCAGGCTGACAGGCATTGGATTTCCTTTGAAAGACACCAATACTTAAGCCAATTGTTGAAATTGATCATCTTGTCTTCATACTGTGGCATCATTCTTGGTGAGGGTAAGATGCTACTCAAGGTCAGGGTCATACCGGCCTGGGACACATGCTCAGAGAGCTCCTCTATGCCTCTTTTCATGTAGTCCAGGGAGGTACATCTCAGGTCATTCACACCAGCATGGACAATGACTGAGTCATATTTGTACTTGCCTTGAAGTGACCTGAGTGCTTGTGTTATGTGGCGGATCCTAGTGCCCGACAGGCAGCTCACCGTGACCTTCTCCTTGTTCAGCCCGGTGAGCAGGACGTCAGTGTGTCTGACGATAGAGTCACCTATTACAACTGTATCAGGTGTGTTGTTTAGCCTTAAGGGCTGTGACTGTTCGGCACACTGGCTTTGTGAGCTATGTGTTGCATGTGTTTTGTTTTGGGGTAGCGGTTGCTTGGGTGTCTGCTTTGGAGGTCTCTGCTGCTTAGGCAGATTTTTATTTAGAGCCACTGAGTATGTTTTTGTGTGTTTATATGTTTGGTTTGCTGTCGTGGTAGGTCTATGTGAGACTGGAATTGTACTGAGTGTGGTTTCCTTCTCCTCCTGACTGGTTATGCCAGTACTGAGTTGAGAGAGCTTAGCCTCCAGTTTGGCTATATGGATGCATCTCTCACATGTGTTGGAATTTGTTGGGAAGAGGAGAGGGTTGTCTGTGTACATGAGGCAGTTGTAACATTGCCTCAAGATTCCCAGATTCACCAGCTGGACCGGAGAGAAGATTGACAACTGACCTTTGGACATACTAGAATAGTATTGGGAATTCCTTTATAATTGAAAAAAAAGGGCCAATGGGGAACAAGGTACTCAAGTGGACCTTGTGAGAGTGTAGTGCTTTTAATTTTTTAGTGCTGACTTATATAATTGCTTCAGTGAGCAAGTGCCTTTAGTGAGCAAGTGCCAGGTAACTTAAATGCAAAAACGACAAACAGTAACTTTCTTTTAAGTGAAACAAGGAAATGAGTACAGTAAGCAATGCAGATATCACTAGGGATCCACAGAAGCGCTGAAAAGCCATGTTTTAGGTGGTATTAGCGTTTCAGGGAAATAACAAGCAAACAAACAACAAGCATACAAACAGAGCTAGATTCAGCAGGCCTGGATCTAGTCTATGCTACAGCAAACAAGGTGTACCAATTCCAGTAAGAAACAGTTGAAATATGCAGGCACTATAAGCCTTTAACCAGAAATTCCCAGCTCAGAAGGGCAAAGTCCAGCCTCTCCTTCCACAAGAGTGCAGACCACAAACCTTCTTAATGTAAAATAACTGGCCTGAAGCCCAAGTGCTTAAACCAGAACTAATACACTTTTAGAATAACAGACACTGAGCCCTCAATCAGCAGTTCCCAACTTAGAAGGATGTGAGCTACCTGTCCTGCCACCACAGTGAAGGCCACAAACCTTCCTAATGTAAAACAACTGGTCTGAAGCCCAAGTGCTTAATCCAAAAGACTTAGAATGATAGCTACACTTTAATCAAGTTACTACCAAGCAGTAATAAATACAATTGAATACTTTGAAGAATGCCTGGATTAGTGCTCAAGTTATACAAACAAAGCTAGATTCAGCAGGCGTGGATCTAGTCTACGCTACAGCAAACAAGGTGTACAAATTTCAGTAAGAAGCAGTTCAAATATGCAGGCACTATAAGCCTTTAACCAGAAATTCCCAGCTCAGAAGGGCAGAGTCCAGCCTCTCCTCCCACAAGAGTGCAGACCACGAACCCTTTTAGTGTAAAATATCTGGCCTGAAGCCCAAGCGCTTAAACCAGAATTAATACACTTTTAGAATAACTGACACTGAGCCCTCAATCAGCAGTTTCCAACTTAGAAGGATGTAAGCTACCTGTTCTGCCACTACAGTGCAGACCACAAACCTTCTTAATGTAAAACAACTGGTCTGAAGCCCAAGTGCTTAAACTAAAAGGCTTAGAATCAGGGCCGGCCTTAGCTGAAATGGCACCCTAAGCGAAGTACTGCTCTGGCGCCCCTTAAGCCCCACCCACACCATATTCAAGTCACAACCCTAGTTGCGCTACACCCACATATTGGCCACTCCCACAAACCCCACTCCAGTTCTTTCAATGTTTAAATGCATGAAAAAAACAGTCATACTGTGACACCTTAAGACTGCAAATGAAGGCTGAATGCTCCTTAATAAACCTGCTTGATCTGTTGCTAGTGTAGAGTTTCTCTACAGTCATGAAAGACTGTATTAACTTTTTTGCAAGGTGCATTTAAAAAGAATATATCATAACTGCTTGCAATACAGACTTTCATAATATTGACAGTGAATGCACCCAAAAGAACACCAACATAAATCTCAATGCCTCTCTATCTCTAGCTATATGTCAAAGACATGCATCTGGAGCATTTCTCCCCAGGCAACTGAAAGTTGGTCTCATTCCAAGTCAGACCATGTGTAAACAAAGGTTTAAAAACAAAAATCACCTCTAGATACACCTCTGGTGCCCAAGCAGTGTAGGAAACACTGAAAAGGATTAACCATTGACGAAAGGAAATGGGGATGAAGTGAAAGCAAACTGCAGTACCTATACATCCATCCATATGATGGACTGCTTTGTATTCTGTGTTACAGCATGTGAAAATTCAGTAATTCCATACTCTGGAATCAAAATCATAGCGTACAGAAATTAAAACACACTTTTCATTAAGTCTCACTTCATTTAGCAAGTGCAAGTACCAGTTTCAAGTGTGATACAAGACTGTATGGCTAACTCAGTCAAACGGTACTAAAAGATCCATCCAACTGCATGTATATTTTGCAGACCAGCAAAGCATTTCTAACACTGAGAATAAAAGTTACCAACTACTTTGGCAGTGACTTGAGGTATCAGGTAAAAGGCATAAGTTTTGTATTAAAGCACATAAAACTAAATCAAACATTGCAGTGCCCTTAGTTTGGTCATACATTCAGCATACAATTACCGCCGATTAAAACAGACCTGAAACGTGAGCAGAAAGATTGGGGTCAACATGCATTTTAATTCCAAATTGTAGATTTTGCCTTATACTGTTATATTATGCACTCATATGTATAATGGAAAAAAAACAGATACACATCAGTTTAACATTTTCAGTTACTAGTCAAAAAAATAAAGTAGTAACAAAATAGTACGTGCTACACGAAAAGTGGAAACTTTTTAAACAGTCTGCTTTAGAGCAAAATTCAATACTGCCGCTTGAAATTCTTCTGCAGTCCTTTCTGCCTCAAAAATAGAACTACCATACCTGATAAATATTTGGACCACACTTTTTGCATACACATTCTACATAACAAATATATAAAATGATATACCAGGGACAGCAGAATCCAAGCTAAATCTCATGTAACCCGTTAACTCATGACTGTACTAGCTAAACTTATTTTCCACAGCATGTAACAGAAATGAATCACTATATTACAAGATTCCTCCTCTAGAAAACTGTAAGGAAGAGGAAGGAAATGCACTCATACTTTTAGTGCTCTCTTTTTATCATAACACTGTTATGCCCCCTAGAAAATATATCACTCTGGCCCACTTATTTCACATGCATTAGGTTCTCCACCCCAGCTCAGCAGTCCAAAGAATTCACTCTCTCCACTAAACCTCAACTTCCCTGTCACAGACCAGTCAAAAGTGTGATCTTGGCCACTTAACCTTTATACTTCTTACTATACAACCATAATGCACATCCAAGTTAAAAATATAAATGCTAACATTTAAAACATTTTTAAAAAGCATCTGTGTGAAATGTTAAAACTTCTATCTGCCTCATGCTTAAAACAGTAGTTTAACAATAAATCGAATGTGAATGAATAATTATTAAACGCTACAGAACAAACTACTGGTGTGATCCATTAACTGATGCACTGCATTCCCTAAACATATGGGCAGGAAACAAGTTGCCAGCCAGGAATGCTACACACAGTTTCTTCACAATTACCTCTTCTCAGCACTGAAGAAAAAGCTGTAAATAAATTGTTATCAAAACATTTCCCTTTCATAACAAATATTCTTATCCTGGTCAGTCGTTTGGTTACAAGTAAATAACCTGCACACGGATGTCCCCCCTCACCAGGCTGGATAAGGACAAGGTTACAGTTAGCTGCTTATCAGATGCCAGGATCAGTCAAGTCACTCAAGCAGTTACCACAAGTACCAGTATAACTCTGACATAGTCCATGTGGGTGTGCATGACCTGAGACATACCTCACTGAACTATATGCATACAGATATGCCTGAGCTCTTAGATTGTGTGTCTCAGGCAGGTATGAGCCTATCTTTGAGCTGCATTTTGCCATCACCAAAGAGGATGCCACAATACCAACAAAAAATGATTGATTTTAACAACTGGCTTAACTTCTGGTGTCAGTGCAAGGGGATCCAATATCTGTCAGCCTGAGAGGACATGGTTGACGGACCACACTGCTTTGCCACAGATGGTCTTGCACCTGTCTCCTCTATGACTCTCTCAAGCTACTCCAAGTCCAATTAACAATAGGCAAAATCCCCTACCACATCTTCACTAACTACAGGTCCCCCACAATGAACAAGGAAAAGGATTCTGCATACCTAGACTACTGGCATCACTTACCATGTAGCCCAACACCATACTCACTGGCAATTTTAATTATCCTACCATCAACTGGGGAAAATACATGACCACAAATCTGCTTTCTCCATGGTTCTTGAACCATGCCAGTGCAAATGCCCTGGAACAGCTAGTCAGCACACCAAAGAGGGGCTCAAATATTCTATACATAATGCTCACAAACATGGGGGAGCATGTATTATATAGGTATTATAGACAAACTCAATCAATTGGGAATAAACCCTTATTTCACTGATGGGTAGCCAAATGGCTCACCAACAGGACACATACTGTCAAAGTGGGTGAATTCACATCTAGCAAAAGTGTCGTACCACAGGGCTCCGTGCTGGGCCTTTTACTGTTCAGAATTTATTTCTTAGAAGTCTAGGCAAACGTGGATGGCCTGTATCTGACCAAGTTCACCGATGACTGCAAATTGGGTGCAATCACGGACTCCCCCAGTGGTACTACAAAAAGGATCAACACAGACTAATGATTGGTGCCAAAGTCACGGACTGAAGCTACATGCAAAAAAATGTGTAATTATTCCCTTTGGGAATGCCAACATCCCTGCTATTTACAATACAGACAGCACCCCCCCACAGGATAAACTGTAGCAGAGGACCCTATCTTTCTCATGCATGAATTCCACTTGCCTTTACGTTGTGTATGCTGCAATCCAATCAGTATTTTCCCTAGAGTACAAAATGAAGCACCATTCCTGTGTTGCCTAATTTCCTTACCAACCTTTTATATGGAACTAAATCAAATAGCTTATTAATATCTTAGTATCTTAGTAGGCAATATCCACAAACTTCTGCCTGGTCTTCTGTCTTGGTCACAAAGAACTTTGTAGCACTGCTTGACATGGTTATCTCCAATAATTTCTGCTGTCCTGGGCTACCTGGTATCCCAATGAGCTCAAAATATGACACCCTTTTCCACCAGATGTGAATTCATGCATTTTTTTTTTACTAAATTAAGATTGGCATGTTGGTGCTTTATTGTTTATATTTAGCTGTCACCCCTACATGTTAAATATTTCCTTATTTAATGTTCATTTGCCCTTCCCCTTTCACTGTGATTTGTTCAGAAGGGTAGTTTAGTGGTGTGACTTGTTTCTCCCTCAGCCCTAAGAATTCTAAATAAATGTTGTCATATCTTATTATATTCAAAAACACAGTAGTCACGAACAAACAGCTTTAATGAAGCTTTCGGGTCTACACCCTTCATCAGCACATAAAATCAACTTATACAAACCACATTTAAATAGAGGAACATTTGAAAATCACATGAACAAGCCAGCCATTCAGATAAAGACCCAAATTAATTATGAAAATTATTTAAAAGCACATCATACCTAAATTTCTTAAATACTCTATTATACTTATAAAATACATATATAAAAAATATATACATATACTTAAATCATCCATATTAAAATAAAGGGGTGGTGATCTAGATAATATTCTGTTATTGAAGGAATATGAATGGATAGTACGTCTACAGGCTGATAAACCTCATGGCCTAAATGGGTCAGTAAGTATAAAACCAGTGTTAGTTAAGCGACAAAGGGAGAATTTATGAGAATTGTTTTGTCTTATCATTTTTTCTAATATTCCTTATATTTTATTTTAATATGGATGATTTAAGTATATGTATATATTTTTATATATGTATTTTATAAGTATAACAGAGTATTTAAGAAATTTAGGTATGATGTGCTTTTAAATAATTTGCATAATTAATTTGGGTCTTTATCTGAATGGCTGGATTGTTCGTGTGATTTTCAAATGTTCCTCTATTTAAATGTGGTTTGTATAACTTGATTTTATGTGCTGATGAAGGGTGTAGACCCGAAAGCTTCATTAAAGCTGTTTGTTCGTGACTACTGTGTTTCTGGATACTACTTGACATTTTCTGATCTAGTGTATTTTCGTGGATATCTTATTATATTCCCAGCTTTAATGTGGTAATTCTTTCAGGACCCATTCTTTTATGAAAGCACTGGAATTCTGCATGCATGGTGTAAAAGGGATGAATCAACAACACCCCTCCATATCAGTTGCTTCACTTTCTCTCTTTCTCATTTTCCCTGCATTTGTTTTTTTTTTTTTGTAGTGAATATGCATTTAGGCTTACTTAACTGAAGACACAGACAATACTTATGTGCACAGTCAGAATTCAAATTAACTGCATTTCATTTTTCATTCCGTGCAAGAGAAGCTGCCTTGTATTAATTCTCTAACAACATCTTTATATCCGACATTTTATTAGTAGGTGTACTTTTTTAAGAAGAAAGGATGGGAGTCATAACTGACGTCTAGAGCCTTTAGCACCAGCCGACATATTCCTGGAAGAGTCGTGCATTGCTGTTCATGGCAATCATTGCTTAAGTTATTTTAAATCATCAGAGACAATGACATAGCACAGCTGAACACAGTATCTTGAATGAAGCTAAATAAACTAATCATCAGGTTTCAGTGGGAATACCAAAGTACCTAAAACGAAAGCATCACTGATTGGATGCCAACAGCAGCCACTCTTACATACATCACGCAGGGGGGGATGGAAGAGCAACGTAGGGAGGGGGGCATTCTATTGTTGTGCGCTCGTGTCGTCAGACGTGGGGGGGAGGGCACAATGCTGCTATGTAGAAACGGGCATCAGGCGCAATGTTAAAAAGTGAAGAAAGTTTCACTTTTTAACTTTGTTTTTTTTTTTTTGTGATTTTGCACCCCTTATGAGGCCAGCCTGTACGGCAACCTAGGCGGTTGCCTAGTTCGCCTATGCCTAAGGCCGGCCGTGCTTAGAATGAGTTACACCAAGAAGTAATAAATACAACTGAGTACATTTAAGATGACGCAAAAGCAAAATAAAGTAGGAAGAAAAACAAATACAGTAAAAGCAGATAATTTTTTTTTTCAGAAAATTAGCAAAAACAGTAGTAAAAACAATTCACGTATAGTGCAAGCTGGCACACTTGAGTATGTAACAATATTAGTCCACACGCAGTTTGAAAAAATGTAATTAAATTAAAAAGGACTAAAAGCAAGTGCAGAAAGGGTTTATTAGCTAGAATGCGGTAAAGAGATGGGACTGGGGGAGTGTCCTAGATCAAATCTACGGTAGGGCGGGCACTGCAAAAGCCACCAAATTTCAACTACAACCAAAAACAGGGAAGGGGGTGGGGAAGACAGTTTCAACAGAGATAAATATGAGGAATCACTGTCCAAATTTTAAAACCACAAAAAGTGCAGAAAATATACTTAAATCAGCTTATGTCCAGTTGATGTATGCAGACAATTCTCAGTAGCCAGCAACTCGATTTAAAATGATTACTAGAAATGCAACCAACACATATTTTAATGTTAGCAGAAACCCCCCAAGCTAATTAACACTTAAAGGAATTTTAAAGCAGTCTAACAACTACTGCAGAGCTTCAGAGACACACACAAGACAGTTTCAACAGAGCTAGATATGAGGAATCACCGTCCAAATTTTAAAACCACAAAAAGTGCAGAAAATATACTTAAATCAGCTTATGTCCAGTTGATGTATGCAGACAATTCTCAGTAGCCAGCAACTCGATTTAAAAAAATTGTTTCCAATCGTTCATTTATTTGTGTGTTTTATTTGCTTTTGTTTACTGTGATAGTAAAGCTGGGCTGACAACATAGCCCCTTTTCAGTGGAGGCCCAGGGAGAAAAGCTCCAGGAAAATGTGCAATACTAATAAGAATAAAGTAGACATTGTCGTGTTTTATAGAATATGTGGAGGTTTATTTTAATTTACCATAGTGGAGGTGCAATGAACAACAGTATAAGTGCAGATTTGGTGATTTATAGAATATGTGGAGGTTTATTTTAATTTACCATAGTGGAGGTGCAATGAACAACAGTATAAGTGCAGATTTGGTGATTTAAAGAATCTATAATATAAGAGATTGTACTGCGACAGTCTTGTCAGTCTAAAAGTCTGAGTAACTGCTGAACATATGCTCATTTAGTAAAAATTTACCTCTGCATTACATCATTTTCTTTTAGTGGACATGCTCAGCATTTCTTTATTTTTTTTCTGCCACACAGCAGGTTGTCATTTCTGAAGCATACTTTCCAGTGCAGACAATGTGACTCAAGTACATCAATTTTCTATCAGCAGTCATCTCACTGCAGTTATCTGGACTTACCTGATTATGATAAATCATAGATCTCAAGTAAATCCATCCATCC
The DNA here is from genome assembly GCF_019279795.1 of Protopterus annectens. Classification (NCBI taxonomy): domain Eukaryota; kingdom Metazoa; phylum Chordata; order Ceratodontiformes; family Protopteridae; genus Protopterus; species Protopterus annectens. Next base: position 338,578,463 of record NC_056749.1, read on the forward strand.
ATTATTGTCACTTGGCATCCATGTGACCATACTGATCCTATGAACAGCAAGCAGTATCCATATAGTTTACAAGCAAGCCGGGTACCAAACGAGATTGCCATCTCTTTCTTCCAAATCACACACACCCAGACACACACATACATACACACACCCACACACACAAACGCGCACACACACACTCCCTGCACAATTATATACAAATTAGTATTGGCAATCTAACTGCTGCATTTCTTTAAAATGTTGGAGGAAGCCTGACAAAAAACTACATGAACATTAGGAGAGCATGTAATTCTGCATAGAGGTCACCCAGTTGAAAACTGAACCAGGGAACGTCCTGTGAAACAATAATGCTGATTAATGCTCTATTGTTCTACCTCCTAGGAACGTATCTTTACAGATTCATTTGAAATAACTATGTGATTAGACTGAAAATAAATTATAACCAATTTAAAGTAATTAATAGTAAAATAAACAGTTGCTAATTAAGTGGGGTATCTAACATGGTCAGAGGAAACTGGAGAATCAACAGTCCCAATTGGACGACATTCCAGAGGCATTAGTAATGTACTGATAAAGGCCAGTAAAAAGTAGAGTGATTAATCCAGCAGAAAATCTAAACGGCAAGATTGAAATCTTCTGTAGCTGCTATTTCCTTGCCCTCTGCAACCTTTGGCTTTTAAAAAAGGAATGGTTAGTTAGGAGGAGGAAAGTACAAAAATTAACAAACAAACAACAGTAGCAGGTAGAAGATCCCATGCTTTTCTTTTCCCTCACTAATAGAGGCCCTTAAAAAGCTGTGGTTTCCCCAGTGGGGAAAATAAATAAACAAACATATCTAACAGAAGTCACTGCAGCAACAGGTGTAAGGGCATGACCAGCATGTGTATGTGTGTGGGTGTAAAATGACCCATTTAAATATACCTGGTGGCTAGAGAGAGTAACTCACACTCAAACCCTGTTCTTTGGGTGCAGGTAGCAAGAACCTGAATTCCCTACCCACCACCACTTGTGTAAAACTACTCAGATTTTTGCCACTTTTTTTTTTGTTCTGTTCCTCATAAAATCTGTGGTTTTCTGGATTTTGAATTCACTAAATAACGACAAGCATTTGAATTTCAGACTTCATATTCTTCAGAAAGTACATGGTAACACAAAACCTTATTCTAGCAATTATTTAAGTTTTGAATACAAGAAACAGAGACAAACGAAAAACTCAGAAAAAAATGTACCACGGAGATCACAAATCACACCAGTCGAGGTGTTAAAGTTAATCTTTTACTTGATTGTTAGCGCTTTCATGCATAAAATGTATGCACTTCTTCAGACAAGTTACAGTATAAAATGAAACACATTTGAAACAACAAAAAGGGCTTATCATAAACCACTCCCATTATTACTAAATTGGTTATAATTAAGCAATTACTTTAAGCCCAAATTTTAAAGCTCCATTGACATTTAAAATACTGTCATCTCAAAACATTTATTTAACCCTAGACAACCAGCTTAAAAGGAAAACAAAAAATTAACCATATAAAAATATGTATATATTGTGTGTATTTGTGCTGTTGAAATGTTATTAAAAACCATTTATAACATTACATATTAAATGCGTTTTTTTCATAACGTAAAAAATAATCAATGTTGTTATTGTCATTGAATAACCATAATCATAAAAATCATTTTATATAAACACAGGCTTGAAACAAAAATACAAATGAAACCACTATAATTTAAAAACATTTTTTCATCTGTCTAAAGCTTTAATATTGAGTAAACATTTTATAGAACACATGTCGTTGATCCCTGGAAAAGTAGAGGCATTTGTTTTTAATTGCCAAAGAAGTTTGTGTTCTTGTAACTTTAGATACCATGCACCACCCCCCTAGGATTTTTGTGAACTTGTTCAACCACATTAAACAAAAAACTGTGTGAATTATTATCCATTATATGCTTAGCCAGGGCATTTGATGGATTGTGTTTTGAAATGGCGTATATGTGTTCGTAGATACGCGTCTTTAATTGGCGTTCTGTTTTCCCAAAGTAGTATACAGCACAATCCTTGCATTTAGCAAGATAAACCACCCCTTGACTGTCACAACTATACTTATCATTGATGTAGTACTTTATGATGTAGATTTTTATGATTATGGTTATTCAATGACAATAACAACATTGATTGTTTTTTACGTTATGAAAACGCATTTAATATGTAATGTTATAAATGGTTTTTAATAACATTTCAACAGCACAAATACACACAATATATACATATTTTATATGGTTAATTTTTTGTTTTCCTTTTAAGCTGGTTGTCTAGGGTTAAATAAATGTTTTGAGATGACAGTATTTTAAATGTCAATGGAGCTTTAAAATTTGGGCTTAAAGTAATTGCTTAATTATAACCAATTTAGTAATAATAGGAGTGGTTTATGATAAGCCCTTTTTATGTGTTTGTATAAAGGTGTTTCATTTTATACTGTAACTTGTCTGAAGAAGTGCATACATTTTATGCATGAAAGCACTAACAATCAAGTAAAAGATTAAATTTAACACCTCGACTGGCGTGATTTGTGATCTCCGTGGTACATTTTTTTTCTGAATTATTTAAGTTTATAAGATTACTATTTGAAATGTGTCCCTATAGTTGGTGCTGTATTCCCTAATTATTTCCTTTGTCCAGGTTTTTTTGTGCTAAGAGGTTGAGAGCTATGGTGAGAACTGAATTCACTGAATATGTCTGGGGGCTGAATTCCCCCATTATTGGCTTTGTCCAGGTGTTTTGTGTTAAGAGCTTGAGAGCTATGGTGAGAACTGAATTCACTAAATGATAGCCATTTAAGTTCCAGTCTTTCTGTCTTTCAAGAAGCAGCTAATTTGGCATAGTGGTATGATGTTCTGATTGTAATGCATAGGGTCCTGGGTTCAAGTCTTGGTAGTGAAATGCATGGTGGTAGCACATTTTATTCTAGCAACTTTCCAAGATTATACAAGCAATGTTTAAAATGTGTCCCTGGTTTTTGGGCTTTTGCCGCCCCCCCCCCCCAATAAATTTTGTTTTTTTCCAGATTTCTTGTGCTGCAAAGTTGAGAGATACAGTTAAGTGTTGAATGGATTTTACAAGGAGCTAAGAGCTTCAGGGGAAGAGAAGTTTAGTGCTTCTTATGCAGTATCTGATTGCATTGTTAATAGCATAACAGGTTGAATACTTGCTTTTGATACAGAAGGCTGTGGGTTCTACTCCCATAGTATGTAGATGTCTTGCTGATACTGTACTGTGTTTTACTTTTAAAGGGGGTGGATGCTGCAGTCCTGAGAATGTCCTCTCTGGTGGAGATACCTAGCAACTACGAACCTGTTATCAGTTTGCTATCCATTCCCTATTGCAATATTACTAGCTTATCATTTTTTAATGTAACATAGCCAATTTATTCCTCAAGGGAAACAAGCACTTTATTTGTAGATGAAACAATGAAATACAAGGTTGTTCACTAGCAGCAACCTCTTTATTAGTTACAGATCTCTTTAATGTGGGATTATTTAGATGATGTTTACTTCTGCAGAGATTGTGCATATTTACCAATACTGGTGGATTGTAGAAGTTTGAATAGACTTTTATGATGGAAATGTTTTGAATTGGGAAGTTCCGTCATTATTGGTGCATATATTTTCTTTCATTGTTTACTGGAAAAATGTTTAAAACAATAAATTTAAAATACCATCTAACAACTGTACTGTATTATACAAGGAATATAATTTAATACAATCAGGAAAATCAATCAAAGAAAACCTGTATGTTTCCTGTGCAAGGGGCCTATGATTTGAAAACAGCCTGAAGTTAATCTTTATCTACCACTGGCCAGATGTATTTTCTTTGAATGTGGGTTTCAATGCTGTTTCAATGAATGTGGGTTTCAAGGGCAGAGAAGTTTTAATGCTAAGTCTATTTTCATTGTGAGACTGTATTGCTTTGTTTAGCAGATGTCTATTAGTGTTTGTGCTGTAAAATGTAAAATAAAACTTTTAAGTGAAATCCAAATCATCATAAAAGTAAAGCAGTATGCACATTACAGTGTTTATGGTAAATGGGATGAAATAGCCAAGTAATGGGACATTGGAATAGCTGCAGGGGGGAGGCCCCATTCAACCATGATTTTGTGAGAGGGGGAGGGCGGCAAACACAGACAGCCCTGGCTGAACTATACCTCTTAACTGTCCAGAGTTTTGTAAAATGAATATATTTTTGCTTCTTATCTTTGGTTTATTCCTCATAAATCATGTGGCTTTCTGGCAAATTATTTAGGAATTAAGTCACTAAATAATGACAGACATTGAGTTTCAAACTTCATACTCCTCAGAAAAATGCATGCTAAAAGCAAGACCTGTTGTTCTGTCAACTGACTAGGTTTATACAAGAGCAATTTTTAGTACTGTTTGTATGTTCCCCAAATATATTTGGCCTTGTCCAGAGTTCCTGCTTTAAAAGTATGAGAGGTACATGCATATAAATCACTTTGTAGAATTAGGTATATCCAAACCTCTCAACTGTCCCTGATTTTGGCTCAAAATGTTGCTCACCCCCTAATAATCCTTCCACAAAATGGCAAATTTGGAAGAAAACGTGGAAGGTTTTCAATTAATAAATAATTGTAATGTACTTTAATTTTCGAAATGCATATAGATTCTCTTATTTTGTCAGTTGCTCAACTTAACAGTACTAATATTCAAAAAGTGTCCCTTCTTTGACAGGTTGCTAGCTGTATTGTGAGCTATTTTATATTTTTGCATCACATTTTTGGTTTGTTTTTCATAAAATTGTGTTTTTCCTGGCAAATTAGTAGCAATTCATTAAAGACTGAAGTTAGGAAATAATGATTTGAGTTTCAGACTTCATACCCTTCAGAAAATGAATGCTAATGCAAGACCTACTATTCCATTATCTTTCTAAGTTTATAAGATCGATATTTTAAAAATGTCCTTATTTTTGGGCCTTCGTCCCACTTCTGTTTATGGCTTTGTCCAGATGTCTTGCTCTGAGGATGAGAGGTATGACAAATGTGTCAGGGCCATCACTGTCAGCCACACACATTTCAAATTGTGACATACTTGTTGCACCCCATTCCCCCAAGTAGTGACTCCGGATGTGTCCAAGCAAGGCAAGGAGCAGTTGTGCAGTGTAAGTGTGCAGAGTATCCCCCCATCCAAGGTACAGGTACTGCAGTGGTTTTTCATCTGTCTTTGATTTTGCAGAATGTTCTGGTTTTCTGTCATATTTTTATACTGCTTATGTATGCTTCTTATTCAGAAAATGCACATCATTGCAGTGGCTGTTGCTCTGTGTTTAAGTTGCAATGCTTTAATGACCATCGGGTTAGCTTGTCTGAGACTGTAAGATGCAAGTAAGGTTTAATAAGCATACTGTTAAAGAATTACCAACATTGAAAGCCTTTTTGTTGTTGTCATGCAGAGAATATTTGCATAACTAGACAGCGTATAAGCCTTAGGTATTGAAATGCATATGACAGTATTTGTAATAAAGGACAGGATTACTGTATTTTCAGAAGCTCATTACATTTCTGGAAACTTGCAGTCATCTTTGCAGGCTTTACCCGTAAACTAAACAGAATGCTAATCTATCATGTGTGGTCCATAACCTGTGCAGTAATCCTTTGAGCTTGTTTCTTGTTTGCTCTTCATTTTTTACTTGGATCATGATTTTCTCATGAAACAAATATAGTTGTTGTCAGGCAGCAGGTCTTTTTTGGATAAGAAACATTTTCACAAGTGGGGATATTGCTACTTTCAGCATGTTACTTGGTACTTTTATAAAGCTGAATATAAGTTATAATTAGAACTGCAGTACAAGGAGAAGTGGTTTGAGTTGAGTGCTGCTTGTTTTTTTATACCTGATTTTGACTGGCATTCCAGTATTGTATTTAAAAAGTAATTTATTTGTTTCATGCCTCGCAAACTTTTTGTTTCCATCTAAATATTAAATAAGCTGTCATGTAGCCAATGCATTGAAATATTTTTTTCCTTCTAAAATTAATTTTGTCTTGATTGGACTCTCATAATGATGATTTTGCAGTGGCACCCAGGGCAGCATATTTAAAGTCCCAGTTTTTTGTGGTTTTTAGCATAGCTCCACCCCTTTCTAGTTGACCACACACCTTCCAATTGACCCCACCCATTCAGTTGTCTCCTGCAGCCCCTCTTTGATTTCAAGTCACCAGCCACCACTGATTTTAGTTATATATGTATATACATTATTTTAAATCTTTTTGTAATATCATCACTGTCACCTGGTTTGATGATGTAATGATGTTTACGTATCACTTTTACAAATATTTAAACTGAATTTTTTAAATAACCAAGCATTTCTGATAAGTCCTTTTGAGTGAAAGAATGAAAACATTTATTTTTTTAGATATTTTGATCTAATCTCTCCTGTTGGTAGTGTATTGTTTTTTTTTAAGTACTTTGTTTTATATACTATTTTTCAAGTTCCATTTTTTTTAGTTTTGCATATTATTAAAATGCAACATGTTTACACTCCGTTACACAGGCCTGTTAATTCTTTAGTGAAATGAATAAAGCAAAACAGTTTCTGACAAGGTACATGCTGCATAAGGTTTTGTTCATCAACCTACAAGTCGCACAACAATTAGAAACATTACTGCATATAGCATACTGTTTTTGGGGGGGGTCTTACATGCTTGCAGGACATTTATATCTCATTTTTTACCTCTCTATGCCTTCACTGTCACTGATAAAAGCTAGCCCCTTTGACATCACTCAGTACATGTCTGACCTACTTGAACGGCCAATAATGTAATGTTACACTTCCACAGTAAACAGAGCTGGATAGTGGACAAATGGGTCCCTATTAGGGGTAATGAATTAGGCTCTCATCAGCAATATCAATATCACATTACCTGGCTGTCTCTTCCCAACTAACATTTACTGATCAAAACTCTCAAAGTACATATTATTTTCTTCTTTACTTTTACAATTATCACAGAGATTTGAAATTCATTTAAAAGTTTTATTTTAAATTTAACAGAGAAAACACTGACATTTTCTAAATAAAACAAAAACACTTTCACTTCAAAGACAGACTAAGCATGCAAAATAGTAAACTTCTTTCCCCTTGAAATAATATATCTGACAATCCATTAAGGTACAAGAGATGCCCTGGGATTCATGCACAAATAACATATAGTGAAGTACTAATTAGTGTCTATGTGAAGGGTGCAGGACTTCAAAAGACAAACATAGAAAATATTTGCTACCAGTCTTGGACAACCTACTGGACACGTGTCCTGTTTCAGGAGCAGCCTAAAAGTACTCACAGGTGAAGCAACTTATCAAAGTCACACTGAAGACACCTGAAGGTTGCGGGAATCAAACCATGTAGTACGGGGAGCAGTACATTAACAGCTCATAGCCTTGCTCTTCTGCAGTAAGTGCTTTACAAACTGCTGTAACACAAACACACTGCATTTCATACCTGTATGCCTGCAAGAAACAAGCTTAATTACAAATGTACTCATAGTTAAAATACTAACATTAACCATTAAACTTATAGAATTGACACTGTCTGATTTATTCACAGCTAAAGAATACATACACTGTCAACATAAAGGAAAACATAGATCACATCCAAAGAACACTGCTCATATGATGATGCTCCTTGTTTACTATAATTTATGAATTTCCTTCCTTTATACCATAAGTACTCAGGTTCAGAGGTAGTTACTAGGCTTACAGTGCAGGGGTCCAATGAGGAGCTGAACCCAGATTTCCAGTTACTCCAAAGCACTGTTTGATTAAGAGACTTGCTCAAGGATGGGGTGTAAATATAAGGCTAAATAAAATATTTTTTTCCAAAACAGTTAACAGGGAAGCAGACAAAGAGCAATGTCTTTGGGCTTTTCCCAGTTAGGGGTTGCCACAGTGGATCACCGGTCTGCTAATGATTGGTAGTGAATTTTCACAGTGTCAAGTTGCAAGCCAGGCACTCATCCTTCAAAGAAGGCACACCCACTCATGCACGCACCTACCTGCATGTCTTTAAAGTTTACTCGACCATGGGAGGACATGCAGACCCCGCACAGAAGGCGCTCCAGCTGAGAATCCAACCAGAGAGCCTCTTGCTGTGAGGCAACATTGCTAACTGCTGCACTATGTTTGTCAAGCAGACAAAAGAGCACACAACTCCAAATTACTTAAAACATTAACATAACAACAGGCTTTGCATCAACATGTATTTTATGAGCCCCTAAAATTGTGAAACTAATAACTGACATTGATTAAGTGTAATTCTGGGTGATCTCCCCCCTCAAAAAAAGAAAATAAAATATGTTAATGGAGGTTTGCAATCAGTGTGGAGGAATATGGCTTTTGTCTCCTTTACTTAAAGTACAGAGTTTGATTTTGTGCATCACTATTATGGAGCATCTTAACTAAACTGTGTCCTGTTAAACACGAACACAGACGTTGCTTGAAACTAAAAGTGCTTATGATTCTGTAAAGAAATTCTAATGGCACCTTTGGTGTCCATCTCAACAAAGTTGTTTCCCCACACTGATGTTGTCTGTTTGAAAGTGCTGTAAATTGGCTTATCATCTGCACCTTAGGTAATGACCCATTGTCATACCACTGATTGCTGAAAAAAGGTACTGTTTGATATGCAAAAGAAATTCAACATACTACAAAAAAGCCGCGGTGGTACAGAGGTAGCGTTGTTGCATCACAACAAGAGGTTCTCCTGTTCGATTCTCGGCTGGAGTGCCTTCTGTGTGGAGTCTGCATGTCCTCTGCATGGTTGAGTGGCCTCCGAAAGACATGCGTGAATGGGCGTGCCTTCGCTGAAGGTTGGGTGTCAGGCTGGCAGTCATTAGCAGACCAGAGTTCCGCTGTAGCGACCCCTAACTGGGAAAATCCGAAAAGACGAACAAAAAACATTACTTCATCTCCAAAACAAAGTGCACTCCAAGCAACAGATAAATCATGATCTAAATGTCCAGAAGTGTCTTGTTTCCTCTGCCTGCAGTTCATTGGTTCAAGTCATCTGCCATTCGGAATGAGAATGTGCAGGTATGCAGAGCTTTTTTTTTTTTTATGAGCAGTATCGTACACAAGGAAAAAAGGAAGAATTGGGCAACATTTTTTTTTAATATTACAGGAAACTTTTTAAGTTAATGTTCTATGGCCAACAATCCCCCACCAGTCAATACCAGGCCCTAGACAGCTGCTTAGGTCACCTCATGCTGGATCTTTCCCTAACCATTTCTAGAATGGCAGTTAGAGAAATACCAAGGTAATTGACCTACTGCATTTCACTGGAATCGACCTTCCTCTACTTAAAATGTGTGATAATTATGTATTTTCCTAATGTAAACTTCCCTCCTGAGTTTAGTAACTTCAGGCCAATTTCAAAGTTAAGGTTCAGAGTAAAAATATCAGAAGTATTAGTTAATGACAATAACTATACTGCTTTGTCAAACTGCAACTCTTATCAAATTGCAATTCATTGAAATGAATTGCACTGTAAACAGCAAAATCCCCCCCTTCAAAACGCATAGGAAGTTTCAGCAATGGCAAATTGTATGCTCACACACCTGGCAAACAAGCACTAGCATGGGTATAGTGGGGGCAATATCTGTTAACATTTGCTTCATAAACTTGGTGACATTCTCTAAAATAGTAAACGATTTTTATAAAATGTGACTCAACAAACTGCATGTATCCCTATATGAGAAATGAGTAAAGTAGTTTACTAATTCTAAACTGCTGACCTAGGCACAGCATGGGTTCAAAAATGGATACAGTACCCTTACTTCAAAAGGCTTGACCTTAGAGAAGGCCCCCCGAGAAATAATTTTTAGCTGTCTGGGGTTATACATTCATTGATTAGTTCACAGGTACCTGGAAAGATCTTGACACAGCACTTGCAAAAGTCACAAATACATCATCATTATTATTATTCAATTTTATACATCATTATTCAGTCCTATTCTATTTTCGGGGTTTATTAATAACTCTGTTCCCTCTAGATACTTACAGAACTAAGGATATTAATTTTGTTGGCAAGGTTCAGTAAGACTGTCAAGCTGACATCAACAAATTGTCTTCTGGAAGCTCTGTTAAAAAAGTATTCTCAAACCTGAGAAATGAACAACCCTGCTTTTTTGTTTAACCAAAAAATAAATAAATAAATAATGGATTCAGATGCCCTATATTCTGCAACCAGGTTTCTACTATTAAACATCTAGGCATTATCCTCATATTTAAGCACTGTAATGATGTGCCAGCTAATATAGTAATGAAGCACCTGAAGGTGTCCTTAAAAAAATCATTTACAGATGCAAACACTTATTTCTTTTAAAATACATAAAGGACCAACTACTGCAGGATGAGACATCTTGCATACATTTCAACAATTGCACAAAGTTAACAGCAAACCAGGTCTCCCCCCATAGGTCCAGACTTCACTGATCTTTTATCCTGAGAAAATCCATATTTACTCTGGATCTGAGACAGCAGGAGTTTTGATAGTTCACCTTGTTGTTGAAGAGTCTACATGATTTTATTAAGAATGAGGAAACTTTGCTTACCTTCAAGAAAAGTCTCACAAAATACCTAAGAAACTCATATAAATTTTATTGCTACATAACAAATCTGACTGTTAGAGAGAGAATGGTGTACTTGAACTTATGTTTCATTCAGATTTCACTGTTTGTTTTTACAATTTGGTATTGACTGTGCCTCGGTTCACATTTACTACATCTGTAGATAATAGCTTTCAGGCTGATGCTTGATTTTATTGCTTTACTTTCTGACAGACTACACATATTTCCCTTTATTCATAGTGCAAGTCTTTTGTATGTCTTTGAGAACAAATGTCAGCTGAAAGGTCCGTGGGTATTTTCCCTTACTTGGCTTACTGTCAACTGACCGATTAATTAATTAATTAATTTAATTAATCAATAATCAGACTGTTAACTTTATCTGAAATAGTTCATTTAGCTTCCTTGATTATAATTGTGATGCCCCACCACTGGACTGGTAACCAAGGTACTTCAATCCTCACCACTGTCACCAGTGGGGGGGGGGTACATTGGGAAGATGACAGGTACACACACAGTATTTCCAGATGCAGCACTCTGCATCAAGTGCAATTTCCCTTAAGAGCACACAGGGACCAGTCAGTCTAGAGCTGGTTTCTCCCTCTTTCTCCGGATCCCTAATAAAACACTCCACTGGCTATAGAGTGACCATAAAGTAATTTAATTTCAGCTATTTTTCTGAAGTTAACCTTCTGTATTCCAGTTTATACTGTTGGGTGGCCACAGTGGTGCAGCAGTTAATGTTGCTGCCTCACAGCAAGAGGTTCTCCGGTTCAATTCTCGGCTGGGGTGCCTTCTGTGCGGAGTCTGCATGTCCTCCCTGTGGTCCCGTGGGTTTCCTCCGGGTGCTCTGGTTTCCTCCCACATCCCAAAGACATGCAGTAGGTGGATTGGACACTCTAAATTGGCCCTAGGTGTGAGTGTGTGCATGTGTGTGCCATATGTGGAAGGTTGGGAGCCGGGCTGGCAACTCGACGCTGTAAAACTCCACTGCCAATCATGAGCGGACAGATGATCCATTGTGGCGACCCCTAACCGGGAAAAGCCGAAAGAAGAAGAAGATTCCAGTTTACACTGTTAAAATACATTCATCTAAACAGTTACAATAGTGCAGGTACATTTCTGTTCTATTCCAGTGGGGCATACTGTGGTTACATTTTAAGCACTTTGCAAAAAACTTTTCAACACACACATCTGTACCTGCAGCTTGATATACACCTGACATACAGTTCTAATACATTTGTAACACAAGTATCTTATATGAATCATGTTAATATTCACAAATGGCATATAATTATTTACAGAATTCCAGCATGCTGTTCTGGCAGTACCTCCTTTGTCACAATAATAATGACTTAATATGTTTTGAAACACCTGCAAGAGACGACTTCTTCAAGGTAGACAGACACTAAGTTGGGTATAGTCAAACCTGGGGGTCTATATCATATTATCAAATGTTCATTACTGTGAACCTTTGTGCATCAAACCTTAGAAAATGTTCCTTTCTGCAAACATTCAGTTGAAATAATTACTTTCAGGGAAAATAACTACTTTCCCAGCATCAGAAATTTGCCCTTTTTCCCCACTGTAGTGCGATCTCAGAGTTGATATATATAATTGGGGGAGGGGGTGCAGCACCCCCATACACACACACACACACACACACACACACACACACCTGGCAGGGTTTAAAATAATGTGCGTTGTGTAATGGCCCCAATGCTGGGCAAGTCTTTACTTACCCTGGGAAAGTAATTCATTGAACTGAATGTTTGTAAAAGTGAACATTCACTATTTAAGGTTCACTGAACAAAGGTTCACAGTAATGAACCTGCAATAATATGATATAGACCACAAACTTAGTGACATATATAATATGAGGAAGACATTAGTAGTCATCAATTTTAAAATTAGAAATGATACAAACACTGCTAATGCTGATGAAGTAATACCACCTTGTGAAAATTCTTGGCATAGTGCATCACCTCTGAAAAGGATTTTTTACATAACTCTTACCTGGTCATCTTTAGAGCCACTGAAACAGACACAAAAAAACCCATCAAGGACAATGTCACTAAACCAGGGACAGTTTTAAAATATTAATACTGATTTCAAAAGACCCTAGAATGAAGACTTTAGTTAACATACATCTTGTGAAGTAAAAGAACTGTGTGACTTTTAGATGGGGATGACTTCTGTGCTGAGTCTACATGTCCTCCATGTGTTTGTGTGGGTTTTCTCTGGGTATTACAGTTTCCTCTCTCATTCCAAATACTTGCAGTAGATCACTTGGACACTCTAAATTGGCCATAGGTATGAGCACGTATGCACGTTTGTACTATGGAAGCTACCGCAGGGCTAGCTATCCTGTGGTGTGAACGTGGGCTCTAGATGATCAGCATTGATGATGTGGTATGCTGACACCTTGTGCAAAAGAAAAGGGGCTGATGGATGGATGGAATGACTGATGTTAATTTTTGAATGTAAAACAAAACTTTTTTAAAAAACAAAATGGCAAATTTTAGGAGGGACAAATTACAGTTCTGAGGTTGAACTGGAAACCTTTCCTGAAAATCAGAGCAAGCTGAAATATACGGCTCTGCTGTCATAAAAAGGTCCTGGACTCCTGGTGCAAAAGACAAACGGTCTTTAAATGGCAAACATTGGCAAAATTCCACATGCTGACTGATCTCCACTATTTAGCTGAGATATTCTGACAGTTCCCTTTATTGAACTATACATTTTACATAACAGGCCTGTTAAAGCTCAACAACACTGTGGAAAAAGATCAGTTTCAGTTATTATTTCTTGCATGTGTTAACAAGAGAACAAAAGAAACAAACGCTCCTTAATACCAGATGTTGTTCTCATCAAAAGTATTCTGCCATTTTCATAAATGCTTATTCTATCTTGCAAATTAGACATGTTTTATTTTCAGAAGACGACATATTACTCTAAATTTTGCTATTTTCTGGAATCATTCTGTGGATTGATTTTTGCCTCAGAGTTTATCCTAATCTTTCTCTTTTATTATATAAAATCATTTAAGCTCACTGAAGGGGAACAGTGGTAATTCAACATCCCAGAATGACAACTTTCTGTTGAGTTACAATAAAATTAAAATTTTAGAAGAGATTTTAACAGTGAACTTTGAGGAAGATGTACTGGATATGCATGAACATATCGCCAATTATGCCACTTAATATGCGGTGACAAAAATAATGCATGTTAAAATAAGTTACTGAATGTGTTTGAAGTAATTCATAAGAGACAAAGAACAGGTCTGCAAGAGTTCATTCAAATTCAACATGAAGCTTAAATATTCAGATTTCACGGAACACTTTTTTCTAAGTGAGATGGCATAAAATACTGATGGATGCTCGGGAGTAATACTGAAAATATTTTTGCAGCTTCATCAAAAAATAGAGTTTTCAGCACTGAAGTCAAATTTTAAATGAAATTACAGAGTCATTTACAAAGTACTTGTAACTGAGTTCATAGAGTGATCCTCATTCATTTTAATTGTTGCTGTTGTAGTCAGATATATAATAATGGCATTTTACCATATTTGATACAGTCAGTTGCTTTACAGTAATTAGATAGACAAAACTGTGGTGTTACAGAAATGAGAACAAATAAATTCACATAATTGTCAGCACACTGATTTATTTAAGAGCAGTTAAGTGGCTAAGTGTGTTCCTCTAATTATACTGTTCATCCACAACTTGAAGACAAAGCAAGAAGCAGCACATATTAAGGGACAGCATTATAATACAGAATAAGAGAGGACCGGTAATAAGGGTATCAGCAGAACAGAGCAGCACAGAAAACTGACAATGACTGCCATGAAACTGTATAATTTTCAGGTCATATTGATTAGTGAAGATGATATAACACATAGGTTCATAGTTAAGTACTACGCTGGCTGCCCATGTGGGCCATTTTAAGCCTAGCCAATCTCCCTTTCAAAGATGAGTATCAGACATTGTACCCTGTGTCTGTGAGGTAAGCATCTTAACCAAAATACTGTCCCCCATGATATGTTTGCCCTATGTGGAGTTGAACCCACAACATGCCAACATATATGCATGGTGGCTTGTTTCTTTACAAGCTGAGCCAACAGCCAGCACATAGGGACAGAGACGTTAAGATGAAAAGTATATTCTTGGGTCATGACAAAGACTTCAGCTTTTACCACAAACATTGTAATATTGTTTTGCATTTGCATAATATGGAGAGAAGACAAAACAGTGTATGTAATCTGAATATCTGTATATATGCACCCTGCCCATAAAAGTGAAGTCCTCAATCTCTCTCTCCATACCTATCCTATTTTTTTATCATCATTTCTGCATTTTCTCCATACCTATTTCAATGTCCCCCTGTTCATAGGTGTGTATTAGGCTAATGGCCCTGGAGCCTTTACAAGCCTAGCCCACAGAAGTGCACTGGCATCGTGTCACCTAATGTTAGTTCCCAGTCCCTCTACCAAGTAGAGCCACTGGAGTGATCCCGGGGTGAACTTTCTATTTCCCATCCCATCAACATTAATAAAGTCATCACCACCAAGACTTGAACCCAGGACCCTGTGCGCTACAATCACAGCAACGTACTGCTACACCATCTGAGCTGTGTACCACTATACCATCTGAGCTCCACTAACAATTCTGCTAGTACTTTCTGTGGGTTCACAGCTCTCTCAATGAATAAATGTTTTCCCAGATCCACACTGTATTTAACCATATAATCTGCTGCACAGTATTTTCGACTCACATCCCCTGATATGACCTTGCACAACCATATTATGTTCCCGTTTTGTCTTCTGGTCAAATGTTAGAACACATTTAAATTCTCTGGTCTGTGATAATATCCCTATCCTTCAATTCACTGTAAACCTTGAGTACCATTCCTCTATAATATGTCCAGAATACTAAAACCATTTTCCATTTTTGGTATCCAGAACCTTACACAGCATATAGTATATATCCTGACTAGAGTATGTTATGGTAGAAGCATTATATCCTTGCTTCTGGAGACTCTCACCCCTGAGGATATACCTCAGTGATTGATTGGATATCACTACCCTCTAACTCTGGTGTATTATTTATTCATTTATTTACCAGGAAATTCCAACTGAAAGCAGGTCCTTTTTCAGCAGATGCCCGGGGAAAAAAGCTCCACATCATGTACATGATAAATAGAGATACAAAGTTGCAGCAATAGTAAACAACATTACAGGTTGTTGGCTTTAATACAATAACAAGATACTGATTATCAACAGTATATACAGTAAATGTTGCAAGTTAAGATAGTTTCTTGTCGTTTATAATATTAGTAAAGCTGTCAGACAAGAAGTTAAAGTATGTAAAGACAACTAGCTATTTCTGACTGCAGTTAGTAGTGGCAGTAGTATAGTTGGGTTAAGAGTCTAGGTGGGGGGGTATGGGTAAGGGTGTTAATCTGGATTAGAACAAGGACAAAGCCAGTGCAAATTTAAGTGGAATTTGAGCGCAGTCTTGAAAAGGCTGCTGGAAGGTAGAGTAGTTATAGAGGGTGGAAGATTGTTCCAAAGTTTGGATATGGTACGTGAAAATATGGCTTCTCCTACTGAGTTTTTGGGTTTAATAACAGTGAGTTGATTTTTGTTGCTTGATCTTAGGGGCCCAGTGGGTAGTCAGTGTAGGTAACCTAAGCTACCTAGTGTAAGTAGCTGACTCAAGGTATGATAAACACTCCTAGATCCTTTTGCTGCTTTGTTACTATTTTCTCCACTCTACAGAGTTGATACTTATGTGGTTTGTATGGCATAGCTCCAGTACCATGCATTTAAACACAATGAGCCTCAGACTGCATATTCCAGGTCATTTGGTCAACCTTATTAAATTCTTCATTTATCTCTTCCCTCTGCCCCCACTACTTTCTCTAACATTGTGTTAGCAACATAGAAGAACCTTGTCTCTGTTTTATCAGATGTGTCTGAAGCAGCCGCAATGAAAAGTAATGGACCCTTTACTGACTTGTGTAGCACTTAAGGAGTTATCTTCCTTATTCGTGAAATTGTCCCACTCGCCAAAAGCCTCTATGCCTTTCCACTTAATCATACTGAATATCACAGAATAAGTAATCCAGTTCCTTAGTTTTGATCTTACTACCTACCTCAGCAATGTTTCCTATGAACTGCTGAACAAAACAAAATCTGAATCCTTGCACAAGTCTAGGTATACCACATTTATCAGCACTCTGCTGTCAATGTTTTAAGTAACAAGGAAAAAACTCAGTGAAGTTGCCTGACTGCTCCTTTTGGCCATTAACCCATTTTGATTTTTGACTGGAGATTGTACTCATCCGGGAAAGCTGCTCAATTTTTTTCTGGCACTGCTCTAAGCTTAATAAGTCAACAGAAACAGGTAATCTACTTAAAGCATAAAGTCAGCTGATCTGCTAGCACACTAGCCTGGTTTTTCAGGATCTTTGTAAGCAATGTGTCTGTATCAGTTCCTCTTGCTTCATTTGCATTTAAGGAAGCTTTCCCCTTTCATTCTCTGGGAACTACTCTGTACAAACCAGACATTGTCCTACTAACTGAGACTTGGTTAAAACTAGACATCAAAAATAATGAAACAGCAGCCCAGGGTACATCATTATTCACAGAGACAGACTAGGCAAAACGGGTGGGGGTAGCCATACTGTATAAATCCCACCTCATCCTTGAACAACTTGATATCACCATCCCAGACTTCAAAAACATAGAACTCATTCTTGACAAGTTTACACTAAACCCCAAAAAACATATTAACATCATTGGCAGCTATATTCCCACATGAAACAATATCCCAATCATGGAAAACTTACTTGAATGGATCGCAAAATCCCCAACCCAAGAAAATATCCTGCTAGGTGACTTCAACATAGATTGGCTTAACTGTTCCAGCTAAAATCCACTCTCCCATATTAACCTCCATGGATTTACCCAAGTTATCACATTCCCCCACCAGAAATGACAAAAGATCCAAATGCCAGTCCTTACTGAACTAAATACTTGTATCCCACCCATCTCTCACATGCCAAGCTGGATGTCAACCAGACATTCTCAGTGACCATCAACCAACATACCTACTAAGATCCAAAACTCCCTAAATGAGCCAAGTAACACATAGAGAAGTCAGATACGAAAAGAATTTTAACCCTAATGACTATCAGTGACCTCAAATGTTGCAACTGGACCCCTATAAAACACTTAACTCTGGAAGATGCAGTAGTATACTTTAAAGCAACCTTCCTAAAATATTAAATCATCATGCTCCCTCTAGAACCACTAGAATAAAATTTAAATATGCCCCCTGGCTAACTAAACCTACCAGGTCAATTCTCAAAGAAAGGGACAAAACATGGATACAATTTCACAAGACCAAAACCCAAGTAGAAAAACAAAACTACTTAGAATTACGTAACAAAGCCAAGAAACTTAACAAAATCGACAAAATCACCTATTACCAAAACTTACAAAAAAAGACGTGCAAAAAACCCAAATAAATTCTAGGCAGTAATCAACTCCGTATTGCAACCTAGGAAAACTACCACACCCACTCCTATAACAGGAAACAACTAAGATAACATTCTCACCCAATTCAATAAATACTTTACTGAGACAATCCAGGCCCTAGCTAATAATCAAATTAATACCAATCACACCACCCCAACAAATATATCAACCACAAATGAAACACAAGATAAGAGCTCCCAATTTAGCTTTCAGACAGTGTCAATCAAAAACATTCTGAAACGCCTCCAAAAACTCAATCCCACCACCATGGCCACCGACAACCTACCCGCAGAATACCTCCAAATAGCTGCAGAAGCCAAAGCCTATCCTGTTGCTATCCTCATTAACAGATCTATCTCAGAGTGTGAAGTACCTCATATATGGAAAACCTCCCATATCATACCACTACACAAAGGGGGTAACTCCTATGAACTCAATAACTATCATCCTATTGTTATTCTATCACCCTAGCTAAAAATCTTAGAAAGGGTCATAAACACACACCTCATGAATTTCCTTCAAGAAAACAATTTACTGTCTAAAAATCAGAATGGCTTTAGACCCTACCACAGTACTACCACCTCACTTGTATTCACTAATACAGTTAATCACCATAGAAATAATGGACAACTAGTCTCTGCCATATTCTTAGATTTATCTAAAGCTTTCAATATGGTAAACATCAGTAAACTTCTCCATTCACTGTCTACCCTAAACCTCAGTATCTCATTTATCCCATGGTTTAACAGCTGTCTATCAGGTTGGCAGCAGGCAGTACAATGGCAGAACCAAATTTCCTCTCTACTACCTTTATCTTTAGGAGTCCCTCAGGGATCCATTCTAGGCCCATTACTCTTCATTCTATTCTCCAATCAAATCTCATCCTCCACACCACAAGCCTCATTCAATACGCAGATAATACCACTACCATATTTCAGCTCCTCCAAACACAAGAATGCTTTTCACTAGCTGAAACCTGGTTCACCAATCACCAACTAATTCTCGTCCCAAATAAAACAAAATTACTCTTCTTCAGCTCTCATAAATCCTTCCACCAAATAGATAACTTTACTATCACCTCAAATAATAAAACTACAATTACCCCAACCATCTGCACCAAACTTTTAGATGTTGAAACAGACAATCAGCTAAGATATGACTCGCACATTGCCCAAACTATCAAGAAAGTTCACAAAAAACTAGGACTGCTCTATTGTAATAAGTTATTTCTCTCAAAACAATCGAAAACCACAATAGCCAGGACACATCTGCTATCCACACTCCTGTATGCATCCCCAGTACTAACTAACCTTCGTAAAACTGATCTACACAAACTAGAATCCTGCTACAATAAAATAGCTAGATTTGCTACAGAATCCTCCTACGGAAGGCATCACTGCAACTCTCTCAGAAAGATGAACTGTCTGGATCTCCCTCTAGTACTCCAACTCAATCAATTCTCACTGGCACACAAAATATACTACCACTCACATAAAATCCCAGCCCTCCAACATCTTATACGTCCTCACACCACAACAAGAACCTTGAGATCTAGCACCCTAATCCTCCTAGAAGTCACCAAACATAACAAAGAGGCAGGCAAATCTCTCTTTAGCTATTACATTTCTAAACTCTGGAACTCCCTACCTGTCCACTTAACATCCAACAATTCCAGTACATAATTTAAAAAATGTCTAAAATCCCACCTCACGATCAACTGGCTATGCTCCTGTCTCACCCCAAGGTAAGGAAAAGCATACAAGCAAAATCTCTCATCTCTGCCATTGTCAAGTCTATTTTCTCACCCTGTTTCTGGTCCAAGTGTGACTTTATCAACTGGAATGTATAACTCTGCAAAGAAAAGCATGCACTGTAACAATATATCTAGAAGTCTGCAAAACTGCATGTACTGTATGCATGAGACTAGAATTTTCTACATGTATCAAGAAATGCACTACCTCTGAACTGTATATCTGACTATTAGTCTGTACTAATACTGTAATATACTTACTAATGATAGTCTACTGGATTTGTATGTTAATTCCACTTTTCTTAAGAGCTTGTTTATGTATTAAAATGGAGCTTTTCTCCCGAGGCCTCTGCTGAAAATGGACATGTGTCCAGTCGGACTTTCCCGGTCAACAAATACAAAATAAATAAAAATAAATAAACTACTGGTCTCCCTGTCCTGCCTCACACTCATTCCATTTGCTTTACTTTCCAAAAACATAGGTTTCCTGCTGTAACATTTCTCTTATTGTGAGAATAAGATACTCTTATTGTGATTTTTCTTCTGGTTGTATATACTTCGTGGAGACCTTAAGATACTGTGGCGTCTATTATGCTTATGTCTTTTGCTGAAAATACTGTATAACTACCCAGCACAGCAGACAAGATTCACAAGAATATTTAACAATGAAAAAAGTCAACACAGTGTTATTAGCTCTTTACATCCTATTCAGTGAATATCTGTTGGCTTATTGGAAAAATATTTGTATTTCTTATATTGACACTGGTGTAGTTTTAAAATTACACATGCTTATGGAGTCTGATATTAATATGTTTTCACTATGCTTCTGTGCTGAGATAGGATAGAAAGCTAGAAAGGATGAAAAACTCCAATTTCAAATATGCTAAAAAACATGAAGTTTATTGCAAAGCTTTCAGGAGAAACCCTTCTTCAGTGTTAATACATCACAGTCAAACTATCCAGTTTATATATAAAACTCAAAAAGACACAGGACCACAGCCAGCCAATGACAAAAACAATTAAGCTATATAAAAAGGTGTATACTAAAGAATTACAATCCTGGAACAATTTTACTTTAAAACATTTTCATAAAATGGTCTAATAGCCTAATGCATTTCAAAACTATCATCAGTGTAAATGCATCTGTTTCTTGTTCAGGACAGGCTTAATGCTGACTGCACTATTCAGCGTAGGTCTTGAGTCAGCCCTTAATCTTATGATCTAGCTATACACTCTCTATTCTCTAGAATATCATTAATGTCTCTACCCCTAATCTGCTTATGCAGCACATCACTTAGCCTAAAATTAAATTCATGGTACAGGTCGTTACTTAAAGCATTCATCTGTACGTTCCTACGTATATCTGATTTATGTTCAAATATTCATTCTTTTAATTTTTGAATACATTTTCCTACATAGAAACAAGTATACTTCATACAAGTTGCAAGGTATGCCACGTGTACTGCACATGGCATAATAGTAGAAAGTATAGTCTTTATGGTTATTGGCTGTGTAAATACATTTGAAGAAAAAATATCTCTACAGTAACTACAGCTAAGACAAGAGAAAGTGCCAAATTTATTCATAACACAGCCACTATTAGTCAATCTTAAATCCTTATAACATAGTCTTTTCTTCAGGTTTTTAAAATTCTTCTAAGTAAATTGTGGTCGATTTTCCAACAACTGCTGTAATTCAGGCATTTCCATTAAAATATTCCAATTTTTATTTATTATATTCCTCATAACATTAGTCCTTTTATTATAAGTTGTTACATACCTAATTTCATCACTCTGTGCATGTATAATTGCGTCCTGAACCTGAGTTTCTTGGAATAACGGATTAGCTGAATTATCCCTGTTATTGAAGACTTCATTAGAAAATTTTTCTGTAGTTGCCATATTTTAACCTCTTTTTCTGAAACTCCAGGGCTATTCCATGCATCTGCTTCCTGCATTTAGTCTCGCTGGTATTTAACCTATTAACCGTGATGAACTGACCTCTCATTATCCCATCCAATATGCGAGGTGCATGCATACCTGTCCTATTCACATATTAATTTGTATGTACCTCCTTTGTATAAACACTAGTACATAGTACAGTTGCATTCTTATCTCTTCTCACATCTAAATATGTTATATTCTCAGTAGAACAAGTCATTTTAAAAGTCTGTTGTGGTATATAAATAGCTAACATATTCATTAAGTCTTTTTTCACATCCTTTCCAGATCAAGAAACAGCTATCCATAAAATGTTTGTACAGTAAGACATTTTCATTCAACTTATTCCTGCTACTATAAATAATTAACTTTCCCACTGATTCAAAACCAAATTCGCATAAGTATTTGTTATGGGAGTTCCCATGACATTGCCTGCAACTTGTAGGTACATCTGGTTTTCAAATAAAAAAAATATATTTTTTTTAATACAATCTCCAAAAGTTGGCATATATTCTTAATTTCTCTAGCTTGCATACTCAAATCAGTGCAAAGAAAACTATGAATGGCACTAACACCATATTCATTAGGTATTAGAGTGAAAAGTGAATTTATGTCCAATGTTACAAGTAGGAAATTCATCTCAAGGTTCTTGCTGTACCATTCATACAATGAAGTGCTACCACCTGAGTACAACATACACAGGCTGGATCGTGCTTCCAGGAAGGGGGGGGGGGGTGGTAGCTGTTCTATATAAATCTGCGCTGATCACCACCATTGAAGCTATACAACCACCTCAAATTAACAACTCAGAGATTCTTGCCACCAAATTGCAACTTAATAAAAATAAATGTATCTCTATCATCTGTATGTACAGTCCCCCAGGCAATAATATAGCTACACTTGAAGATACCCTTCACTGACTAACATGCCACTACCCCCAAGAAACCCTACTACTCGGAGACCTTAACATAGACTGGAATTCCTGTTCCTCAGACTCCACAAACCACCCATGTTAACCTGCATGCATTCTCACAAATCATCATAAATTCTACCAGGATAGGTAAACTGAATCAAAAAGAAAGCATACTCGACTGGGTACTTATAAATAATCATCCCCAATTGTATACCGTTGGGACCCTCCCTGATGACCTAAGCGATCACCTTCTCACCTATATTATTAAGCACAAGGCCATCAACCCCCAACAGCCCATACTTAGAATGTTAAGAAACAAAAAATACTTTACCCCAGCTAAATTCCAACAGGAGCTAAATTCATGTAAATCGTCAATTCTAAAACACCTCCCCTTAGATGAAGCAGTCGCATACTTTAACAACAAATTCCTAGAGATCCTTGATTCTCATGCATCCGTTCGCTCAACAAGAACTAAGGCAAAACTGCGCCATGGCTTTCCAAAGACTTGAAACTAAAAATCACCCTTAGAAACAAGGCATGGGCATTATGGCGTACTACTAATGACCCCCAAGATCACATTAAATATAGGCAATTAATACAACACTAAAAAAAAAAAAAAAACATTTTACAAGACAAAAAAAACTTCTACTATAATCCACAGGAAATAAATCAAAATAACCCTCCGAAGTTCTGGGCAGGTTTAAATAAACTATTACATCCTGGATAAACTTCCACCCCAGTCCCTGCAGCCACCATTGATAAACCTTCTGAGGAAGTCTCCAACAGTTTTAATCAATTCGTTACTGAGACTATTCAAGCCCTAGCTAGCCAACTACCTTCCAGCTCCCCTGGCCATGAAGGTACCACCCCCAGAAACCAACTCACATTTAGATTCCAACCAGTTGCCACCTTACTCATCCATATCTTGATTAAAAAACTGAAACCAACGACACTCTCCACTGATCAACTCCCTGCTGAATATTTACAAAAAGCAGCTAATGCCATAGCTTACCCCATCTTGATACTAATCAATCGAACAATAGCAGAAGCCAAAATCCACTCCATCTGGAAAATATCCTATGTAATCGCACTTCACAAAGGAGGTGGCTCTACTGAGTTATCCAATTATAGGCCAATAGCTATATTATCCCCACTTGCAAAAATTATGGAAAAATGAATCCACAGACAACTGATGCACCACCGAACTCAGAATAACCTCATGGCAGACTCCCAGCATGGCTTCCGACCTCACCGCAGCACTACTTCAACCCTCCTAGCCTTCTCCAATACCATAAGCTAGGGGTTCCCAAAGTGTGCGCTGCGGTACCCTGGGAAGCCACGGCTTCCTCACAGGGGCGCTGCAAACTAATAACCAACAGGCCGGGTGTCAGGCAAGTGAATGCCTGTATGAGTGTGTGTGTGTGCCTGTCTGCATGTGTGAGTGAATGCGTGCATGAAAGCAAAAGAGTCTGTATGTGTGAGAGAGATCGGGAAAGTGAGAGAGATGTGTGAGTGAATGCAGGAATGAATGAAGAACTGACTGTATGTGTGTGTGTGTGTGTGTGTGGGTAATCGGGGAAACTGAGAGCAATGTGTGAGTAAATGCAGGAATGAATGTGAAGTAAGTGTGTGTGTGTGTGTGTGTGTGTGTGTGTGTGTGTGTGTGTGTGCGAGATTGGGAGAGTGAGAGTGAGAGTGATAAGTGACTGAATGCAGGAATGAATGAAGAAATGGCTGTGTGTGTATGTGAGATCGGAAGAATGAGTGTGATAGGTGAATAAATGCAGGAATGAATGAAGAAGTGTGTGTGTGTGTATATAGATAGATACACAGACTTTTTTTTTTTTTTTTTTTACAATTGTTATGCATGTTTCATAAATATACATAGCTGCTCCTGGACATCGCTAATGCTAACTCTCTGGACCACAAAGCATACTCCTCCACTTGGATCTCAAATTAACTTGACTAGTGAACGTCACACTAATATGCTCCATACCTGTACATCTGTAGTTGCCCCCTCATTGTTGAAATCTCACCACTGTAGTCTGTATAAGGACCCAGCTCAAAACAACTCAAATTCTACAATTTTCATAGACTTGTGTTACTTTCTGATGATCTGTGGTGGTTTAAAAGTTCTCCCCTATAAAATAACCCCTGGCTTAGCTCCCAATCACACACACACACACACACACACACACACACACACACACACACACACACACACACACACACACACACACACACCTACTTCTTCATTCATTCCTGCATTCACTCACACATCGCTCTCACTCTCCCAATCTCTCTCTCACACAGACTTGTTTGCTTTCATGCACACATTCACTCACACACACAGACAGAGACACACACACACACACACACACACACACACACACACACACTCATACAGGCATTCACTTACCTGACGCCTGGCCCGGTGGTTATTAGCTCGCAGTGCCCTTGTGAGGAAGCCACGGCTCCCCAGGGCGCCGCTGCATACACTTTGGGAACCCCTGAAATATGCACTTTATGCGTGCCATGGGGGGGGCCTTAGGAAAACCTGGTTTCAGCAAGGGAGGCGAGAATCGAAAATGTTTGGGAACCACTGCCATAAACCTTAATCGCAATAATAACAACATATCCTCTACCCTCTTCTTGGATTTCTCCAAGGCATTTGATATGGTCAATCACCAATTACTTATCCACATCCTGAAAACATTCTGCCTAGATACTAAAGCTATTCAATGGTTCCAATCTTATCTGAATGATAGACAGCAGGCTGTCCTTTGGCAAAATAAACTCTCTAAACTCTTACCCAACACCCTAGATGTATCCCAGGGATCTATAATAGGGCCCCTTCTGTTCTCCATCTTCATTAACAACCTTTATACTGCTATCGCTAAAGTCAGCTGTATCCAATATGCTGACAAGTCCACCCTGATATGCTCGGCCACATCACCAGCAGAGCTGTGGTCAGCTACACAAACCACCTTCAACACAACTGAAAACTGACTTTTTTGTTGTTGTCTGATCCTAAATCCCCAAAAAAACTAAAATGTTGCTTTTCTCACTAACACGCCGGTCTACTGCATTCACTTTTACCATAAAATCTAATAATGGTACAATAATCTCCCCAGACTCCTCCACAAAACTGTTAGGTGTTAGCGATAATAATCTTAAATTTGACCTACATGTTAATCAATCCATCAAGACCATCAATAAAAAACTAGGGTCACTTTACAGGGTAAAAGCCTTCTTAACCCTTCCTGCTAGATTTGCCATATCTCGCTCTCACCTACTTTCAACTCTTCTGTATGCATCGCTGCTACTCTCCAAATGAGTCTTTTCTTAACAAACTCTCTATCTGCTACAACCACATTGCCAGATTTGCCACTGGCCTGCCTTATAAGACTCATCATTGTATCAACCTAAGCCAGCTTGATCCAGTATAACATTATGATTATTGCCCATAAGATCCTTTACAATCCAAACAATAGTCCTGGTCTTAAAAATATTATCACCCCCTATCACAATCCCAGACCTCTTCAATCCTCTAATAAACTACTAGTCCAAACTATCAAAACTAATAACTCTGCCAGTTACTCTCTCTTTGCCAACTCTGTAGGCAGATCCTGGAACTCTCTCCCACCTGAAATTGCTTTGCTCACCACCCTGAGTCAACTTAAGACTAGACTCAAAAAACATTTAACACTAAACTGGTTATTTCAGTGTAGCAAACCTGGCTAACTCTCCTTTACAATGAGTTAAAAACAGTAATTTAGCCTACCTGTGACACTTAATTCTGACCTATACTTAAGTTTATCTCTAAACTTGTTTAGGTATGTAATCACTGTAAATATTGCATCTGAATCTTACTGTATGAGTTAACAGTATTTTTAGCTGACCTGTATTACACAGTGATGACCTACTCTTGGGATTTTCATTAACCCTGGAACTTCTATAACTTGCTTAGGTATGTAATCACTGTAAATATTGTATCTTAAACTTAACTGCTTGTTTAGGTATGTTAACTACTGTAAATACTGTATTTTAAACTTAACTGCTTACCTTGATGCTTTTCAACCCGGGCCTCCGCTGAGAATGGACATGTATCCAATCAGACCATCCTGGTCAACAAATGTAAAATAAATAAATTGTTATAAAATCAGCTGTATCTTGTATAGCGCTTTGACAATGTGGGAGATATCTTCTCAAACAGGTTTGCAAATAAATAGAAATAGACTCTGTAACCCACCCCCTACCTAAGACAATAGGTCTCATGGGGAAGTGGGTTAAAGATTTATGTATTTTGGGTATACCATATAACTCCAGTATTCGGTTCATAGATTAGTAGTAGGCTAACTACCCTTGCAAGCCATTTTAAGCCTAGTCAATTATCCCTTGTGAGACTCCAACCCTGTACCTTGTGTTTGTAAGACAAACACCTTAACCATTAGGCCACCCTCCCAACCCTGGGCAAGAAACCGTGAAATAATTAAACAGATCAATTCTAATGTCATTATTTAATTGCATTTCATGAACTAATATATTCACTTCTGTTATACATTTTTTATATCCATAAAATTAATGATTCTAAAAGTATTCAAATCCAAGCTCCTTTTTTATAAACAATATCCTTGATATGGTTTATTTTATTCATGTTTTTCTATCTAGTAGCTATTATATGAAGGCTCTTTCTGTTTATTGAATACAACTGTAATTTATTTTTTCTAGATTAATGGTAAACTTATGATGTAATATTTCTATGTATTTTTTATTTACATTTGTCAACTGTGTGTTTTCAGCTTTATTATTAGGTTTAAGGTTTAATTTTAATTTATCATCTCTTTTACAAATATACCAATCCTTTGCCATATAAGTAAGCTTTTAACATTTCCCATAGTATGACATCACTGATATCACCATTGTTGTTAAATTACACAAATTGGTTTATCTCTTTTAATAACCATTCATTAAAGCCTTTTATTTTAGTTATTATATGCTGGGAGTCTTTGCAAGAAGTTAAACTGTTTAGACATATTTTAAATGTAAAAGCATTGTGACAAATTCAAAAACAAGTACTGCAGGAGTCAAAGTAATAAACCAAACGAAGCTAATGTAAAGAGATTTAATGAAGCACTTTTCGTTTGCACTATATGCAAACTTCTTCAGAAAAAGTGTTAACATTCAATAACACATATAAATGGATTCAGGTTTAGCTAATTAACCAATCCACTTAAAACAAACCAACTACTCCACCTTCTTAAAGATACAATAAAAACTAAATATTTAACTGTCACGACATACAAAATTAAGTAAAATGTTAAAAATCTGACTACACATTGTGAAGACCAATAGAAGAAATATGTGTATAATACATAAAGATCGATAAAGTAAATTAAAAGTTCACATATAACCAACAGTGTTTAAATACACTTGCCATTATTTAGTAATGCTGCTATAAATATCAAGTCAGCATCACCTCTTTAAGCTTCTCAGTTTCAAAATGCTACTTAATGAACATGATTCATTCAAGCCTGGAAAATTATAAGCATTGAGTCTGATCTGCCACGTTAGTTCTAGTTCCTCCAACTGTAAAGGTGAGGGGGGGCTCCCCTTATATCATGGTGAATTTGGTCAATAACCAAAAATTTAAAGCTAAGCTCAGTGTAACTAATAATGTGTTTAGCAAGTGCATTGTCCTGCTTTTTCTTACTGATGGCATATTGGTGCTCGTACATTTTTTCACAGAGCCTCCACTCCGTTTTACCTACATAAAAAGCAGGACATTTTTAACACACAGCTAAATAAACAACCATTTTTGAGTTACAATTAGATCTACATTTTAACTTATATTGAATACCCTGCACAGTAAACCTATTAGTCTCTACTATATACCTACAAAAGTTACAACTTTGACATTTGTACATCCCTACTGTTTTTGGATAAATATGTCGTTGCTGTTCAAGGAGTGACTTCAAATTTTTACCCCTCCTAAATGTGACACTAGGATTGTCACCCATTTTGTTAAAAATACTGGGGTTACTTTTGAACAAACCCCAATTCTTCCAAATGATATCTATACAAATGTCGCTATGCATGTTGTATGTAATGATAAACCTTGGTCCTGGTTTACCTAGTGTGACAGGAATGTGATCCACATCAACAGGCGTTGTAACTTCAGAGTTGGTCACCTGTTCTGTCTGCATAAATTTAATATCCAAAATAGGTTTATACGTACCATTCAGCCTTTTATACTTGACTTCACCTATCAAGTCCTCTAACAAAGTTGTAGGGTACCCTCGATGAACAAACATACTTTTCAATAATTGACACTCTTTGCAAAAATCCACTTTTTGACTCACAATACATGCCTCTCTAACTAGCTGGCCCTTAATAACTGACCGCTTCTGGTAATATGGGTGGCAACTTGAAAAGTGCAAAAAGGAGTTTGAGTATCTGTTTTTCCTATGGATACCTGCCACAAAGCTATTCAATTCACTGTTCTTAGATAACCAAATGTCGAGATAAGCAATTGCTTCCATACTGTATGTAGAGGTAAACCGCAAGAATTATGTAGATGCGTTAAATTGGTCTAATACCATTTTGCTAGTCTCAACGTCACCGTTAAGTAGGATGAAAATATCATCCAAATAACGTGTGTAAAAAACTATGTGGTTCATAAGGATTGAGTTTTTAAACACATACTCAGATTCCCAATGAGCCATTACTAAGTTGGCTATACTTGCCCCACAGGGAGAGCCCATGGCGACACCAACTTTTTGCAAATAAAAGTTGTCACCGAGCATGAAAAAGTTGTTGTAAAGTATTAACTCCAATAATTCAAGAACCAATGCTATCTCTCTGTTAGTGGCCCCATTTTTCTTTAGCACTAGGCTCACCCGTTCAATCCCTATATCATGGGGTATGCACGTATACAAATCCTTCACGTCTACTGTAAGGAAATTGTGACCAGTATTAAATTCTAAACTATCTTCTCAAGAAACGACCATGAATCTTAGCATATTTGGTGTTCGTATGGCAGGAATGTTTGCAAAATTGAGTCAACTCCTTTAGTGCAAGAATAAGTAGGAGAACCACACCCGTCCACCAGTGGTCTCATAGGAGGGTTGGTCACATCCTTATGAATCTTCGGTTGGGCGAACAAGTAAGGATACCTAGGATATATAGTGGACATGTAATTGAAAAATTTTGTTCCACTGTTTCATATTTGAACTACCAAAGCTGGCATCCTAACCATCAGAAAAAGGCCATTGTGAAAGATCAGATGGTTAGGGCAACCAGAATGGTTAGTGAAGATCAAGAATTTGTTAAAGAGGTGGAATTCATAAAGAAGATGTTTGTTAAACGAGGATATCCTATGGACTTATGTAATTCTATTGGAGATGAGGTAGTACGTAAAAGAAACGAAGGTAATTACATGGCGTTACTAACTACAAATAGTAATACGAATAGTTTGACAAACAATCATTACACTGGAAATTCAACCAACCAAAGGAGAAGTGACATGACAAAAAATACTACAGTTAAGTTAGAATCTGAAATATATTTCAATACCACGTACTCCTATGATGCTAAACACATTGTTGAAATTATTATTCTTAACAATTGGAGGTT
This sequence comes from Protopterus annectens, assembly GCF_019279795.1. Lineage (NCBI taxonomy): Eukaryota > Metazoa > Chordata > Ceratodontiformes > Protopteridae > Protopterus > Protopterus annectens. Next base: position 338,608,872 of record NC_056749.1, read on the forward strand.
ACTAAGATTGGACAACAATGTATGGAGTAAGTTGAATAGGCCCCCAAAAAATGTATATAGAAAAGGAAGGTCATTTAAACAGTTACTTGAAAAGGGTGGAAGTGGCCTTTACGATATAAGTGAGTCAAATAGAGTTAAGGGTAATTTCAAATGTGGGAGATGCAATGTATGTCAGCATATTTTGGTAACTGGGTCCAAGATAGAAGTAGCGGATGTGTCCATTGGGATTTATGGGTGCTTTGATTGTTTTACTAAGAATGTTGTTTATTTAGCAAAATGTGTTCAATGCTCAGCCTTTTATGTGGGAAAGACTTGTAGAGCCTTCAAAGAAAGAATTAGTGAGCATATTTTGGATATTAAACATATGAAAAGTACCAATGCTCTAGTTAGGCATATAGAACAAAATTCTGGTCATCAATTTAAATTGTGTGTAATACAGCACATTAAAAAAGATGTTCAAGGTGCTGTTTTAGACGTGCACCTTGATATATGTGAAATGAAGTGGCAGTTAAGATTTGATGCCACAGTGTTTCCAGGCATCAATGATAACATAAGTTTAGCTCCCATTTTAAAACTAAAACATATTATGGGGTGATGGGGGTGTACATATATATATATATATATATATATATAATGGATTTAATGCGGAATGCATTTTTCATTAACACATATATTGTTGTGTTGTTTGTTTCTTAGTTTTTGAAATTTTAATCATAAACTGTTAAGCAACGTTTTACAGTATATCTGTTAATTACATATTTTTACATACATTGTTTTTTACTCATTTATTTATTCAGTATTGTATTTTTTGTATGCATTAAGTATGAATCTGCGATTTAATGGTAATATGAGTGTATTTGATGTATTTCATACATCTTAAGAATGAATGCAAGCTTATTTGCATATTTTATTGGATAATGGGTAAGTTAAATTAATGTAATTAGTGGAAGAGTATTTAAAGTTCGTTAGGGTATGTGATTTGTTTGTTCTGAAGAAGTCTGGTTATTAAAGACGAAACCTAGGTTAACTGTCATCATTTTTGAGTTGATGCTAACTTGCAGTTCCTGATCACGGGTCACAGCAGTGTTCTTCTTTGTGGTTCAGAAGTTTTTGTGTGTTTTTTATTTTATTTTACACCGTGATGGTTAGATCAATGTGACAGTCAAAGCTCAGTTGATTGTCTATAGTAGCAGCCTAGGTTTGGGGGAAATCAGGATTGATGATAGATAGTGATTGCCAGACATATAAATGAAAAAATGATGGGGCAGATTTAAAGGGTCGTGTGTGAAGAGTAGTAATTTGTTTTTTGGGATTAAGGGAGAGACAGATATGTTGGAACCATTTAACATTTTGTTCCACCCTGCCCTCTATAAACATGTCCTCTATGTTGTTTTTAATTATGTTATATGCTCTGTTCACTTCTGATCTTGAGCTCAATACATATGTAGAATTATCCAATAAACTCACCATATGTTCATAGTAGTTTATGTTGTCAAAAACTACGAGGCCTCCCCCTTTATCAGGTTTACAAATGCGAATGTCATGTGATTTAATGTAATCAAGATATTCACGCTCAGTTTTACAAATACGGTCATTATTATAACAGCTGTAGCCGTGCTTAAATCTTTGCCTAATGTCCAACTCATACATTTGTTCAAATACTTGCACAAGTGGGTGCAAAGGAGGGTTATACGTGCTAGAAATTCTAAATTGGTCAACATGTGCTACATCTATATTACCCCCCATCATTAAGTTAAAGTTCAACTTCCTAGAAAAAATTTTTACATCTATTATTGTTTTCACTAAGTCAAAATTCTACTTAGGAACATGTGTGGCCCTTTGATAAAAAAAATCAACTATATCAGAGGTAATAGTTACAGATGAAAAGTTGTACACTTTGAAATCCCCTGTAGAATTAATAATAATGACAAGTTTTACCACCGTTAATGAAGATGGAGAACAATTCAGAACATTACAATAACCACAACTATTATGGTCTTCATCCAAACTTAAGTCCAAGTTGTTGATTTCCATACTTAAGCAAGAATCAACCAGTCCAGGCTCGACACAAAAAGTAACCCCAGTATTTTTAACAAAATGGGTGACAATCCTAGTGTCACATTTAAGAGGGGTAAAAATTTGAAGTCACTCCTTGAACAACAATGACATATTTATCCGAAAACAGTAGGGATGTACAAATGTCAAAGTTGTAACTTTTGTATGTATATAGTAGAGACTAATAGGTTTACTGTGCAGGGTATTCAATACAAGTTAAAATGTAGATCTAATTGTAACTCAAAAATGGTTGTTTATTTAGTTGTGTGTCAAAGATGTCCTGCTTTTTATGTAGGTAAAATGGAGTGGAGGCTCCGTGAAAGAATGTACGAGCACCAATATGCCATCAGTAAGAAAAAGCAGGACAATGCACTTGCTAAACACATTATTAGTAACACTGAGCATAGCTTTAATTTTTGGTTATTGACCAAATTCACCATAATATAAGGGGAGCCCCCTCACCTTTACAGTTGGAACAACTAGAACTAACATGGCAGATCAGACTCAATGCTTATAATTTTCCAGGCTTGAATGAATCATGTTCATTAAAGGAAAACTCCAGGCTAGAACTAAAAAAATAAGTTTTTTTTTCAGTCTATCTTTGTTTCCAGACCTATTTTAAAACCTAAAATTGACTCTAAGTGCTTTATTTGTAATTTTAGCCCGTTTACCACAACATGGCTACCGATGGGGCTTGCTATATCAACGTGATCTACTTCTCCTTCAAGCCTTTCTCTTTCCCATAAAGCATTTCAAGTCTCCTTTCTGTGGCTCATGCCAGACATAAGGAAGTAACTGTGAATTCCCATGCCATTGACATATAATGGGAAATCTGTGACTCACTGTCGGTTTGTATTCCTTCTGTGTTAGGTCTGCTTCTTTTCTGTTGCTAATCACCCTCATTTATGTTTAGACCAGAGCTTGCTTTACAGTATAATTTGAAGTTATCTAGCAGCAGATAGAGTTGCAGCTAAACTGGATGCCTTTGTTCCAAGTGTTCTTTTGTAGTTCAGCATGAATTGACAGTCCCCTCCTCCCACACTACTGCAGAGGTGTGAAAACTGTCACTGCAACTGAGAGCTCAGAATAGAAAGGAAGGGAGTGCCATTTCAAATGTCTTCCCCTCTGCCTGCAGAATCATTTGTTAGGCAGCAGCAGAAAGATTTATGTAAAAAATTTCAAATTAAATTTTGTAAAACAGTTGAAAATTTTTGATTATTTCATTGTGTACACTTTTTTTTATTTCCTCTTTATTTCTACAATATATTATTATGTTCACTTATGTTTGTTTTACAATCTCTTTGAGGAACATTAGCCTAGTGACATGTTTTTGTATTTTATATGATGTTTTCATCATCTCCACACATTTTGAAGGACTGTAAAACAGTAGATAGCAAACCTGTGTCTATGATGCTGGCACAGTAAAATTATGTACTGAAAACTCACTGTTTTCTATACTCCATGCAGTGATTTTTTTTTGGGGGGGAGGGCTACTAGTTATTTTGTGCATGTATGTATCACTTGCATAATGCATATAACTGAGGCATTTGGGACAACCGCGCCCTCAGACTCAAAAAACATATTAATTTCATCATGGTTTGATGTTTCCTACATTTTAATAGCACTCTGAGACTATTTTGAGCTTTTTAGATATTTTTAGATGCAATTTCTGACTCTGACCACATGGGGTCTGGCATATTGAAAAACTTCAGACTGTTTACTCTGCCTCTAAGTATCCCAGAATGCATTATTTGTCTCAAAAAAATTGCATCAGATCTGCCACGTTTTGCCTTAAGCTGCTGTCACTTCATTGACTTAACAGGCATTCACTGCAGTCTTAAAATCCCCTACTTTTGGTTAAAATGTTATCCTTTTTCAATGACCACTTAAAACACAAGCAGTACAAATGCTACAGAACAGAACTGAAAGGTGCATTTTCTAGCTCTTTCATCTTAGAAATGCTAAATTGCTTTCTTTTGTGAAGGCTGAAATCCAGCTCTTCAAGGAATCTCCCTTCACACCTACCTTCCCTAGCTGTCAAAGAGCCAAGGGTAATTTGACCCATTATCTGCATGTGATTGACAGCTCGTCACAGCAGGTGACCAGAGTAATGTACTGTTTGCTTGTCAGCCTTTTCCTCCTTACAGTGGGGGACTTTTTTTGTTGCACTACTCCTGTCAAATTTAAAAGCAAGCTACATAGCACTGGCAATAATCCCTGCTTTGCAAAGCAGTCTGCCACTTATTTTCCCTTCCTGTTTAAATAGCTAACAAATGATGCACTATAAACTTGAAATATTTTAGACTTGCATGACAGCACCCACATGCTTTTTTGAGTCAATATTTTAAAAAAATTATGGTAGTGCATACACACACGCAGACACACACACTGCTTTACTTCTACAATGATTTAGATTTTATTTTTACATTTTATAGCAGTGTACTAACCAAGCAGAGAAATCTGGTTCAAAAGCAAGGATAAATTGATCCTGAAATACCTATGAACCTCAGCGCAAGAAATTAGGACAAAGCCATACATAGAAGTGGGACAAAGGCACAAACGGAAAAGCGCAGTCCGGGTCTGAACTGTCTGCAAACAGCTACAGTTAACTTTGAGTATGTGTCTACCTGTTTGAGCCACTATTAATTTTCCCCTGGAGAGCACTCTGCTTTGGCTTGTAAGCAGCCCCCCCACACACACACACATTCCACTTTCTCTTATTCCCTTCTGTTAGCAAATAGTATCCGCCATAACTCATCAATACTGTGTGTTTGTAAATTTAAACTATGACCACAGTAGCCTACTGATACAAGGTTATCCTGTTTTTCCACCTGAGAAATTAAGAAATGACTTAGTTTCAGAGCAGTCGTTGGTCAATTGTGATTGTTTCTTAACACATACTTGCCTTTGCTTTGTGATTGTTTCCTGCCCCTCATACGAGCAACTAACAGGGTCTCTGCACAGTTTGCTCCCCACCCTTCCCCCTATTCCCCCCCCCAGGTGGTCCCACCTTTATTGGACTCAAAACCCCTCCCATCTTTCCAATAGCCAACCACAGCTAACCCAACACTACCTCCTCCATCTTCCCACTACTATCACACCTCCTCAACTAACATGTACCAGCATACCTTACCTATGCTCACTGCATGCACTCTCCTTGCATAACTTACATCCTACTAAAGCTCCATCATTCCCCACTCAACCACTACCACTGTACTACTACTCACACCACCACTCATGTCTCACCCACACTCAACTCCTCCCACCAGCTCAAGAACCATCCCTATGCACCCCACATATTCTACCAACTATATCACTCAAACATAAAGCAGCCCTACAACTTAACATAGTAACCCTCCCACCATACCTAGTACCCACAGAGCACAATCATAAAGTTTCCTTATAAACAAACACATTCAAAACTGAGAAAACTAATAATCTCATACATATCAAAACTAGCCCTAAGTGGAGACATCCACCCCAACCAATTACTGCCCGTAGCTATTCTCTCTCCACTCTCCAAAATACTAGAGACACATACACTCCGGTCTCAGACTACCTCCTTACTAACAACCTCCTTTCCAGTACTCAGCATGGTTTCTGACCAAACCATAGCACCACCACTGCCTTACTCTCCTTTACTAACACTATCCTTCAGCATAAAAACAATGGCTATCTCTCCTCTGCTACTTTCCTAGACCTATCTAAAGCAATTGACATGGTCCCACACAAACAACTTATCTCTGTCCTCAATAACCTATCCTTCTCACAATCAGTCACCAACTGGTTTCAGATTTACCTGTCTGATAGCCAACAATCCGTTGTATGGCAGAATGACATCTCCCCAACTACCTGTCTCCATAGGGGTTCCCCAAGGATCCATCCTTGGACCCCTACTCTTCTCTGTTTACACCAATAATCTAGCCTCTGCCACCAAACATGGTACACTCATACAATATGCAGATGACTCAACCATCATCTGCTTAGCCCAGTTCCTACCGAAACTGCAAAAAGTCACACAGGAAGCCTTTTCCTCTGTTGAAACATGGTTATCCGATGCCCAATTAATACTCAACCCAAACAAAACTAAACTACTCATCTTCCAACCCACCAAACATACTCAAAACAACTGTCACTTTAACATCACAGCAAAAGACAACACCACTATATACCCAACTGAACACACCAAATTGCTAGGAGTGGAAACAGAAAATAAACTAATATTTGACATTCACATATCCATGACCATAAAAAAAGTCCACAAAAAACTAGGAGCATTATACAGAAAAGAGCAATTTCTCACCAAAGCAGCAAAGATTTCAATAGCAAATTCCCACCTTATCTCCACCCTACTTTATGCCTCTCCAATATATACCAACCTAAGGCAATGTGGTCTAAACAAGCTAGAGACCTGCTACAACAAAATCGCCAAATTCGCCACAGGGGCATCCTACCGTAGTCACCACTGTCTCTCACTTTCTGAACTGGGCTGGCTTGAACTCCCTCACCTGCTTCAGTGGTATCAACTCTCACTCGCCCACAAACTAGTAAACCATCCACTAAATGTCCCATCCCTCCAGAATCTACTCCAACCCTAATCGCACCACCAGACCACTAAGATCCAGCAACAAAAATCACTTGCAGATCACTAAAGCCAATAACTCTGCTGGTGAAGCACTATTCTCTGCGCCATAGCCAAATTATGGAACTCACTCCCATCCACAATTACCTCAGTACCATCATGCACCCACTTCAAAACTTTATTAAAAGTGCAACTAAAACATGCTGGCTATGCCCTTGCAACTCCCAGTCTAATATCATCCACCCCATCCAACCACTACCTTTCTTTCCACTCCACTAACTACCTTGATTATAGCAAGCTCAGATGCTCATAAGCCTTGTACTTATTATACAGCAGGAACTTCTCATTGTAACATTTGTTAATGTCTGTTATGTACTTCACAGATAAAGATTCTATTTGTCTATTGATGTACTATGTTCTTCATCTGTAAATATGTTGTAAGTAAGTGCTATGTTAAATTGTTAATCATTATAATCCAATGTAACTACTGTCTATTTTACTGTGGAACTTTTCTCCCCGGCCTACGCTGAAAATAGACCTACGTCCAGTCTGACACTCCCGGTCAACAAATATAAATAAATAAATAAATAAAATAAATAAATAGAAGTAGGATTATTGCTCCTATCAAATTAGGAAAGATTATGAAATAGTAGGTCTTGCATTAGTATGAATTTTCAAAAGGGTATGAAATCTGAAACTTAAATATCTGTCATTGATTTCATTCTTCAGTCTCTAATGATTTGGCAGCAATTGTCCCAAAAAAAAAAAAATTTGATTCAAAAAGATAATAGCCACACAATACAGCTGGTAACCTGTCAAAGAAGGGTCTCCTTTTAATATTAGTACTACTAACTTGAGCATCTGACAAAATAAAAAAAAACATGCATTTATGAAATGAAAGTTATCCCTAACTGGATTATTACAGTTAATGGTAAACCCTCCATGTTTTCTTCCAAAATAGCAATTTCTGGGGAGGGATTATTAGGGGAAGAGCAAATTTTGAGCCAGGTTCAGGGACAGTTGAGAGGTTGGGATATGCCTAATTCTAAAAAAGCAATTTATTTGCATGTACCTAGCAACCTGTTAATGCAGGAAATCTGGACAAGGCAAAATATATGTGGGGGGACATCAAAACAGTACAAAAAATTGATCTTGTATAAACTGAGAGAGCTGATCGAATAACAGGTCTTGCTTTAGCATGCATTTTTCTGAAGGTTATGAAGGCTGAAACTCAGTGTCTCATTTAGTGACTTTATTCCGAAAGAGTTTGACTGAAAACCACAAAAATTGAGACTAACAATCCAAAAATAAGAAGCCTTGCTTGCAGTCACACACACTCTTTCCCCCTTGCTTGCAGTCACACACACACACACTCTTGCCCCCTTGCTTGCAGTCACACACACACACTCTTGCCCCCTTGCTTGCAGTCACACACACGCACTCTTGCCCCCTTGCTTGTAGTCACACACGCACTCTTGCCCCTTTGCTTGCAGTCCCCCACTCACGCTCTTGCCCCCTTGCTTGCAGTCACACACTCTTGCCCCCTTGCTTGCAGTCACACACTCTTGCCCCCTTGATTGCAGTCACACACACATACACTATTGCCCCCTTGCTTGCAGTCACACACACATGCACACTATTGCCCCCTTGCTTGCAGTCACACACACACGCACACACTTGCCCCCTTGCAGACACACACACACACTTGCCCCCTTGCGGACACACACACACACTTGCCCCCTTGCGGACACACACACACACTTGCATGGACACACACACACACACACTTCGACCTTGCTTGCAGTCAGAATCTGGACATTGCAACAGCACTGAAACAGACATTCAAAGATAACACATGTAGCCAGTGGCAGTCTAAGTTTCACTTTCAGTTAGTGATATTTTAAAATTCTCAGACCCTTTGCACACGAGAAATGCACATGTTGTTGAATACACCTTCCTGATTGTATATAATTATATTCCTTGTACAATGCAGTCCAGTTTTAGTGGGTGTTTTATATTTACTGTTTCAAACATTTTTCCTGAAAACAGTGCAACAAAATGCATGCACCAGTAATGACAATACTGCCCAATTCTGAATATTTCCATCACAAGTGTAGTCAGACTTCTACAGTCCACCAGTATCAGTACATACGCACAATTTCTGAAGCAGTAAACATCCTGTAAATAATTCCACATTAAAGCGATCTGTAACTAATGAAGCGGTTGCTGCTAGCCAAAAATTAGATGTCATGTCATCAACAAATAATGTCATAGTTGCCCTTTTTGAATAATTTACTTATCTTACACAAGAACAATAAGCTGGTAATACTGCAGTAGGGAATGGATGACAATCGTCTTCACCAGAAAGGAGTGCATCATCCACCCCATTTGCAATGCAGTACAGTTTCACAAATGCATCTATGTGAGTAGAAACCACAGCCTTCTACATCAAAAGCAAACAACCTGTTGTGATATTAGCAAAGCAAGCAGACATAAGCAGCAGTAATAATTGTTGCAGCCCTGCATCTCTCAGCTCCCTGTAAAATCTACTCAATCAGTTGTATCTATGAACTTCACAGCACAAGAAATCTTGAAAGAGGCAAAATTTCCCCCTTGCTTGCAGTCACACACACACACACACACACACTTACTTGGCCCTTGCTTGCAGTCTCACACACATATGCCCCCTTGTTTGCAGTCTCACACACTTGCCCCCTTGCTTGCAGTCTCACACACACACTTGCCCCCTTGCTTGCAGTCTCACACACACACTTGCCCCCTTGCTTGCAGTCACACCCACACTTGCCCCTTGCTTACAGTCACACCCGCACTTCCCCCTTGCTTGCAGTCACACCCACACTTGCCCTCTTGCTTGCAGTCTCACACACACAATTGCCCCCTTGCTTGCAGTCTCACACACACACAATTGCCCCCTTGCTTGCAGTCTCACACACACACAATTGCCCCCTTGCTTGCAGTCTCTCACACACACACACACACACACACACAATTGCCCCCTTGCTTGCGGTCAAACACATACACGCAATTGCCCCCTTGCTTGCGGTCAAACACACATTGCCCCTTGCTTGGTGTCACACACACAACTGCCCCATTGCTTGCGGTCACACACACACTTGCCCCCTTGCTTTTAGGTCACATACACACACACACGCACACACACTTGCCGCTTGCTTGCATTCACACACACACACACACACACACACACACACACACACACACACACACACACACACTTGCCCTTTGCTGTATCCTATGGACATTAGAAGGCCTCCAGCTGAAGGCACTACATATGTTACCTGTATTTTTTAGCAAGTTCCTCCTCCTATTTTATTTCTTCTCACTCAGAGCCCCTACCATGATAGTGCTATCCCTGGCCACAAAAAAAAATGGTTGCAAGGCATGTACTTCACTACCAGAAAACTGAGATCAGAAAAGCTTACCAGCCTTAGAGATTTTATCAGACTTTGCTTCTCAGTGGCTTGTGTGCTATACTCACTCACAAAATGTTATATTAACAGGCAGAATATCACTTTGCAGACTAAAGAAATAGTATTTTGTCTACCAAACTTTATAACAAAGTCAAAAAAATATATGCCATGCTGATTCCATTATTTCAATAGGAATTGGCAGCAACTCTCACTCAAGGCATGCTGCTTAGCAGCTTTACAATGACTAAGCTGCTGTGCTTGTACAAGCAGCAAAATTCCTCACTTCCTTTCCCATCTATCTTCTATTTCTCTTATTTCCTTACGTTTTCATTAATTTAAAACAAAACAACATGCAGGCTCAAAGAATATGATAGCAACCGTGACATTAATCTTACAAGAACCTGCGCTCTATGTGTAACTGAGCATTGTGAAGTGTCTGAGGCTACTTCTAAACTATGGACACATACTGATGGACAAAATGTTGAACCTCTATATTGCCTACATCACTGTATATTTACCTGCTATAATAATCTTACATGGGAACCCAGAAATGCACTTAGCTTAGTTGCATGAAACAAGTACAGCTGCAGAAACCACCCCTGGACTACTACCACTCTCTTGCTGACTATTCATAAGTATGTTTACAGGCTGCAGAATTACTCAATAAATAAGTTTTATGCCTAATGGCTCCAGCGTCCACATTAAAATAATTTCATTACCCAGCTAACGGGAAAAAAAAGGTATTATTCAGCTGTGGCAAAGTTTCAAGCAGGTAGCAGGTTTGATGGCACACACACTAAAACGGAGCAAGCACAGTAGCATAACAAATAAAATGGAGCAAGCCCAGCAGCATAACCAATAAAACGGATTACTAATATTAAAAAAAAAAAATAAAAAACAAGACCGAAACGCTAAGCTCAACAACAGAAACAAACAGCTGAAAACATTACAAAACATCTGCAGCATGCAATCGGCATCAACAAACTAAAGAAAACCAAATACAGCTACAAATACAGCAAGGTTTTAAAAAACACACCAGCAACCACAATAGGTATCAACTAAAGAAAACCAAATATAGCTACAAATACAGCATAGTTTTTAAAAACACCAGCAAGCAACTAAAAACACTAGACAGTAATACAATTACTACAAGCAGCAATACACTTACTTCAGAAGGAAACCCAAAGGCAGCAAGCACAGAAACACAGGCCGACTCAAGAATACAAAAGATGCCAGCATTAAACATAACCAGGGAAATATAAACCCTGGATCAAAACGAAAATAAGTAGGCTAAGCTAAAAATGCAGCTGCGAAAGGGAAGCACGTGGCACCCTTACAAACAGAAAAAGATTAACTCCACTAATGTGCAATTAAAAACTTGGGAGGACACAATATAAGGGCTAGGGAGGCATAGAAACAGAAACAGATTACATTTAGGATACACTATTAAGAAGTAACAAGTAATAAGACTTACCTTACTTATGAAGTAGCAAAACGCTGGTGAAGAAGAAGTGCTTCACATGAACAGAGTCGACCAGATTTGCTAACACAGAAAAGGAGTTCCACACAGCACCTAGTCCATTTATTAGGTTAACAGTGGGCTGGGAAAGGCAGTGTTGACATCACAATGTGGGAGGATCACAGGGATTCTGTACAGCATGCAAATAAGGCAGTGTTTACGTCACTTTGGGGGAGGAAACCTCCCAGGATCTTCAGCAAGAGCTATGGCAGATGTGACATCATTATTTAAGAGACGACTAGACAGTTTTCATCTTGGTTTTAAAAATGAAAGTCAAACAGTACGGAAAAGTATGAAGCCTAAGCAGTAAAAGAGAATAGTGGATTTTTTTAAAGCTGCGGTTATGTTTTTTTGAGGCTGTATCACATAACAGGATTTTAGAGAGACATCAGGTAGAGATATTTGATTTGATATCCCGTTGTTATGATCTTCTCTAATTCAGCTGAAACTATTTAGCAATCCTTTAGTCCTTTATCCATATTAGTAAATTTACTTTGAGGCCCTCCCTGCCTTTCTTTGTGCATATTTCAAATCTTACTGCTCCACTGGTCATATATCGAGCTGTTAATTGGCAGTAGACACTACTCAGCCAAACACAGTTATTCATATTTTTCACATTACTAATTTGACTTAGGTCTTTTTAAAACAACAAAAGAGACGTGCAGTTCACAGAAAACACCACGTAAGAGGGTTTACACCCTTCACTCAAATAAGGATTGCAGCATCCAATTTGCAGTTGTACTAACTAAACTTGTCAAGTCAGGCAGTAAGCACACTGGAGTAATACTACTGTCAGTATCATGAGTACAGAATGACAATTTTGACTCCATAATTTTCCTGTCTACATTATTACAAGTCACTGTACCAGGCAGTGCTGTGCCCCCTTTTGGCAATATTGCACATCTTACTCCAAGTTCTCCTAAATATTGCCACTGGAGATCCAAAGGCACGTCATAGCACTCTCCCCTTTGTGTAAGTGTGTGTAGGCCCTACAAATTACTTAAGGATACCTAATATACATGTATCACATCACACAAACCCCTTTGCCATCGACTTTATGACTGCTGCATAATGTTACGCTGTCTCACACTGTGCATCAGACATTAGTACATGTTCACACCAGTTACAGTGTGTCAAGGTTACCAGCTATCATCATATACACAGGTGACAGGGAGCACACTGTACAAAGGCTTGGACTATAAACGCTGTTAGGAGGGCATAACTGCAACACAGGATTTTGAACATTGTGATTCCTGTGCCATGTCACCACCCACTTGCTACTCAGGCTCATGTCTAACAATGAATGCCTTCTCAATGACTGTGCAAGAGTGTCTATGGAAACTGGTTCCTGCTAGTTACATAAGCTCAATGTATTTTTGGTTTACAGTACATACTTCATACATACAACGGGCTTTGCTTAGTATGATTTTTGCCTTTATCCCTATGCATGGCCTAATCAAATTCAGTGCCCTGCTGCAACTAACAAACTATCTGTAATACCAAGGTCCCACAAATAAAAATAATAATGCAATTACATACATGAAATAGTCCTGAACACACAAAACCATGCTCGACCAGCAATATACTTATCCTACGGGTGTGCCTCCATTCAGTGTGCCAAAATAAGGATACAAGCTAAATGCCAAAAAGTGCATAGTCATCCCCTTTGGAAAAAAAACAAAGTACCCACAGACTACCCCCCCCCCTTAAATACAGGAGATGTAATAAGGGATCTGGGGATCCAAGTATATAGTAACCTCTCCTTTGATAATCACATTACCAAAGTGGTTAGAAAATCTTTCTATGTGGCCCACCTAATCACAAAAAGGTTTGCATCCAGATTGAAAGAGGTCTTTGGGCCCCTCTATGCATCACTCAACAGACCCATCATAGAGTACAATGCCCCATTTGGTATGTACCTTACAAGACACCTGCAACAACTGGAAAGACCACAGAAGTACCTCACCAAGGGGATCACTGGCCTCAAGCAGATGCCCTTTGCAGCTCAACTGAAGAAACTCCAACTGCACTCAGTTGCATACCGCCCTCTCAGAGGTGATCTCTGCCTGACATACAAGGCCATGTCCAACCCAGAATTGATGGACATGCTCCACCTAAAGAAAACCATATCCCCTCGAGCCACATGCTCCAGGGATCTAAACCTCACCACAACAATAAATAGGACATGCTGGAGGGATAGATTCCTGTCCCAGAGACTTCCCATGCTCTGGAACAAGATTCCAATCTACATTAGGCAGAGCTTTTTGCTAACCCCCTCTTCAAGAGAAAGCTTGACATAGTGGATGGGAAACAGAAAGTTTACCGCAGGCATCACTTCAATGGCTCTGCTGGACAGAGGTACAGGGAACAAATCTAAAGGGGGTGGCAAAAGCAAACACATTCTGGCTAGGCTTATAAATGCCTTCAGACAGATAGCCTAGTACCTACCTATGAACATATGAACCTATTAAAAACAAACGTTAATAAGCAAGAGGCTTCCTCTAGGTACATATGAAAAGAATAGAGGGTAGAGTGTGAAACTGATAAGTTAACCTGTAAGTGCCAAAAGGAGACCAAGGAAGAAATGAAATTCTAAATGACAAGTTCACATCTGTGTTCATTATAGAATCATACAGCCTAGTCCAATTCCAGGAAGATGATAACAGGATCAGGATGGTCAGATGAAAAATGCAGTAACAGGAGATGGGAAGGGAACTAGAATTTGAAGGAGGATAATATAAAGGGACTAGAGGGAATTTTCAGCACAGATCCTAAAATTGACTTCGAAGTTTTTGAATTAACCTCTGAAAGAACTATGTAGCAGTAATCTTCAGGAATTGGTCAATATATGGGATAGGATGCAAGTAATTGCGGTGCTTATGTACAAAGATGGCACAATGGGTAACCTAGAACATAACAGACCATTGTGTTTAACTTCAGTGGTCAACAAAGCCAGGGCGACATTCTTATTCTTAAACATACATTACTTCTGGTGAAAAATGGACAATTTCTGAGTTCCATTATGCGGTTCACAGTGACAGACTGTCAAGCTAAGATTTCCTAGCTCGATGACAGGGTCAGAAAGAAATAAGATGAAAGACACCATTTATGCCAAAAAACATAATTATCTCACCAAATTAGAGATAAATATATATGCAATATTAAAAGAGAATAAATCAAAACAACACATATTACAAAACAAATTCTTTCTGTTCGCAAGCCTCTGAACTGATTCATGTTCCTTAGATTTTGACTCTGCTATTTAGTTCTATGGCTATTACAGATTGAGTAACAAAGCATCCTGTCAGTGTATGGCTACCTAAGATGTAGTAACTCTAATCATCTTATTATAGCCAATTTATGTCCGAGTGATGCCTCCAGGTGCATCTGCAGTTAACTCTACTTATGCTGCTAGGCTTTAGACTAAATGCAATTGGAATTTCCTTAAAATAATGACGTGCATGATAAAAGGTAAATGCCAGTAACAGCTAAAACAATTTCACAGGTGTTGAGATCTGTGGTTCCATTGTCAGTGTTGCTGTGTCTCAAGAGGGATTCAAAAAAAAATCAGGATGCAACATAAACAACCTGCATACTTTGTCATGACTGGCAACATGTCGACAAATGCCAGGTCTGAAATTGATGTTCACCCGGGTGAAATAAAACATGTGGTAGTCACAGGTATGTGCAATTGTACAGACCTTGGTGTACCACTCGCCCGGCTGAACAATAGGGCCACGATTGGCTGTATCCACACTGCCAACATGTCACATCGCAAACATACTCAAGTGTCTCACCAGCAGGCAGTGCTATGAGGTGAACGATGAAATGAGCACAGAAACTACAAGCCTATGAGTCTGAGTAGTCTAATATGAAAAGCAAAAGACTGAATTCACTGGGAAATGTTCTGTTCAAAGACACTGGACACAAATTGAATTTTCCTTAGTTAGGAGAAGGCTACGTCTACTTAACTTCTTGTACTTTTTTTCTGAACTGCACTTAGGCAATGCATGCGGGGGAAACGGTAACACCAACCTGGACCTGGCTAAGACATTTGATACAATATCCCACTCAGGTAAAGCTGACAAAATCAATGACTTGGCCATAAACCACTACATATCTCACTGGATTGCAAGCTTTCTCACAGACAGGACTCAGGAAACCACAATTGTTGATACCATGTCCACTAAATGACCATTCACAAGCTAGGTACCTCAGGGCTCCATGTTGAGATCACTCCTATTTGTCGTATACTTCTGAGATGTAAAGTCTTAGCAAGTTTGCAGATGACTGGATAATTGGGACATATAACAGATTCTCCCATGACACAAACATCTTACAAGCAAGTTTACCACAACTAACTCATTCCAAAGCCATGTACTATAACTCATTGGCAAGAAGTGCAATTTAGTGCTTTTTGGCTAAACTACTACCCAGGCTAAGTACTTCTTGACTAAGAAATCCCTAACAGATGACACAGTATCCAAGGATCTAGGAACATATATAGATAATAACATGGCCTTTGATCAACCTGTGTCCACAACAGTAGGACAATCATCCTATGTCGACCAACTTAGAAGTTAGGGCATGGCATCCATGTCAAATGAAGTCATAGTCACACCATTTTTTGACCTTATTAGACCGATCTTTGAGTATAATGCCCCTTTCACATGTACCTCATCAGACTTGTGCAACAGTTGGAATGCCCCCAAAGGGTGACATGAATAAGACTTGTTGGTGAGACAGATGTGTCTCACAGTATCTCCATGCTCTGTAACAGGATACCCCTCGATGCGAAGCAGAGTCTCTCCAACCTAACACCACTAAGTATTCAGCTGTGGTACCACCTTTATCTTTTATCCAACCTG
The DNA here is from genome assembly GCF_019279795.1 of Protopterus annectens. NCBI lineage: Eukaryota > Metazoa > Chordata > Ceratodontiformes > Protopteridae > Protopterus > Protopterus annectens. Next base: position 338,625,345 of record NC_056749.1, read on the forward strand.
TGGATACTTTGTTATAAGAAAAGAGCAGTCCGGGTCTAAACTGTCTGCAAACACGAACACCTAAAGTTAACTTTGAGTATGTGTCTACCGGTATGAGCGAGTATTCATTATCCCCTGGAGAGCACTCTGCGTTGGCTTGTAAGCAGCCCCCTCACCCCAAGCACACACGCACACACACACACCTTACATACTGCCAAAACTCCATCATTCCCCCACTCAACTACTACCACTGTACTACTATTCACACCACCACTCCCGTCTCACCCTCACTCATCTCCCCTCCCACCAATTCAAGAACCATCCCTATGCACCCCACACATATTCTATCAACTAAATTACTCAAACAAAAAGCATCCCTACAACTCAACATAGTAACCCTCCCACCATACCTATTACCACAAAGCACATATTATAAAATTTCCCTAGTAAACAAACACATTCAAAAACTGAGAAAACGAATAACCTCATGCATATCAAAACTAGCCCTAAGTGTAGACATCCACCCCAACACTGGCCCTACCATCTCCAACAACACTGCTCATAATCAGACTAGAAACCACAATTTCTCCCAAATCACAGCCAATAGAAAGCCAAGTGACTTCCTTCTACTAAACATAAATATTAGAAGTATATCCAACAAGGTCCATGAACTCCATGCCACCATATACTTGTACTCCCCAGATATAGTTATCCTGACAGAAACCTGGCTAAAACCTCACATTAACAGTGAGCAAATCCTCCCTACCGGTTACGGCATACTGACAGTAGACTGGCAAAACAAGAAAGGAGACGCTGTAGCTATAATATTTAAACAGCATCTAAACATCCAGATCTTAAATTCATCAGCTCCACAAATAGGCAAGGAAGAAATAATATATACCAATCTCAAAATAAATGAAAACAAAACCATCAACATAATTGGATGCTACTTCCCACCTGGCCAAAACATCACTCCGCTAGAAAAACTCCTCAGCTGGCCTACCCACCATCTCCCACAAGAAACTATAATTTTAGGTGATTTCAATATTGACTGGCAATCCTGTTTTGGCAACCAGCCGACCCATCACTTCAACCTTCATGGCTTCACCCATCTAGTCCAGTCACCAACCAGGATAAATAAAAACTCCAACAAGCACACTAGCCTGGACTGGGTACTAGTCAGTAAGATCCCCCAGTCATATATAACAGGCAGCTTATCAGATAGCCTCAGTGATCACTCCACAACATTCCTACTCAAAAAACACCTATACCAATCTAAACTTGTCAGCTACCATAATTTACGTCAAAAAATAAACTTTAACCCACTCACATTCTTCTCATCCCTCAAAGAATGTAACTGGCATCATCTGAAATACCTCAGTCTTGATGATACAGTGGAATTTTTTAATACTACCTTCCTGAGGTTCTGTAATTACCACACACACATAATACTTTTAGGTAAGATGATGCCATCCATGTTCAAGGGAGTTATAGTTCCACTCTTTTTGGCCCTTATCATGGCCATCATGGAGTACAATGTCCCCTGTGGCATGTATCTGAGCAGACACTTGCAACCATTGGAATACCCACAAACATTTCTCACCAGGAGAATTCAGAGCATGAACACTCTGTCCTACACTGATCGCCTAAAGGCTCTGTCACTGTATTCATTCCCCTGCAGACTGCTGATAGGGGATCTTTGCCTGACTTACAGGGCTTCATCAGACTCATCCCTGATGGATCTGTTGCAAATGGGCAAAACAGACAGCACCAAAACACTAGATCCAGGAATCAGAACTTCACTTGTGACATAAGCAGGACAAGCTGGAAAGACACATATATGTGTCCCAAGGGATCCTCACGTTACAGAATAGGCTTCTCATCCATGTAAAACTGACCCTTTACAAATGAAATCTTGACAAATGATGGGAAATCATAAATGTATCCCCCATTCTCACCCGCATGTCCCTTATGGACAGAGACTGTCAATAAGAAAAGTATTATACTAACACCTGCCCCTCAAATCCTTAGTTAACTCCCTGCTAACATGCCCTCCCCCAAGTTGGATGTTCATGACACTCGGGACCCAAATGGTTAGGGGTGAAGCAGCTAGGCTTGTTAGGGCCCTAGTGGTCGTTAACCTAGTAACAACCTATGAACCTGAGTTACTTGATAGATAGTAAATTGACTCAATTACAACCCAGAAATTTCAGGTGAGTGGCTATATCTCCAGTTCTGACACCAGTGGAGTACCACAGAGCACTCCCCATTGTCTAGTTATTAGTGCTATAGACAGCAACCCACTACCACTAGTATCAGAACTGAGGTACCTAGGGATCTTTTTCTTACCAACAGTGCAGACTACAGGAGCAACATATGTTAAAACAGCAAAGACAGTCAGCAGAGAAGGATAGACTAAGGCAGCCTGTACTGTGTGCAGACCTCCTCAATCTGGATGTTGAAAAATCTCTTAAATGTGGAGCCCCATCAGTTTTGGATTTGTCAAAAGAAAGCCCTTTAATGTTTCTTCAACAATAAAAATCTCTGGTTTCAGTACCCCCAGATATTCTGATAGAGTAAAAAATCTGTTCCTCTACACAAAGCATCCTACAAATCCCTGAAAGGGTCATGTCCACTACAGTTTTCATGCTATGAATGACCTAGCACTCTAACACCACCTTCATCACAATGAAACTAGTTGTGAACCTGCACTATCACATCAACAATTCCAGATGGCATGACAAGTACCTTACCCACTGCATTCCACATTTGTAAAATAGAATGACTTTGCATATCAAGCAAAAAGTATTTACTTTGCAACCTTTAAAACCAATGTGGATAACTATAAGAATTCAGGACAAAATGTAAATCCTTGTACCTCTTTACACTCCCTTCTTCAATTACTTCCTTACTTGCATCAAATTCTGTTCCATGACTTTCTCTCTAAATATAACATAACCCTGTTTTTCCCTTACTTCATATTGCAATTCCTGTTTGTAAAAGACTAACTTACCTATAATTTCTCTACAAACAGTCTAAAATGTCTTTAAATATGTCAAATAACCTGTATTGATTCTTAACCAATGTTTTTATTGTATCACTAATTTATTGTAATTATTTAAACTGCAGATGTTTTTGTTTTATCTTCGAAGATTATATTTTCCAGCAGGGAAATCTACTAATGGGAGTCTGGGTATGTTATGTACTGTCTAGTACGATACAACAAACAAAAAAAAATGTATTACTTAGGTCAGATGTACTTTGTAATACATTTTTTCAGCCAGTTTAGGTCAAAATCATTTCATCACAAATCATCCTCATATACCCAAATTTGTCTCAGCATAGGCCACAGTTGTATTAAACAATCTCATTAAATGACAAAGAAGAACATTCACAAGTTGGAGATATTTAAATGTGTGCAAACTGGTCTCTGTACAATACAAAGACAAGCTGTTAGCACATCATTTGAGCTTGCATCTACTATCACCACCAGTTACAACACAACACAAAAAGGCAGTCAGAGGTGGGGGGATTCACAGCTGGGTTTCTCTGAAGGTACTAAATGTCTTTAGTAACCCTCATGCATCTTGTTACTGAAGCCTTGCTAATAAATATTTAATTATGTGCGTGTGTATGTGTGTACACATGTATGTATGTATCGATGTATTTAAGTTATTTATTGAAACTAAAAAGTAATTCACTTTCAGTCATAAACCATAAAGGTCCAATACATAAGCCCACACTTAACTCTCGTCCCGCCTGAATTAGGGGGAATACCTCTAATTTGTTCTCAAACTTTTGTTCCATCCATTCTAAATTTTGAAGTTATTTTGAGATAACAGCACCAGTAAAAGTGTCTAATATGGAGGGTTTTCCCTAATTATTTTTGTCTATAACTCTGGGGCTAAATATTGAAAGATACGACACAAAACATGTACACACACACACACACACACACACACACAGTTTGTTAACACATATGCAGCTATTTACCACATTAGAGGAGTGGGCCACTTTTTTCCTATTTTAAGGCTTTTTACAGAACAAAATCATGTTTATTACGGTCCTTTGCAAAAACTGTTTACAAATAAACAAATTAGTACACTCAGAAAACAAATAAAATGAGAAAACATACACACACACAAAAATAATAATCATCATCACCATAAAGAATGTCATAAATGAAGATCCCTAACATGCCTGTTCCCCAACCCTAAAGCCCCAGTTGCTCCTTATACCTGCATTCCACTTCCCCTCCCATTCTAGATCATCCCCTAAACCTAAATTGCCTTGCACATCATGCTCTCTGTGGTTCAGTAAACCTAAAATTCCCATCCCCCCTAACCATAGCATTCTCATCACTTAAACCTAAAATCCCCTTCCCACTCTGGTCTATGATCTGTCTTTAAACTTGGAATCCCTATCCCCCAACCACAAAATACTCATCGTTTTGTAAAACAAAATCTGTGTCCCCTCCATAACCCTAACATTTCTATTGCTCCCTAAACCTAAAATCCCCGTCCTGCTCCATAACATTGTAGCCTCTACTCCACTCCTTTTTCCCCTACCTAAATCTAAAACAACTTCCCATCTCCCTTAAATCCACTTATGTGGTCCATGCCAAACGCTTGCATCCGATTCGTAGGAAGAGAGCAGATGGTGCAGCAGCTGTGTTGAACTCACATTCAAGTTTGAGCATGAGCAGATGATCAGATGGGTTTACAGCCATTTGAGTCCCTGTCTGCATGTTTCTGACATTCAAGCAGCTGGAACACACAGTACACCAGACGTGTTCAATGAACCACTTCATATGCTATGAACAAAGTGAGGAGCAACTGGCCACAATACAGAATGCCACTATTATGAACTACAGTAACATCATATACAGTTTTAATCTTATTATGAATTACTACTAATATTATGAAATGCTTGGCAACAGGAATGTGACAATAGGCATGTCTTAGATCCAGCTTTACCATGAAAGGTAGTAGAGGGAATAGTGGTACAAGATAGTGAAGGATAACATATTGAACTTCAAAGTGTAAACAAAAGGGTTTAGACCAGAAAGATCTAGCACTGGTTCAAGAATCCTTTTGGCTTGAAAACTAGAGTGAATTTACGATTCCCCATCTATTAATCCAAACTCTGTTTGAAAAGGGTCATGGAAGGGCTCTGTTTTACATGAATAGGAAGCCTGATTCAGAGAAGGGGTATTCTCTGAGACACATATCTGTCTCTCCCACATATTTTGCTCATTTCGCAGATCAGGCTTAGATCCCTAGATTGGGTGACCCTTGTGGGTTTTTTTTGTGAATGTGTAACAGTTCCATCAGGGATGGATTCGTGGACACCTTCTGTTTTTGGCATAGATCACCCCTTAACAATGGGCACCACAATAGGATAGAGTAATAGATATCCACATTAAGTAGAAACCAGTGGAACAGGAAGCAATTGGTCAGGTGTCATACAAAGATAATTTGGAGCCTTCCACAGCAAACCAGTATAAATGTTCACTTGAAGCTAGACAGCAGGGGAAGGAACAGGAAACTCTGATGCAGCCAATGTTGAGGAGTGATGGGCCAGTGAGTTCCCATATGATAGATCAATGGACAGCAAAGGAAGATATTCATGAGAATGTGTCACAGGAAGATGGTATACAACCTTCTATAGAATGCCCGCAGGAACTGGAAAATAAGGGATGTGCCTTTAGTTTAGAAGAAAATGAGGTAAGAGAATAATTGCTTGATTTAATAGACATAGACAGATATATCAAGATCAATAAAAGAAATAGACAGCAAAAGGTTAATAAAACCCAAAAAGTCAGAAGTCGGATAAAACAAATGCACACAGTAATTAGGACTGTTCATAGAGACTCCATGCAATGCAACAGAAGTAAACAGGATATATTACTGTGCAGCTAAATTAATAACTGATAAAAGTTCTACCACAAAAACACAGGGTAGTGAGGGACAGGAAGGACTACAAAAATAAAATTGCCAAAGATTCCAAAGACAACCACAAGGCATTCTATAATTATGTCAAGAATCTAAATGGTAATGCTCAGATCTGCTCTGAGCTACAACAGAATGGCATTAAATATACTGATCCCAAGGATATTGCCAATATCCTGGCAGATCGATTCAGTGCAAAATTCACCCCACTCTCACCCCCTAAAGGGCCTATCTCAATACAGAAAGATTTCCAAATTCCGATAATAACTGCCACATAGGTAATAAATGCACTCTCCAAAGCTAAGAATACAGCATCCATGGGACCAGACGACATCCCAGGCTGTGTACTACATGAACTACAAAATGAATTGGCACCTCACCTAAGTGTCATGTTTAATCATAGCCTCACCTCAGGCTTCGTGCCCACTGAGTGGCGCTCAGCTACAGTTATCCCACTCTGCAAGGGGATATCCACATTGGATCCCAGGAACTACCACCCCATTAGCCTGACGAGCCTGGTCTGCAAGGCCATGGAACATATCATCATGGAACTCATAAACAAAGACATTGGAGATCTCCAAACTCTGGACCCCACACAGTTTGGGTTTGTAAAAGGCAGATCATGTCTCCCAAACCTGACAGACTTCTTTGAAGTAGTCATCAAAGCCATAGATGAGGGTAAGGTGGTTCACACAGCCTATCTAGATCTCACCAAGGGGTTTGACACCATCCCCCACTCTGGAATTATAGATAAATTCACTAAACTAGGTATAAATCCCTATGTCACAAGATGGGTTGCCAAATGGCTTACTGACAGAACCCACACTGTGAAAGTAGCAGACTCCAAATTAGACTTCAGACCAGTGACAAGTGGAGCACCACAGGGTTCAGTCCTGGGTCCTCTCCTGTTTGGTATCTACTTCTCTGAAGTACAGGATAACACAGAAGGTTTTTGGCTAACTAAATCTGCAGATGACTGCAAGCTAGGAACCATAATCGAAACTCCTAACGATGTGGACATCCTACAAAAGGGCCTCACTGAGACAGATGCCTGGTGTCAAAACCATGGTCTCAAGTTCAATGCCAAAAAGTGCATTGTCATCCCCTTTGATAAAAACTCTATACCCATGAACTACCACATAGGCAGTAGTCTACTTAACACCGAAAGTGTGATAAGAAACCTTGGGACACAGGTGGACAGTAGTCTCTCCTTTGATAATCACATCACAGTAGTGGTCAGGAAACCTTTCTATGTGGCACTCCTCATCACAAAAGGTTTCTCATCCAGAAAAGAGGTCATTGTTCCCCGCTACTCATCACTCATTAGACCCATTATAGAGTACAACGCCCCTTTTATGTACCTCACAAGACATCTACAACAACTGGAAAGGCCGCAAAAATACCACACGAAGAGGATTACTGGCCTCAAACAGATGCCTTACGCAGACAGTCTCAAAAAACTCCAGCTTTACTCTGTCACATATCGCCTACTCAGAGGCAATCTCTGCCTAATATACAAAGCTATGTCAAATCCAGAGCTGTTGGACATGCTCCACTTAAAGAAATCCCAATCCCTCTGAGCTACACGCTCTAGGGACCTAAACTTTGTCACCACAATAAACAGAACATGCTGGAGGTATAGATTCCTGTCCCAGAGACTTCCCATACTCTGGAACAGACTACCTATCTATGTCAAACAGAGCTCCTCATTAGCACTCTTCAAGAAAAATCTCGATGATTGGACGGGTAATAGGAAATTCACCCCGGGGATCACTTCTGTGGTTCTGCTTGACAGGGACACAGGAAAATAATTTTGTTGGGTGGTGAAAGCCAGTGTACCTTTTTGGCTAGGCTTGTATAGGCCCTGGGCCAATAGCCTAGTACCTACCTATGAACCTACTTATGAATCTATGTAGAAAATGCATAAAGAGAGCTGCAAGTATAGAAAACTTCTTGAAGAACCTCATGGTGATCAGGATCAAAAGCAGGAATGGTTAGGCAAATTCAAACTAAGACATGAAAAGTTGTTACTGACGGCCCGAGATAGTGGGCTATGTACACATTGGTTTACAAAGTCTATTGAAGATATGGAAAAAACAGACAAATGTAATTTTTTTAATACAGAATTGCAAAGTAGTCACACATGCCATTGCTGGTTGTGACATATCACTTCATTCATTGATGACATCCCACCCATCAACCACCTCCAGAAGACTCCTGGAGGTTTTGATTTGGTCATGGTTACATGTTAGGGCATTTGCTCAGACAAAGCCTCTGCTTTGTTATCCTTACGTGCAAACTCGATCTGGGGAGATTAAGGGAGGGGCACTATGGGTAACCTTGGCTTGAGAGTTTTGGGCGGACTTATCGTGTTGCTGAGTCGGTTCTGAGGATGGAGCCAAAGCCCATCCATCGTGAATGAATGAAGAACAACACAGATGGAACATTATGGTAAGAACATAACCTATTTTTATTAGACTTTTAGCAGGCATGCTCCTTTTACTCATTCAGTTCTGGCTGCTTGGTTTGGTAGGTACTCCTGCTATTCGTTCAGAAGCTGCATTACTTAAAGAACCATAAAGGCAAAGATTCAGTCCACTCTGTCAAATCTTGGTCACATGCTGTCCCAAATATCCAAGCCTCTGCTTCTTTTATTTTATAGGTTTATATGTAGTTAATACGCATGCTATTTGAGGAGCCCAACCCAGTTCTTCATTTTCAAAAGAGCATTAACTGGTTAAGTAACTCAGAGTTGTTTAGTAGGTGAATGAAAAGTATGCACTCAAAGAAACTGTAGCTTAAGACTATAAAAAAAATACGGTGTGTTTCTTGGGACCCTCAGAGGCTGAATCAGTCCGTCCACTTAATTTTTTTTTTTTTTGTAGGCATCCAATATTCCATTCTGTCAGTGTTCCAATATTTTAATATCTTGGCATGTGATTCAAGCCATCTGTATTCCCAAAGCATATAATAGCACCTCTGCCACCAATTTAATATGCGATGGTCAGGATGTGCTCTTTCTCTTCATTGCTCACCACCAAATAATGTGCAAGGGGTGAATGGCCTTAACAGTGTATTGCAAACAGGCATTACTTATTTGGGATATGAACACGATTTGTAACACCCATCCTACGCAGCAGTTGCTCTCTGAACTTGAGTTCACCTGGAATGGGAAGAGTGCATACCTCTCAACCTTGAAATGCAAGAAATCTGGACAAAGCCTGACAAAATAGGGGGACAAATGCCCAAACATAGGGACAGATTTTAAATATTGCTCTTACAAATGTAGAAAGTTGCTAGAGTAACACGGGTTGTGTTAACATACAAGTATGAAGGATTTGAAATCTGAAATTCAAATGTATGTCATTATTTGGTGACTTCAATCCTCAGATCATCCCATTAATTTGACAAAAAAATCCCACAAATTTTATAAGGAACAAGCCAAAAATAAGAGGCAAAAATATGGACATTCTGCAAAAATATGGATAGTTTAGAGGTATGGAAGAGTGGCATGGAAGCAAGCAGGTAGAGTGTTTGATATCCTTGCAGATACGTTAATTGGAAATTATACTGATGATGCAGTAGATTGCATATACACTGTTACATGCAGCCAGGAATGGAGGCAGGTGCATGGGGATGGCAGTGGGAAATTGACACAGCCAGAGCTCACACGTCCAGCTGCATTTGGTCATGTGGTTACTTCACAGGAAGAGCTAGTTGTAGCAGCACATTTGAATCTGAGCCACAGCTGTCCATATGTTCTGAATTTCCTCTAGAAAGGGCCATTCCCTCCTGCCCTCCTTTAGTTACCTGTAGGACTGATTAACACACATTATCCAGCCATTTATCCCATTTGTGTCACTGCTCATTAGGAGAAAAGAGAACTAAGCATCTGGATGTCAACCATCTCCTTTCAGAGTGGAGTGAATATGACTCTTCGTAATGTCTTATTGTGGAAGTCAGGTGAATGATAGGAAGCCAAGAAGGACTAGGAAATGTGGTACATGTGTTGATATCTGATGCGGAGGTGTATCTTGTGCCATGTCTTCATCTCATGTGTGTGCTTCTAAAGAAGAGACTGGCAGGATTACACATACTCTCTGCATGCTTTGCACCCTGTACTTGTGCATATCAAAATCAGATCTTTTACATGGCCCTTTTAGGTGCTGTAGGAATGAATATTTGAATCCTGTTGTTTACCAACAGTTAAGCTGCGGTCAGTATATCATAACTAGAAGGTTGATGGCTTGCATCGACTGACATCTGTAATGTCGCAGCTGGTTAGGTCAAAGTTTGAGTTCTGTGATAGAGAAATGCGAGAAGGTGAATTTTGTTGGTGTGGTCTCACTTTGTGTGGCTTCAAAGTTTTGCAAATTGTTGTGTGGAACCTGCAGAAAAAAGAAATCATGTAATTGTAGAAGTGCAAAGCAGCTGGGCCAGGAAGCCATTAACACCTTGCCAGTACTGGACTTCCAAGATAGCTGCACACTGATCAAGAGTTTAACTTAAGCTCTTCCAGTGTGAAAACAGGCACTGAGAAAAAGGAGTGCCACTGAAACTTATTTTTTTTTTTTTGGTGGGGGGGTGGTAAAATTCAGTTACTGGCAACTATGTACACAAACTGGATGCCATCAAAGAAGAAATTTAGAAAACCTGAAAGAAAATGAATCAGGACAAAGAGAAAAACAAGGTTTGAGAAGGATTATGCAGCTGTTCAACCAAAGGCAATTCAAGCTTCAGCTTTGGCTCAAGAGATGACTTCTAGTAATTTAGAGGAAAAAATAAACCGAATGTACTCTGAGATGATTAAAATAAATGAAACATTGAAGGAATATATCAACTCCAATAACAAATAGCTAGAAATAATAGAATAAACTTTAACTAGCTGTTCGGCTGAACTGATAAAACTGTAAAAATCAGAGGTTGAAATGAAGAAAAAGGTGGCTGAGTATGAGGCTTCTAATGAACAGTGGTTAAAAAATAGTTAAAGACAGACAGTAAAGAGAAACCCTGTGATTGTCTGCTGTACCAGAGAAAGCACAAATAAGCAGCTGGACTGGGGTTCCACAGCAGGATTTGTTAAGTGAAAGGACACCCTGCGTATATGTTCCAAATCTGGCCATAAGAAGGCAATCAACACCTGTATTAGTAAAGATGCACTTATATCAGCATAAAAGTGCTGATTCTGTCAAAATTGTGTCAGAGGGGGAAAGTATTAAAAATATGAGGCAGCAGAATGTTCTTAGAAAATATTTATTCACTGTGCACCAGGCAGAAGAGAAGCAAATTTATCCAAGTGGCCAGTGTGATATTCAAGTTGCTTTATCCAGCTCTCTTCAGCATATTTTTTCCAGGAGGATCAAATACATTTTTCAGTGCAGAACAGGTTAAGGAGGAAATACAAAAGTTTATCTAAAGAAAGTGAGCCAGCAAGCAGAAGGGTGCCCTGCATCTCATTCTTCTGACAGTAAAGTTTATAGAGACTTTGCCAGTGAAACCTCTTTCAGTGTTCCAACGGAAAATGCTTGAGAGACAGAAAAAAGCATAGGAGTTGTATGTTAGAATCAGAAGTACTGTGGACTTGAATTAGAATCTTGTGATGGTAGATGGAGATAGAAACAAGACCAGCAACACTGAAAAATAGTAAATAAATGGGTGATTATTAAGTATCAATCACATTCGTGAAATATGGCTTTGCAAGAAAGTGTCCAAAAAAGAGAGGAGTTGTTGACTTTGTTAAACTTGTGGGTGGACTGTAATGATGTAAAGTGAGCTATGTGCTTTAACATTTAGAAGGACACTAAATGAAAAAAGTAACCAAAAAAGCCAGGGTACCGTTTGGCTAGGCTTATATAGGCCCTAGGGCCAATAGCCTAGTACCTACCTATGGACCTATGAACGTAAATGCAGGAGGACTGTATACAGAAAAGCATAATAATGTGGCAAGACTGTTACACTGGGGATTGTGCAAACATGATGGTATTGAAGTGGCTGAAAAAAAAAAAAAACAAGAAATATCCACAAAGCAGCACAGAAAATAATGATGTTCACATGGTATTGTGCATTGGTACGGCATGGTATATGGTATGAGTGGCCATGGTGGTGAAGCGGTTAGCATTAATGCCTCACAGCAAGAGGTTCTCCAGTTAGATCCTCAGCTGGGATGCCTTCTGTGTGGATTCTGCATGTCCACCCTGTGGTCATGTGGGTTTCCTTTGGGTGCTCCGGTTTCCTTCCCACATCCCAACAACATGCTGTAGGTGGATTGGACACACTAAATTGGCCCTAGGTGTGAGTGTATCATGTGTGTGCCTTCTGTGTAAGGTTGGGCATTTGGCTGGCAACTCAACTCTGTAAAAATCATGAGCGGACAGGTGATCCACTGTGGCGACCCCTAACCGGGAAAAGCCGAAAGAAGAAGACATGGTATTGCATCACCCATTACTAACAGTTAAAAAAATAGATGATAGACAGCTAGATGTAGTGGTCCTTGAAGAGAAGACAAAAGCAGCATTGATTATTGAAATCTCTACAGTCAGTGACTAAAGTATCTTGCTTACAAAGAGGCTCAAAGTTATAAAATACCAGTATTTGCAGGTATAAACAGGAGCAATGTGGATGAAAGATACGCAGACTATTCCAATAGTAGTCGGAGCAATGGGTGCTATAGAAAGAGTCTCAAAATGTATTGAGATAGGTTAGTAATACATGTAAATCCCATACGAATTGCAGAAGGAATTTACTGAAGGTCGAAGTCCAAAAATAAGGACAAACATTTAAGTTTCAGACTGCCTACCCTTTAGAAAACTCTTGGTAATGCAAATTATGTAGTTCTAGCACATTTTTAAGTTTTGTCCCCCATTATTTGTGGCATTGTCCAGATTTATTGTTCTAAAAGCCTGACAGGTATGGCTATGATGCAGCACCACACCTACTCAGCAAGAGCCTGTGGAAAAAAAAAAACACAACTTCACTGTAATGAGCCGATCGATACATTGTAACCAATCAGCGTATTACAGCTTGATCTATAGCCTGCTGCTCTTAGCTGTAGTGGCACATTAAATTTTCGTTAAAGAACAGTAATAAGCAAAAAAAAAAAGGGAATGAACTGGTGGCCAGCTGCATGTCACACCCCCCCGTGTCTGATACACACGCACAAACCCTGCATTCAGACATTCATTTTCACATGCATCCGCAACGTTCTCTGTCATACACTCACAAGCACAGTCTGTTCAGCATTCACACACACACACAAGACATTCTGCTTTCACACACGCACTGTTCAGTATCTCAAGTATCACCCACTCTCTCTCATACACACGCATACAAAGCCTTTGCTACATTCACACACACACAGACATCCTGCTCTCACGCTCAGACAGTTCATTCTCTCATGCATTGCTCACCCTGTCATTCACGCATACAGAGACTTTTCTACACTCACACAGACATACATATTGCATTTCTCACATGCACTGTTCATTTTCTCATGCATCGCTAACTCTGTCATACACACATTCTGCTTTCACACACAAAAAGGTAAAAAAAAAAAAAAAAAAAAGGACTCCACAGTAATAAGCTGATCGATACACTGTAAGTGATCGGCTTATTACAGTTAGCTTTACATCCCCCTGCTCCATCATGTATTGGAAGTAAAAAAAAAAAAAAAATGATGTTCCTCTTGCTGGCACCCTAAAATGGATTAACAACTGGTCTTATTTCAGTAGCTGTACTGCCCCACCCCTTTATTTGTGGCTCAGTCGTGATCGAGTGTCTGGACAGGTTTGAGAGGCACAGTGAGGAGGTAAGCATACCTCTTAGCTGCTGCTGCTGCTATCTATCACATCACTCAGACCTCACTCCGTGTATGTTTTTCTCTGTCTCTCACAGACACACACACCTTTTCTTCTTTCATGTAGGCAGAATTCATTCACAAATGCAGACACTCACAGAAAGTTATTTTTGTTTGGTGCATTTGTATTTTACACTCAGTAAACGGCAACACCGCTGCTTAGGGAGTGTAACAATCACTCAATGAACATGCCTCGCTGTCTCATACTGGATCTCAATACTCACTCTGGCATACACAGAAAAGCAGTCCGTTCTATACAGACACACACACACACACAAATTCTGCATTTCATGCATGCATTCACTCATACACAAACAGGCAGAAACAGTAATGCACTTATACGCACACACACACTTACTGGATCAGGGTGTTTGGAGACCATTACTGTGTACATTTATGCAGTTGGAAATGGGAAACGGCAAAAAAAGTGAAAACATTTTCATAATGCATTTGGGGAAGAACACCATGGACTGATTTGTCAGCAGTTTAAAAAATGCAATGTACTTACCAAATCAGTAATAGCAGCTTGTCTATCTGGAAACACTTTGGCTGCAGTTTCACCGGAGGAAGTACTTGTTCCAATACAGTTTTTACTCCTGACAGAAACATTAGTCAGAGAGTTCCGCAACAAGTTTTGCACTGATTTATAGCAGCTGTTAAGCGGCCAAAACTCGATAATGCCTATGTCACAATGTGGGCGGGTCAACAGGAGAGAGAACTACTGATATGAATATGTCAAAGGTACGTCATGAGGTGGAGACAAATTCCACCTGAAGGGATGCGAAACAACAGAACGGGGGATGGGCTTATCTGCCCTACGCAAGGGAAGTGGTGAAAAGTAGAAACGAAAAGTTTTTTAGTGCATTATGTTAACTGCACATGGCTAGCCTGATTTTACAGGGATAAAAGAAAACTTGCCATTGAGTTTATATGTGACTCTGTCCAGAGTTTTCCTTTAAGTAGCATTTTGAAACTGAGAAGCTTAAAGAGGTGATGCTGACTTGATATTCATAGCAGCATTACTAAATAATGGCAAGTGTATTTAAACACCGTTGGTTATATGTGAACTTTTAATTTACTTTATCGATCTTTATGTATTATACACATATTTGTTCTATTGGTCTTCACAACGTGTAGTCAGATTTTTAACATTTTACTTAATTTTGTATGTCGTGACAGTTAAATATTTAGTTTTTATTGTGTCTTTAAGAAGGTGTAGTAGTTGGTTTGTTTTAACTGGATTGATTAATTAGCTAAACCTGAATCTATTTATATGTGTTATTGAATGTTAACACTTTTTCTGAAGAAGTTTGCATATAGTGCAAACAAAAAGTGCTTCATTAAATCTCTTTACATTAGCTTCGTTTGGTTTATTACTTTGACTCTTGCAGTACTTGTTTTTTTTTTTTTGAATTTATTGTTGTTTGTGCGCTTTCTCTGGTTCATAGTTCGTAAAAGCATTGTGGTCAGATAGGTAACATGAAACTATCAGTACCTCCTCTGCTTTGGAGTATAATGCATTGGATGCCTACACTTTATCAATATTGGAATGAGTCCCAAATCTAAAAGAATAGTGAGCATATTTTAAAAAAACATCTAGTTTTAAATCGAATATATCTCTCATATACACTGTATCAATATAATGATTTAAATGAATTGCTACTGAAGATAGTCTGATTTAACACCTGTAGTGTCTTTGTCTGATAGGATGCAATTAAAATCACCAACTATCAACATTTCTCCTTTAGAGTACAGTGTCATAATATCAAAGTATCTCTTAACTGTTTTAGAACCTATCCCAGGGATTCAACAGGTATTTGTAAGGGTATAGTATTTTTATCAATTTCCATTATGACCAATCCCAGCATACCATTCTTATCAGAATAGGAATCCACTGTTTTAGGTAGACCTCACTTTTTCCAGAGAATAACACCACCTCTTCTTTTTGAAACAAACTGAGAGACAATTAAAACTGAATAATCTTTTAACAACAATCTATTTAAATCTTTAGTCCTGTAGAAAAACAATGTCTGCTTTATGTAGAGATAAATACATATTTAAACTGCCCCTCTTTAAAAAGAGTTATTAACCCATTTATACTTAATTGATGGCATTTATACACTGGCATCTATTGGAACAATAGGTATAGAAACTACTATAAAATGATTTAGTGCATAAAGCATTACACTAACAAAAGAATAACTTGTTATGTACACATACAATAAGGGTGAAGTGAAAGATTCAGAATTAAAACATTTTAACCTCCAACATGGAATAAATTATTCCAGGCTTGATGAAAAGTTTATGAAAGCCACTTATAAGACAATGTTAAATTACTAAAAAACAAACCAAAAAACTACATATTGTTAATATATAATAAGACCTATAAAATAGAACTTCACATAACTACTAATTTATAATAATTAGAATTAATTATACATAACATTTATATATTAACTACCATATTGAAGATATGCTCAGACCATTCTTAATACTTGAAATATTTATATGAATTAAGAAATTCTATGTTATGAGTACATAATATCTTTGTAAGGTACATGTACAAGTAATTTAACCAGAATAACCATCGTGTCCAGTATGTACAATATTGTATAGCAAACAGATTACTTATACTTATTACACTTTGCAAAAAGTTTATGAACCAGTACCTATATGAACATTTTACCTATGTAATTTACTTACATTTTCACCTCATTCACTACAAAAACCTCATAACTGATTACAAATTCTTATCTAATCTCACACACAGACTAGAAGCTTGTGAAAACAGCCTGCATATATTTGGGCTATTTACATTCATAGTCATTATCTAACAAGGCTGAATTATGAAGCAGACTGCTAATGCCTGTATTTTATGCAGAAATATTAATTATCTTAATGAAACTGTATGTATTTTCCAACTTATGTTATTCCACAATTCCTTATATAAAATGCATATCTGAGTCTTCTGACTAACAAAGTGGTGCTACAACATTATCTATTATAGGTTCATAGGAAGGTTGGCACCTCACAGTAAGACGCTATCCAGTTCGATTCTCAGCTAGAGCATCTTCTGCGTGGAGACATGCGTGAATGGGAGTACCTTCGTTGAAGGTTGTGCATCAGGCCTGGCAAGCCGGTACGTAAAAATCAACTGCCAATCATTAGCGGACCAGAGTTCCGCTGTGGCGACCCCTAACTGGGAAAAGCCGAAAGATACAAACAAACAAAGGAAGGTACTAGGCTCTCGGCCCAAGGGCCTACATAAGCCTAGCCAACAAGGTTCCATGGCTTATGCCACCCAAAAAAGTTATTTTCCTGTGCCACTGTCGAGCAGAGACACAGAAGTGATCCCCGGGGTGTATTTCCTATTTCCCATCCACTCATCAAGATTTTTCTTGAAGAGTGCTAATGAAGAACCTTGCTTGACATAGATGGGTAGCTTGTTCCAGAGTATAGGAAGTCTCTGGGACAGGTATCTATCCCTCCAGTGTGTCCTGTTTATTGTGGTGACAAGGTTTAGGTCCCTAGAGCATGTAGCTCAGAGGGATTGGGATTTCTTTAGGTGTAGCATATCCAACAGCTCTGGGTTTGACATAGCTTTATATATTAGGCAGAGATCACCTTGGAGTAGGCCATATGCTACGGAGTAAAGCTGGAGTTTTTTGAGGCGGTCAGTGTAGGGCATTTGTTTGAGGCCAGTAATCCTGTTTGTGAGGTACTTCTGCGGCCTTTCCAGCTACTGTGCAGATGTCTTGTGAGGTACATTCCAAAAGGGGCGTTGTACTCTATAATGGGTCTAATGAGTGTCGAGTAGAGGGGAACAATGACCTCTTTTTTCCTGGATGAGAACCATTTTATGATGAGGTGTGCCACGTAGAAGGTCTTCCTGACTACTGTGGCGATGTGACTATCAAAGGAGAGACTACTGTCCACCTGGGTTCCAAGGTCTCTTATCACGCATTCTGTGTTAAGTAGATTGCTGCCTATGTGGTAGTTCATGGGTACAGAGTTTTTACCAAAGGGGATGACACTGCACTTTATGGCCTTGAGCTTGAGGCCATGGCTCTGACACCAGGCATCTGTCTCAGTGAGGCCCTTCTGTAGGATGTCCACATCATTTGGGGACTTGACTATGGCTCCTAGTTTGCAGTCATCTGCGAACTTTGTTAGCCAGAGGCCTTCTGTGTTAACCTGTACTTCAGAGAAGTGGATACCAAACAGGAGAGGTCCCAGGACGGAACCCTGTGGTACTCCACTTGTCACTGCTTTGAGGTCAGATTTGGAGTCTGCAACTTTGACAATGTGGGTTCTGTCAGTGAGCCAGTTGGCAACCCATCTTGTGATGTAGGGGTTTATACCTAGTTTAGCTATAATTCCAGAATGGGGGATGGTGTCGAAAGCCTTGGCGAGGTCAAGATAGGCTGTGTATGAACCACCTTACCCTCATCCATGGCTTTGGTGACTGCCTCAAAGAAATCGATCAGGTTCAAGAGGCATGATCTGCCTTTCACAAACCCGAACTAGGTGGGATCCAGAGTTTGGAGGTTACCAATATCTTTGTTTATGAGTTCCATGATGATACGTTCCATGGCCTTGCAGACCAGGCTCGTCAGGCTAATAGTTCCTGGGATCAGTGATGGCTACCCCTTTGTGGATTGGGATAACTGCTGCTGTGCACCATTCAGTGGGCACATAGCCTGATGCGAGGCTGTTATTGAACATGAAGCTTAAGTGGGGAGCAAGTTTGTTCTGAAGTTCGTGTAAAATGCAGCCTGGGATGTTGTCCGGTCCCATGGATGCTGTGTTTTTGGCTTTAGAGAGTGCAGCTTTTACCTGCGTAGTTGTGATTACAGGGACTCTGCATTCTTCCTGTATAGATATGGGCCCTTTAGGGGATGACAGGGGAGTAAAGTTAGCACTGAACCTATCTGCCAGTATGTTGGCAATATCAGTCGGTTCTGTATATTTAGTGCCATCGTGCTGTAACTCAGAGCAGATCTGAGTGTTGCCATTGAGATTCTTGACATAGCTATAGAATGCTTTGTGGTTGTCCTTGGATTTAGTTTTGATTTTGTTTTCGTAGCTAGCTATCTTATAAGGGATCTCAGCTTCTTACTGAGGCTGACCAGTGAGCTCCTTCACTCGTGGGATTTTACTCTCTTTTGCAACAGTTTCTTCCTTCTGTTGTACAGTTTGTTTATGGCAGGGGACCACCAGATTGGCTTCCTTTTTTGGAGGATAGCATCTTGGTTCTGTTTGGAATAGCACGATCCATGCACTTGTGTAAGTGCTTATAGAGTGCATTTGTGTAGGATTCAGCAGTTGTAACTGTATTATCCATCTGCATGGGTGTCATGAAGTTCACCACTTCTGTCTGAAGAAGCATTAAGTTGGCTTTGGAGAATTTTTTTACTGTGGTTTCCTTAATGGGGGGTGGGAGGGTGTGGATATCAAGGGTGATAAGCTTATGGTCGGATCAGACCAACGAGGTGTTGACTTCAGGTGTGGAACACCAGTCACTCATGCTGGTAATGACTAGGTCTAGGATATTGCTGCCCCCGGTGGGGGTGTGGATAAGTTGATTTAGGGCATTGGAGTTTATGAATTCCAGAAAGCATTGAGCTAAGGAGTTGGCACATGAGTAGTTTTCCCAGTTAATGGTGGGGTAGTTGAAGTCGCCCATTATTAGGGTGCTTGGTTGAACCCTAATATTTTCCAGTACATCAAGAAAAAAGGAGTGGGAATCCTGGAGCATGGTGGGGGATCTGTAGCAAGCTACAATTTGGGCTGCAGTTTTGCCCAGAGTTAGTTGCACTTGGATAACCTCAGATGCATTATGCTGAGAAACTAACCTAGAGGTGTGGATATCCTTAATGAATATGGACACACCTCTGCCTTTGGTGTTTCGGTCCAGTTAGCATGGCTGAAAAGTGTGGTATGAGTTATAGCCTGGTAGGGCAGGGGTGCTCTCTGGAGCCTTGAACCGGGTCTCAGTCACTGCACAGATATTGATGTTCTCCATTTTAAGGAGTGCCTTGAGTGGGTGCATTTTGAGATTTAGACTTCTAGCATTGAGTAGCATTACCCTCAGTTTTTGCTTGCCTGTTCCTGTTATAGTGGTGAATTTGTTATTTGAACCCTGCCTAAAAAAGGCACTATAGGGACAGCAAGAGCCTTAGCCAGTATCCGTAATCCCAGGGGTGACAGGTGCAGGCCATCTGTGGCAAAGCATCGTAGTCTGTCGACCACGTCATCCCAAGCAGACAGATACTGGATCCCCTTAGAATGACACCAGAAGCTTAGCCAATTGTTGAAGTCAATCATTTTGTCCTTGTACTGCATTATCATTCTGGGCGATGGCAGAATGCTACTCAGGGGTAGGGTCATAGCTGCCTTGGCTACAAGATTGGACAGCTCTTCCATGTCTCTTTTCATGTAGTCCAGGGAGGTATGTCTCAGGTCATTCACACCAACATGGACAATGACAGAGTCATATTTGTACTTGTTGTGGAGTGACCTGAGTGCATGGGTTATTTGTCGGATCCTGGCACCCGACAGGCAGCTTACAGTAACCTTCTCCTTGCTTAGCCTGGTGAGTGGGACATCAGTGTGCCTGACTATAGAGTCACCTATGATTAGTGTGTTGGGTACGTTGTTTTGCCTTATTGGCTGTGGTTGAGTGGCACACTGAGTCTGTGGGCTATGTGTCATTTGGGTTGGGTTGTGTTGGGGGATGTAGGTTGCTTGCGTTTCTGCTTTGGAGGTCTCTGTTGCTTAGGCAGATTATTATTGAGAGCCTCTGCGAAAATGTTTTTGTGTTACTATGTGTGGATTTTGGTGGTATAGATTTAGTGAGACTATGTGATGAGTGTGGTGTGGTGCAAATGTTTTCCTTCTCCTCATGACTGTCAAGTTCAATCTTGGTTAGAGAGAGCTTTACCTCCAGTTTGGCTAGATAAGTTTCTACTCATGACTGTCAAGTTCAGTCTTGGTTGGAGAGAGCTTTACCTCCAGTTTGGCTAGATAAGTGTATCTCTCACAGGTTGTAGTGTTGGGTGGTTGATGGAGAGGTTTGTCTGTGTACATGAGGCAATTTCTACATTGCCACAAGATGCCCAGATTCATCAGATAGACAGGAGAGAACACTGGGAGCTAGGGTTACCACCTGTCCCACTTTGCGAGGGACAATCCCTCTTTGGGCAGTTGTGTCCTGCAAAATATTGTGAGAAAATGGCAGATGTCCTGAGATTTTAGGACAAAATTATTTTCTATATTGTATGCAATAGTTGCTTAAAACAGTTATTCTGTATCTGAAACACCTAAATGTTATACGAAACAGAATAAGGAACAAAAATGCTACAAGAATAAACTTTTATTCAGGCAAACAACTGAAGTTCTGTCCTTTCTACTGGCCGTGAGTATGTTTTGCCCTGCAAAATCTGATGTTTGTAGCACAAATGTCCCACTTTGGCCATTTGGAAAGGTGGCAACCCTACTGGGAGCTGATGCTTGAACATGCCTGAATAAAAAACTATTTTCCTCTAGATAAGTGAGGAAGGTGAGTACAAGAGCCATTTTTCTCTAAGCAAGTGAGAAAAGTTAGTACAAAAACTGTTTTCCTCTAGGTAATGAGAAAGATTGAGTGCTATAGTAATTAGTAGCTTATTTAGTGCTTACAAGTTCTGGACAAATGCTGAACATGAATAAGCAAATTTAAGTGCTAAAACTAAGAATCTGTATCTGCTCTAGATGAGTTACAGGACAGAAACAAGTACAAATGCAGGCTTTCAAATCAGAAAGTTGAGAGAGATAGAAGATTGCCCAAACAGCCAATAACTACACTTTCTGGGCCAGAGCCACTCCTTATGTGCTAGACAGGTTACCTAGTGCATACCACTCCCACTGATAAGCTAGAAGGCTTCCCTCCAACACAGAAAGGCTTGGGGGGCTCAGTAGCTTACACACAGTCCTGGATACAGCAAATCTGTATCTGGAACACTTGTTACAGGAAAGGTAGGAAACAGGCTTACAGTTTTTTTTTGTTTGTTTTTTAACAGAAAATTAGCAAAAACAGTAGTAAAAACAATTCACATGCAGTGCAAACTAGCACACCTGAGTATTAGCAATATTAGACCAAACACAGTTTAAAATTGCAATTAAATTAAAAAGGACTAAAAGCAAGTACAGAAAGAGTTTATTAGGTAGAATGTGGTAAAGAGATGGGACTGAGAAGAGTCCCAGATCAAATCTACAGTGGGGCGGGCAACTGCAAAAGCCACCAAATTTAAACTACAAACCAAAAATAGGGAGGGTGGGACAACACAGTTTCAACAGAGATCTAAGCAACAACTAACAGTACAAACTTTAAAACCAAAAAAATATACTCAGCTCTGTATATTTGCAGATCAGTCTCAGAACAGTGAGACAACAGTTTCAACAGAGATCTAAGCAACAATTAATCTCTATAACCAAAAAATATATACTCAGCTTTCTATATTTGCAGACAAGTCTGTAAGGCAGTCTCTCAGAACACATGTTTCAGCAATTTGAATGCAGGCTGAAACAAATGTTTCAACTAAGAATAATACTCATTAACAACTTCAGAATTTCATTTAAAAAAATCAGTGTACCAGCTACAGAGGGAATTGGACACTCTGTAGTAATGTTGAAAACATTTAAGAGAATTTTCACTCAACTATTAAGTGTACATTTGTGTAATGTGTTTTAGGTATAATGAGAACACCTCTGTGTGCCCCACATCAGATATGCACCTTTTGTGCATCATTTCATTTGTTCCCCCATTCAGTAATTAAAGAGATGTTCCAGGTGTGTATAGCTAAAATAAGCCATTTCAAAGTCTAATGAATTACTATTCTATTAAATTGCACTACTTGCAGTTTGTCTTTAATACTGGAAAATCTCATTTTAAAATCTAGAGCAGTGGTTCTCAAACTTTTTCGATTCTCGGCTCCCTTGCTAAATCCAGGTTTTCCCAAGGCTCCCCCCCATGGCGCACATAAAGTAATTATTTCAGAGGTGGACAAAGTGTACGTAGCGGCGCCCTGGGGAGTTGCGGCTTCCTCACAGGGGCACCATGAACTAATAACCACCGGGCCAGGCATCAGGTAAGTCAATGCCTGTCTGATTGTGTGTGTGAGTGAATGCTTGCATGAAAGCAAAAGAGTCTGTGTGTGAGAGAGATTGGGAGAGTGAGAGTGATGTGTGAGTGAATGCAGGAATGAATGAATGAATGTGTGTGTGTGTGTGTGTGTGTGTGTGTGTGAGATTGGGAGACAGAGTGATGTGTGAATGAATGCAGGAATGAATGGAGAAGTGGCTGAGTGAGTGAGTGAGTGAGTGTGTGTGTGTGTATGTATGTATGTGAGCTCGGGAGAGTGAGAGCGGTATGTGAATGAATGCAGGAATGAATGAAGAAGTGTGTGTGTGTGTGTGTGTGTGATTGGGAGAATGAGAGCGATGTGTAAGTGAATGCAGGTATGAATGAGGAAGTGTGTGTGTGTGTGTGTGTGTGTGTGTGTGTGTGTGTGTATGCAAGGTCGGGGGAGCGAGAGCAATATGTGAATGAATGCAGGAATGAATGAAGAAGTGGAGGTGTGTGTGTCTGATAGGGAGAGAGTGAGAGCGATGTGTGAATGAATTCAGGTATGAATGAGGAATTGACTGTGTGTGTGTTTGATCGGGAGAGAGTGAGAGTGATGTGTGAGTGAAAGACGTTAACAGCAAATAGTCATGGAAAAGTTATACAACCTTAACAACATCACTAGAAAGAAAAGGGGATTAAAACACATTAGTGCACACATTTCAACTATATCCCCCACTGTCAGAAGCACTATATGTAAATACTGTTTTAAAAAGTAGACATTAAAAGAGTAAAGTTGTTTAACATTCTCTTCTGCAAACATGCTTTTCCCAAATGTCAAACCAGACTCATTCTAATGAAGTAACTCAGTTACTACATTATTGTTGAAAAGCAAATAGTGAGAGGACAGAAAAGAAAGGGAAAAGGAATAAAATATAAAAACGAAACTAAGTATAATATTTCCCTTCAGATTCATAATAATTGAGTTAAGCTTATTACTATACACTTTCCTCCCTCTAGTGGAAAAACTGCAATATTACCGTAACAGGGAGACTAATACTTGTAAACTGAAATTAATGTAGAGAAAATAGAAAAGTATTACCTCTAGGTGATTTCTTTTAAAAGATGTTTCAGAAACAGCCTATTTAAGACAAATACAATAGAAATAATTACCAGGTAGTTTTATTTGCCCTCATTAACTGTCCAGTCATTCCTTGTAGCCTGTCTTTTTAAAGATACACTTGGGTCCAAATCATCAGTAGTATTAAGTAAATTATTTTTTTGGATGAAGGAAACTGCTTCTTCTAAGGAATAATTTTTTCTCCTCTGACAAGAATTATCTTAGTTTTGCAGGGTAGATTATGTGAGTTTTTATTCCAGCTTTCTTTGGTAATTTTAACAGGGGAATACAAGCTTTTCTTTTCAAAACCACCAGAGATAAATAGTCCTTGTCAAATCTAATGAAAGAATCACCAAGTTTTATGGGTGAAGCAGATCAGCGCTGTTTTCAAAACTAGATCCTTGTCTTGACTAGAAATAAATTTGACTAGTATAGATTTTGGATTTGAAGGCTGTTTGCTCGTTGTCACTGCAGTCAATCTATGAGCCTTTTTTATGCGAAATAACAGAGCTTCACGATGGTTTAATGTTTTTGGGATACAAGTGGATAAGAAGTTTACCATGTTATCTTCTTCTAGTTGCTCAGGGACTACATATATCTGGATGTTGTTCCTCCTCACCCTATTATCATTGTTTTCCAAAAAAACTTGTTTTGTTGAAGAATAAAATCAATGTTATATTCTCCTTCTGTAAGTTTGCTGTCTATGTCTGTGATGGAATCCACCATAGCAGATAGCTGGAATTTCTGTTGTTTCACTACTTCCTTGATTAATTCAATCTGCTTTGTACAATCTTTTTTATTTTGTCAACTCTGGAGTCCCAATTGTCTAGTTTTAAGGATAGGTCTTGTATACTACAAATAATAAACTCTTTCTTCACTGAATTTTCTTGTGAAACTATTTTTCATATTCCTTTGGCAAATCTTTATCATGAAAATTTGAAAGGAAAATATTTGAAATGTAAATTATTTTTCCAACAAAATGTCCCAAGAGGTTTCCAACATGATATTCCTGCTTATTTGAATGATTTGTGATGAAAATGACAATTTAATCATGTCAAAAATGCATAGGAGAAGCAGAGCAACATTTCTGTGCTGCTAACTGCTTGCTATCTTGGCCACACACCCCAAATCACGCAGAAATAAACCGTGATGCTGATATCCTCTATGAGAGTGTTGGAATTTTGTGAAAGGTGGACTTACTTATCTGGATATGGATCCAAAGCTAATAAACACAGATGCATATCCCAAACCTCAGTGTAAATTAGAATATTTTATTTTTATTTAATTACTTTAATTGATTTAATTTATTTAATTAATAAATGTAATAGACTGACTTTTTCAAGAAACTATCTTGAAACTTCACTCAAAGGTTTATCAAAAACGGATTCAGATGATTTAGAGCATCAGAATTGCTGGCTATTAAGCCTAGTATGACAAGTATGAAATAAAATATGGAAGTAAAGAAGATATCTGGAATGTTTTCAAAATGGCTAATTCTATGGGGAGTTGCATTTTATACAAAAAACATCAAAAACTGTACAAAGATAAATTTTCATGGGAAGAGTATGTTATCAGAAAGTTATGACAAAATAGCATAAGGTGAGCTAAGACATGGAGTACTATATATACAATACTAAAACTGAGGTGGATGATATTGGTTAATATTAGACTACAGATCGGTGTTTTGTGGCTGAGTATGGCAAGACAACAGTTTTCTTGCCTCCAAAAAGTCTGGTATTCCTAAAAATCAGTAATATGGGAGGCTAAATATTTAATCTTTTGTCAATCCCTTGTTGCCAGCATTCAGGTTCAGTATTTTGCTATGCAGTGGGGGAGAAGGTTGACTCTGAAACATTATGAATCAATAAAGAACACTGTCTGAAAAAGTTAAAGGGTGATGGATTTCTTAATTTCTGTAAAGCAACTCTTAATTAGCCTATACTTGTCTCTTTTTTAATTATATGTGTGTGTGCATGTGTGTGTGCATGTGTGTGAGAGAGTATGTTTGTGACTGTGTGTGTGTGTGTTTTCCAATGCTGTTAAGCCACCTTAATTAACACTAACTGAAGAATGACTCATTAAGCAGTATTTAAAACAAAAGTATCTACCCAATATAACTTTAAAAATAAAATGTGTTTACATGCTGAAATTTATTAGATAAACATGTTTAAAAGTAGTACTGCTACTAATAATGTTCATGCAGACTGGGTGTTATCCAGCTTCAAACATTAGAAGATATCTTAGCATGAAATATGAAAAAGAGGAATTGATGGTTAATCTGGAAGTGTATATTCCCACCTACTACCCACTTATTACCAAGAAGAACTGTGTGCTGCTCAGTAACCAAAGGACATAATCTCCTCAGGAAATGATAATGTTGTAATAATATTGCTATATCAAGTCAAACCACTATGACATTCATCTTAGCATGACTGCTCTTCAAAAATATGTGATTAATGAACAGAAATAATACTTAAAATGTAGGATACTATTGCATTGCTGAATATTTGTATACTGCTATGTTTTTTTCTGGGTAACTGTGTGTGTGTGTGTGTGTGTGTGTGTGTGTGTGTGTGTGTGTGTGTGTGTGTGTGTGTGTGTGTGTGTGTGTGTGTTATCTTTATTATTTATTTTCTTTGTGGTTCACTCAGCATTGCAGGTAATGCACACCACAAATGTCAGTTTCTGTTGGACATCGAAATTTGGATAACATGTCTGAACTCAAAGAGCAGTAACATTAAAGCAGACAAGGAGAAAGAAACAGGAGTAAGGAATTTTAAGAAATATGTATTAATAAATACGACAACACAGACAATAGTGAGGAGTAAAGAAAATTAGGCTATTCAAATCTGTCTGTTTGTTCACTGGCTGTCAATATAGTGCTTTGATTTATTCATCAGCTGTTTCTTTTTTTGTACTGCTAAAATTACCTTTAAACTTGTAGATGAATGGTGCCTGATGAGTGTGCAGATGTTATATAATACATATATAATTTTGTTTTTAGTCACGATTGCTTTTTCCTTTCAGTATTATTTCATTATTGTTATAGAGTCATTTCTCATTGAAAACGTGTACATATAGCAGTTGATGTTTGCTACAATGATGTACTGAACCTAAATTTCATAGTCAAGTTGAAAAGATATCAGATGTATGATTATTTACTATATGAGATTCATAACAGATAGCATCTTGCATCAGTAACCATTTTGCTTGAACTATACAGCAGAAACTCTTCAGCACGGTATAACAGACTTTACAGAAAAATGACGTTTTATAGTTGAAGAAGATATGTAGAAATCTGCAGGTGCAGTTGAGGCAAAGGACACTCCCCCCAGCTCCTCATATGTGGCTTAATCAAAAACTACTGTGCTATTCACAATCTATTTAAGCAAGGCTGATCTTTATCCAGGGAGCCACTGTTGCCTCTGAGAGATGACTCTTGGGTCTCTGATTGATGTTGTTATTTCACTCACTTTAAATTGTTTTCTCAGGCTCTGGATTCCACTGCCTTCATTACTGCATTCCCTATTTATCAGTCTGGGTTATGAAAACAATTGATCTGCCTGATGTTATGGGATCTTACTTGCATTGTTGGAGAATCTCATTTAATACTATTACGGACTTTGTGCATCAACATTTTTAGATCAATACAGTAATTATTATAACTAGAGCCTTGCTATGAAGAAAACCTGAAAAGTCATTTTACAGAGCCCTTTTAAAAGATTTTCAGAATGTGTATATAAAAGAGACTGTTGCCTTTAACAACACATGACTCTCTTGTTCTATTTTGTCAAATATTTACATGGCTAATATATTGTATAATAATTAAGAAAATTATATTGTTGAAGCTTCCAAATCCAGATTAACCCTATATCAAAAGTATTGCAAGAAATTTTCTTAAGATGCTGTTAATGTTGTCTTTTCGGCTTTTCCCAGTTAGGGGTCGCCACAGCAGAACTCCGGTCTGCTAATGATTGGCAGTAGATTTTTATTGTGCCAAGTTGCCAGCCCAACTCCCAACCTTCAGCAAAGGCACGCCCATTCATGCATGTCTTTTGGAGGCCACTTGACTGCAGGGAGGACATGCAGACTCCACACAGAAGGCACTCCAGCCGAGAATCGAACAGGAGAACCTCTTGCTGTGAGGCAACAACGCTACAGCTGTACCACTGCGGCTTCTCTTAAGATGTTGTTAATCATCAGTTTAAATTATACAGTGACTTTTTCTATTACCAAGTTTCTTCACACAGGACTAAACCAAATAATTGAAAAACATTGTTCATAAAGTGAGAGAGACAATGTTAACTGCTTACATAACTTTAGCATACAATATGATTACATTACATCTCATTATGATACAGGTAGGATAAAGCAAGCAGCTCACTTCATCAGCAGTAATTATATTTGATAAGTTAATTTTACTCAATAACCAAACTAAATAGCTGCAGAAAAAAATAGCTGTCATATTATTAGTATTCCTACAGTGTTGTGATAAAGCTTATTCTCATGTACAATGCAGCTGCTTGTCTGACTATTCCCAGATTAATATTATCTTATAAAATCATGTACTCTCCATGCTCTATCATGGTAAATGTATACATGTCCTGCAAGCTACTGATGTCTACTGTTCCAATAATATACCATATTTAGTCCACTACTTTTCATTTTCCTTAGCTGAAAACATGCAGCGTTATCAATATATTATCAAAAAATAATCACTACTTGCCATTTTAATATGTGTTTTCTCAAAACTTACATAAGTTGTGGCCAGACATGTACTTAGAAATAATGCCATACTATGTTGAGATATTTTTCAAATTCACTGCAGTACAGCCTTATTTAATTAAGGGGTCAGTAAACATTCATTCAAAGAATCTTGCAGAATACTAGGAATACAATAAAAAAACCTTATGTTTCAAATGAAGCAACACAGACTTTATTGAATTATTGTCCAGTATGTGAGTTGCCTTTCTTTGATTTCTGCAAATGAATACGTACAAGCAGTACTTAATTCACCTTTGGAAATGACAAACCCACTGGTACAGAAGCGATGTGTTTTTATTTTATAGATGATTTAGAGTCAATATACTTAATTATCCTGAGCTACTTAATCAGCTGACAGTCACCATAGAAAGATTTTCTTATTTAATTTTTCTGCATATCTGATGTGATGATAAATTCTTGTCATCAAAGCATCATTTGCTGCCCCATTCGACTTGAATTCCTCATCATGCATTTCAAGCAAAAATGACAAATATAATCATGAAATAAGTGACCACTGACCTCTACGACAATCAGACAATGACTGGTTAAACTGCAGGCTACACTTTCGTTGAGTGTGCACATGTGCACACACACTATCATGGCTCTGATTTTTTCTACCTTATTGTTCATAAAATGTACCAGTATTAATCTTTCAAAATCATATAACATCTTTGAGGATATCTCCAGTCACTCCTATATACTCCATAAGTCATACAGGGTGCATGTTGTAGAAGTTTATTTTTTTATATATTGGCCATAGCTTTTCTAAAATAAATTTGTGCATCCTGTTGTTTATTCAGCTTATTAATTACTTTGTTGACCATGTAAGTGAAATAGTTTACCATATGCCCTATTCAGCCATAACCTTGTCCTTAATGGAAATGCAAAATATAGTTCTATAGATATATAAAATATTCCAATCTAGTTAAAATAAAGTACTTTCAAGTTAGAGAAATGTAGGAGCTAACGTAATGAAGACATGAACCTCACCACCAACACCCCCATTATTAGGACGCATCCAACAGGAAAGCACTTAATGATGGAGTCAAAAAAGACACACTTGTTATACCCCTGAAAGTACTTGTGCTATAAATGGAATCATAAACAAATGATCAGATAAGCTAGAAGCTGAGGATTTAAGTTAGTGACAGACCATTTTCACAGTAGTAAGGTCAAAAAACAAGCTAATTCATAAATCAGTACTTGAATGACTTTTATTTTATTTGTCCTTTGGGAACCTCAAAAGTCCAAGTAAGCCAATGACCCATTTTCTATAGCAGCCCAAGGAGGAAAGCTCCACAACAGATTCAAGCACATTTAAAGAGCAAATGATTAATAATTATACACAAGGAGAAAAAAGTCCCACAACAGTTTAAATATTTTACAATGAGCTGGGGAGAAAAGCTCAACAAAAAACACAAAAAAAATTTGGAGTAGATAAGTAATTATATACAAGGGGAGAACACCCCCACAACAGATACAACATAACAGATCGAAATACACTTACAGAAGATTGTTAAAATAAATTGTGATCATAGGAGATTACTAGGCTAATGGCCCTGGGGACCTTACAAGCTTAGCCAAGAGTTTATTCCCCCCAAAAAAATCTAAGTCAGCACCTACCCCCCCCCCCCGTCAGTGAAGGAGAAAGGTGGAACCCCCCTGGGACAAATTTGTGGTTTCATTCACGCATCAAGGTTGCTCTTGAATAGGATTAGCAAGGTACTCTGTTTGAAATGTATGGGAAGTCTATTTCAGACATGGGGCAACCTCTGAGGAGCAAATCTGTCTCTCCAGCAGGTTTTGTTGATGTCACATATTAGATTTAAGCCATTTGGGTGGGTAATGTGCGAGGAGATAGACTTATGGATATGAGGCATCTCTAGTACAGCAGCGTATGATATTGCCTTGTAGGCGAGGTACAGATCACCTCTGAGCAATCTGTATGATACAGAGAAGAGTTCATAAGTTCATAGGTAGGTACTAGGCTATCGGCCCTGGGGCCTATACAAGCCCAGCCAAAAAGGTACCCTGGCTTTTGCCACCCAAGAAAATTATTTTCCTGTGTCACTGTCAAGCAAAGCCACAGAGGTAAACCTGGGGTGAATTTCTTTTTTCCCATCCAATCATCAAGATTTTTCTTGAAGAGTGCTAATAAGGAGCTTTGTTTGATATAGATAGGAAGTTTATTCCAGAGTATGTGAAGTCTCTGGGACAGGAATCTATCCCTCCGGCATGTTCTGTTTAATGTGGTGAAAAGGTTTAGGTCCCTACAGCGTGTAGCTCGGAGGGATTTCTTTAAGTGGAGCATGTCCAACAGCTCTGGGTTTGACATAGCTTTGTATGTTAGGCAGAGATCACCTCTGAGTAGGCGAGGGATACTGATATGAGCCTGTCTGCATAGGACAAGTGTTGAAGGCCATGGATTCTCCTTATGAGGTATTTCTGTGGCCTTTCCAGTTGTTTCAGGTGTTTGAAGAGGTACATACCAAACAGGACATTATACTCAATTACAGGCAATTACAGAGAGGTAATAATCTCCTTTTTCTGGATGCAATCCCCTTTACTTATGAGAAGAGCCAAGTAAAATGCTTTGTGGAACATACCTGGGCTTTCCCATGGAGGTTCCTGACATAGCTGAAGAAGACTTTGTGGTTTCCCTTTGTTTTGGAGGCTAGTTTCAATTCATAATTAGCTTTGGAGGTTTTCACTAGTGATCTAATTTGCTTGTTGAGGCTGAGTAGGGAGTTTTTCCAATTTGGAATTTGTTCCTTTTTACACTTGGACAACAGTATCTTCCTTTTTTTGTAAAGCTTGTTGATAGAGGATGTCCACTAGACAGGTTTGTGTTTTCTTGAGGAGCAGGTTTTAGTTCTGTTGGGTATGAGTCCATACAGTTGTACAGGAGCTTGTATACTCTTGTATACTGCATTGGCATACTGTTCAGCATAGCTGTCTGCATCCTCTGAGGGGGGCGGTGGTGTGAAGCTATTGACACCCTCACTTAAGAGGTTGTAGTCATCTTTTGAGAAGATTTTAGCCTGGTTAGGGTTGGGGGGGTTGGGATAGAAACTTCGAATGAGACAGACCGATGATCTGATCTCACCAGGGAAGAACATACTATGGGACTAGTGCAGCAGTAACACACGTTGGTGAGAAACAGGTCCAGAATGTTATCTCCCCTTGTAGGGAGGAGGTGAGCTGGTCTAATGTGGTAGAATTGATGAAGTCAAGGAATCACTGGGTGAGTGCATTAGTGCAGGAATAGTTCACCCATTCTATGGGGGAGTAGTTGAAGTCACCAAGGAATAGGGTGTTATGGGTTACCTTAATGGAGTCAGGTAGGTCCAGGTAGGAGGAGTGGGTGTCCTGAATGACAGAGGGGGGTCTATAGCTGGTTATAACTTGGATGGGTGTCTTACCAACTGTCAGTTGCACCTGGAGTAATTCCAATGCATCATGCTGGCAAACCAGTCTGGAGGTGTGCCTGTCCTTAATGAAGATAGAGACTCCACCACCCTCAGTCTTTCCAACCCTGTTTTGGGGTTGGAAAGTGTAGAATGAGGTATATCCTGGTAAGTCAGGGGTGCCCTGAACTAAGTTTCCGTGACTACACAGACATCGGCATCTTCCAATATGAGGAGAGCCTCCAGTGAGTGCATTTTCAGGTTATGGATCCTAACATTAAGCAGCATGACCTTCAATCTGCTTTTTGACAGATCTTTTATGTTGGAAGATTTGTCTTTGGGACATAGTCTAAAAAAGGCAAAATGGGGGAGAAAGAGCCCCCGTCAGGATCCGGAACCCCAGGGGTGACAGGTGGAGGCCATCTCTGGGAAAGCATCAAGACCCATCAACCATGCCATCCCAGGCAGACAGATACTGGATTCCCTTGGAAAGACACCAGAAGCTAAGCCAATTGTTGAAGTCAATTAGTTTTTTTGGTATTGTGGTATCACTTTTGGTGAAGGTAGGATGCTGCTTAGGGCTAGGAACATACCTGTCTGGGACACACACTCTGAGAGCTCAATCATGTCTCTCTTCAAATAGTCCAGGGAGGTACATCTCAAGTCATTCACACCAACATGGACAATGACATAGTCATGCTTATACCAGTTGTGGAGAAACTTAAGTGCATTTTTGATGTGATGGATTCTGGCACCTGACAAACAACCGACTGACCTTCTTCTTGTCGAGCCTGGTGAGGGGGACATCAGTGTGTCTCACTATTGAGTCGCCAATGACTAGTATGTTTGGTTTATTCTTATGCCTTATGGGCTGCTTTGGGTTACTGTTATGCCTAATGGGCTGTGTTTGTGAGACACTGGTGTATTGTCTACTGTGTGTGATGTGTTAGATGTGTGTAGAATGTTTGTGAATATCCTTTGGGGGGGGGGGGTTCTTTTGTTTAGGTAAGTTTTTTATTGAGGATCCCTGCATAGGTGGGTGTATGTTGTGCTTGGCTATGTGATGTGTGTGGTGTGATGTTTGTCCTGGAATTCTCCTTTGTCAGGAGTAATGACTGGCATGAGAGAGCATGGATTCCAGGTTACTGATGTACATGCGTTTCTTGCAAGTAGAGGAATTATGTACTAGAAGTGGACTGTCTGTGAAAATGAGGCAGTTGTTACACTGTCTCAGTATGCTCGTGTTGACCAGACTTGCAGGAGAAACTGGTGGAAATCGTCCAGACATAGTGTTCTGAACACTTTGTGGGCTTATGGAGCACGGTTTTGATAAGGGTTTGTCCACAAAAGTGTAGGCCACAAAAACCTTAACAGTAAAATAACTGGCCTGAAGCACAAGTGCTAAAACCAAAACTAAGATGCTTAGAATAGCAGGTACATTTAATCAGGCTAGTAACAAGCAATAATACATTCAGAATAAGAGCACTTGAACACTTAAGAACACAAAGAACAGCAAAATAAGGTAATAAAGTAGGTAGAACACATAAATAGTAAGTGTATTTTTTTTTTTGTCAAATGGAAAGGGAGGAAACAGAAAAAGACTAAGAGACTACGTGGGTTGTTCTTCCCAAATACTCTCTCTGTACAACGTAGATAGAGCTGATGACATGGGAGCGGTAGGAGTGTCTGAAATCAAAGAAGCAAGGTGGTAGTCCTTCTCAAATGATTTCAGTGTACTCAGTTGAGTGAGCAAATGAGATGGGTCCAGAATGAGTGTCCTAACACAAATTTACAGCAAGGGTGTGCAATTCCAAAGCCACCAAGCTAAGGACTACAACAACACTAGGTAGGGAGGGTGGAAAACAAACTGCAGAGACCGAGACCACAATATTCAATGAAACAAATAAATGCAGTACAGAATTTTTTTTTTAACTATCACTGAAACAAGGCAAGTGCAAAAAAGTATACTTAAATTAGCCTCTCTCTCTCAGATTATGACAAATATGAATGGACAGTTTCCTACGGTTTCTCATGCCAGCCTGGTTGATATGGGCATCCTGAGACAGTGTACCAACTGCCTCATGTACACGGGCAGCCATCTACTACTACCACTTAGGAACACAATTTGTGACAGATGCAATTACATAAAGAAGCTGCAGTCTATGCTCTCTCCCTCACAAGCCAGTATATCTGGCATTGAAAAGGTTATCAACACAATCCCTACACCTCAAACACGACCCAAAACTACACAACACACACCCACATATGCGGAGGTTCTCAACAAAAACAAACCCAAACAAGGGAGATCTCAGAGGCAAAAACACACGAGAACTCCACAACCCTCCACACCACATACCATGCTGAGTCCACACACCAGTGTCATGCAACCACTAAGGCCTAACCATAAACCCAAATATTAGTCATAACAGACTACATTGTGAGACACACAGCTGTGTCCCTCCCCAGGCTGAATAAGTAGAAAGTCACAGTTAGTTGTTTGTCAGGTTCCAGAATCTGCCATATAACACACGCACTCAAGTCTCTCAACAACAAGTACTGTTATGAATCTGTCATAGTCCATGTTGGCATGAACGACTTGAAATGTACCTCCCTGGACTATATGAAGAGAGACATGATTGAGCTCACTAAATGTGTGTCCCAGGCAGGTATATCCCTTGCCTTAAGCAGCATTCTACTGTCACCCAGAATGATGCCTCAATACAAACAGAAAATGATTGACTTTAAAAATTGGCTTAGTTTCTGGTGTCATTCCAGGGGGATCCAGTGCCTGATAGCCTGGGAAGACATGATTGACAGACCACGATGCTTTGCTACCAATGGCTTGCATCTATCTCACTTAGGGTTCAAGCTTCTGGCAAAGGATCTTGCCTCCCCTATAGTGCCTTTTTAGAAAAGGTCATGAGGTTGATACTACCAACATAAAAATCTCAACAAAATGCAAATTAATGGTTATGCTGCTAAATGCTAGGAGTCTAAACATGAAACTGCATTCAATGCAAGCATTCTTAACCCTGAAAGATGCTGACATTTGTGCAGTCACAGAAACATGGTTCAAAACTGTGTTGAGCACCTCAGCTTACCTGGTTACTCATCCTATCATACATTCAGACCCCAAAATGTGGGCAGCAAAGCCAAAGGAGATGGAGTTTCAATATATATTAAAGACACACACACCTCCAGGCTGGTCAAACAGTATGACACAGAGGAGACACTCCAGGAGCAGTTGACTGTTATCAAGACCCCTATTCAAATTATAGCTAGCTACAGGTCCCCAAATTAGACTCAAGATGCCCACTCCACCTATCTGGACCTCTTCAAAATTATCAAGATTCAACCATTTACCCTGATACTGGGTGACTTTAATTACCCAACCATAGATTGGAAAAAGTATTCATGCTAGAACACAAATGCCCAGAGATTGCTCGATTTTATCAATGCAAATGCCTTGGAACAGCTAGTTGAGATCTCAACAACAGGTGATAATATCTTGGACTTGGCATTAACCAACATGAGTAACCACTTCAGCACCCTTACGGTATCATCCTCCCTGGTGAGATCCAACCATAAAGCAGTCACTTTTGAAGTTACCATCTCCCCTGACCCCCTTCTAGCTAGCGTCAAACAGAAAAACTTCTTCAAAGCTGACTACGACCTCCTGAGGGATGGTATAAACAGCTTCACAGCCCCGTTCCCCACTGCAGGAACTGCCACCAATGTCCAAATCTACACCAAAGTACTATATGAGCATTTATATAGATGCATGTAATCAGGAATACCTAACAGGACAAAATCATTCTCCACAAGGAAGAGTAAACCTGTCTGGTGGATATCTGCAATAAATAAACTATATAACAAAAGGAAAAAAAAATTGCTGTCCAGTACCAAGAAGGAGCAGGTGCCCAATTGGAAGCAATCTCTCTTTAGCCTGAACAAGCAAATAAGAGCACTAGTGAAATCTAAAGCCAACTTCGAGTCCAAATTATCCACATCTACTACAGACCATCATAAGACCTTCTTCACATATGTCCGCAATCTCAAAGGAAGCATCCAGATCTGTTCAGAACTGGTGGTCAAGGACGCCATATACACAAATGCTCTAGATATAGCCAATCTACTGGATGACAGATTCAGTGAAAACTTCTCCCTTCTGTCTCCCATCAGTAAATCATGACATCCAGAGTACCTGTCCCCCATCCCTTATCTCTAGGTAACAGGTCGTCACTGCCCTCTCAAAAGCAAAAAAATATAGTCTCCATGGGACCCGATAACATCCCAGGCTGCATCCTACATGAACTCGGGCATGAACTTATAGCACCATTAGGCACCCTATTCAACCAAAACCTGAGTACCGGCATTCGAGAGGAGGACAGCCAGTGTTATCCCTTTACACAAAGGTGAAGTGTCCACTGATCCAGGAAATTATAGACCCGTCAGCCTAACTAGCTTGATCTGCAGGATCATGGAATGGATTATCATGGACCTCATTTAACAGGGACATTGGCAACCTCCAAACACTTGACCCCACACAGTTTGGCTTTGTCGAGTGGAGGTCATGTCTGTTAAATCTGGTTGACTTCTTTGAGACAGTCATCAAAGCCATGGATGACGGGAAGACGGTGCACACCACCTACCATGACCTGGCCAAAGCCTTCAATACCATTCCCCATTCTGGCATAGTAGATAAACTCTTCCAGCTAGGCATCAATTCGTATGTTACTAGATGGGTAGAAAACTGGCTCACTCATAGAACCCACCTAATGACAACAGGGTAAGCCACTTCAAGCATTAGACCTGTAACAAATGGCGTACCCCAGGGATCATTCTTGGGGCCACTATTATTCGGAATATACTTCTCTGAGGTGCAGGCCAAAACCAGTAGGCTATGGCTGACCATGTTTGCAGATGATTGCAAGCTGGGTGCAGTCATCAATTCCCCAAGTGATGTGGATGTCCTCCAAGAGTGATGTCCCCACATATATTAATAACTGCGTCCTAAGTACACAATCAGTAGTGAGGGATTTGGACACCCAGGTTGAAAGCAACCTGACTTTTGACCACCACGTTGCTTCTGTTGTACAGAAAGCTTTCTACATGGCCCACCTTATAAGTAAGGTATCTCCTCCAGTGACAAAGAGGTCATAAGATCCCTGTATTATTCCCTTATAATGCCAAGTATTGAGTACAATGTCCCCTTCGGCATGTACCTCGCAAAGCACATGCAGCAGCTGGATAGACCACATAGGTTCCTTACCAGGAGAAACCAGGACCTCAAACACCTAGCCTACACAGGCAGGCTCAAAGCCCTGTCCCTCTACTCAATTTCATACAGACTCCTCAGAGGTGACCCTTGTCTGGCATACAAAGCAATTTCAGACCCTGCCTTGATGGGACTGGTGCACATCCGCAAGTCAAGCTCCACTCGAGCAACCCATATGCGAGACCTCAACCTGGTCTGTGATATCAATAGGACTTGTTGGCAGGACATATTTGTGCCCCAGAGACTCCCCCATCTGGTGAATAGACTCCCTCTCCACGTCAAGCAGAGCACCTCATTATCCCTTTTTAAGCACAACCTGTATAACTGAATGGGAAACAGAAAATACACTCCTGGGATTCCACCTGTGTCCCTGCTGGACAGGGGCTCTGGGTGTTGACTTGTCTAAACATGAGCTAGACTCTTGGCTAGGCT
This sequence comes from Protopterus annectens, assembly GCF_019279795.1. NCBI lineage: Eukaryota > Metazoa > Chordata > Ceratodontiformes > Protopteridae > Protopterus > Protopterus annectens. The sequence goes on from NC_056749.1 coordinate 338,663,231, forward strand.
GACAAGGGCCTCAGGGCCAATAGCCTAGTAACCTCCTATGATCCTACTGTATGTCCAGATGGTTGCAGATCAGTCACAGCACACCAAAAGCTCTGCTACTGAGCAGAAATGCACAAGAGTACAACTTGTACTGCAAGTAGAAAGTCACTTTGCAGAAGTGGATAGCTTATGTCAAGTAAGCTAGGAAATAGTTATTTAAAATATTTACTATAATAAAAATAATATGGTATTCTCTACCAAAATACACAGAGTAATACAATGAGATGAGGAGTAGTAATGTGCAGGAGGGAAAATTATGCATATAGAGAGAGAGAGATGTTAATGTTATAGAAGGACAATAGAGAGAAAATAAATAGTAGTATGTGTCGGATAAAGAAGTAGAAGGCCATACATTAGTAGGGTGGTATCATTAAAGTGAGAGCTTCTTTTGATGTTAGGTCATTACTACCTGCTAAGTTACAGAGGTGTTAGTGAGAAAGGCATAGTTGTAGTAAGTAGGAGGTTGTGCATCTCTTTTGAAATTTGTTCAGGTTCAAATGTAGGTGTCAGACAAATCATTTCTTAGACTATTCTTGAAACTGGAAATGTTGCCAATATGTTTAAAGAATAAGGGGACAGAGCTCCCTGAAATATAGCTGGAATACAATTCCTGCTGACAGTTGTGGTTTGCAAGAATACGTATTTCTGAATATATCAAAAATATCCTATAGCATTTTGTTTTCAGATCAAAGGGGTCTAGCAGGGGTGTATGTATGCAATAAGTCTAGCAAGGCTTTGCTTTGTTCTGTTTTGTATATTAATTTGTGGACTAGCAGTAGTTGGGTGTGAAAGAGTAGCTTGAGCAATTCAAGCAGTTTTAGGGCTAAGCAGCGGTGGGTCCTGTTTGATGAGTTAGTTGCAAGTTTTGCAATTGTATTGTAGCACTGGTTTAGTTTATTTCAGATGGAAGCTTGAAAGTTAAGTAGTATTGGGGAGCTATAGTAAAATGGGGAATAGGAGTGTGGAGGTCAGAGGCTTCTTGAATTAATCAGTTAAGTAGCTTTTGTTTGTTCTACAGTCTCTCTAATTTTTGATGATTTTTTTTGATAACCTGTTGCACATGCAAGTCAAATTTCAGGTTATCATCAATTGTTATGCTGAGCAGCTTTGTATGGAGGATGACTTCAAGAGGACTGTTATCAAAGGCTGTCATTGAGAAGTTTGGTTTTAGGTGTGCAAGAGCTTTTGGGAGGAATAGCAGCACTTTTTTTGGATTGCATAAAAACTGGGAGTCATTAAGCAAGCCTTCAACTAATGAAAATGAGTCTTGGGTGATGCAAAGTAACTGGGTTACAGGCATTACAGACTAAAGTAGAACCATCTGCATACTGTGTGAGGCATGCTTGACATCTGGTGTAGATTATTGGTAAGTATATTGAAAAGCAGTGGCCGCATTATGGAACCTTGGGAAACCAGATGGCCTTTGCCTCTGGCTGGATTAATAGTGCTGATGACGTTTTGGGGAACTATGGTAGTGTTATGCCCTGGTCTGAAGCCATGTTGGGTGGGGCAAAGGAGGCTGGTTGTTTGGAAATTAGTCATTAATTAATTATGAAAGCATTTTTCAAAAGATTTTTGAAAGAGTGGCGAGAATGGCAATGGGTCCTAAGTTGGATATATCATTGGAGTTACCTCCCTTGTGAAATGGCATGATATGAGATTTTATCTGTAAGGTTGGCACATATGAGTCCTGAATAGGCCTGTTTATGAGGATGAAAACTGAAGGAAACTCAGCTGGCTGCCAATTTCAAGAAATCACCAAGAATTCCATCTGGAGCTAGTGTACTCAGTTTAATTTGTTTGAGGTATATCTAGATTGTTACTGTGGATACTGGTTGACGGGTGGGCCATGGTGGTGCAGCGGTTAGCGTTGCTGCCTCACTGCAAGAGGTTCTCTGGTTTGATCCTTGGCTGGGGTACCTTCTGTGTGGAGTCTGCATGTCCTCCCTGTGGTCACATGGGTTTCCTCCAGGTGCTCTGGTTTCCTCCCACATCCCAAAGACATGCTGTAGGTGGATTGGACACATCAAAAATTGGCCCTAGGTGTGAGTGTGTGCATGTGTATGTGCCTTCTGTGGAAGGTTGGGTACTGAGCTGGCAACTCGACACCGTAAAACTCCACTGCCAATCATGAGCAGACAGGTGATCCACTGTGGCAACCCCTAACTGGGAAAAAGCCAAAAGAAGAAGATGACGACTGTGGATACTGGTTGAAAGTAGAAAGAGTGAGTGTTAATGGAACTGGGAGTTGTGACTGAGTGGGATACTGTCAGATTATTACAGGTGGTCAATTTGTTTTGTACTTGGTTGTGATGAACTTTAGTGATACTAGAGATAAAGTGATCAGTGAAATCATTAGCTGTTTATTCTAGTGAGCAATAGGGGGTTGTGCTTTGGTTGTCCATTTGAGCCAGGGTGTAGTATTAGATACTGTGGTCCAGAACTGTCTTGCATTTTTGTAGCATATATTCTGCAAACTGGAGAAATAAAGTTTTTTGTCAAGTTTGATCTAGCATTTGACTTATTTATATTGTTGAAGATTGTTTTATTATTGAACCATTCCTTCCAGGCATTATCTGTATTCCACATTAATTTCTGTGTGATAGGAGTGAGACAGGCAACACTGTTGTTTTGCAATCTTTAGCCTAAGGGGCAAGTGGTACAGCGGTAGCGTTGCCGCCTCACAGCAAGAGGTTCTCCTGTCCGATTCTCGGCTGGAGTGCCTTCTGTGTGGAGTCTGCATGTCCTCCCCGCGGTCAAGTGGCCTCCGAAAGACATGCATGAATGGGCGTGTCTTTGCTAAAGGTTGGGCTTCGGGCTGGCAACTCGGCACCATAAAAATCTACTGCCAATCATTAGCGGACCGGAGTTCCGCTGTGGTGACCCCTAACCGGGAAAAGCCAAAAAGACAAACAGCAGCAGCCTATGGGGCAAGCTGCTTAGTAGTTCTATAAATATTTTATTAAAATACCAAACATCACCCCCTAGTGGCAAGCTTTTTAAGATGTTCTAGTTGTGAGATTGTAATGAGTTGTTAAATAGTTCTGGGTCAGAGCTGTTCATGTTGTGAATGGATTTATGTGTGTTCCCTGGGAGAAGTACAGTTTTCTCTTATGCTGTGTGTGTGTATGTGTATATATATATATATATATATATATATATATATATATATATATATATATATATATATATATATATATATATGGGTCTACTTGAAAACACCGACACGCCAAAACACCGATGACGAGAACACAGAGACCAGAAGATCGACAAGGGAGATGACAGACAGTTGAAAAGCCCAACGCTGAAAACACCGACATGTTAAGGTAAGTGTGCGATAGTGACACACTTTAGGTTTAGGGATGGGTTAAGTGAGTTAGGGTTAGGGTGCCGGTTAGGTGAGTGTGCGATAGTGACGGACCTTAGGGTTAGGGTTTGGGTTAAGATTAGTGCATGGATAGTTGTGTATGTAAGGTTTAGTGTAGGTTTGTAAGGCTTTTTGTGTGCTTGTGTTGTGTGTGTGTTTTTCGGAAAAAGTATTTGTTTTGTTGATTGTCGGGCATGTGAAGTTTCGTGCTTTTGAACTGTCGGTTTTGTGGTGTCGGTTACCTCATTGTCAGTGTTTTGGCATGTCGGTGTGTTCAAGTAGACCCATATAGATATAGATATAGATATATATATATATACACACACACACACACACATACGTGGCAGGTAGTCACTAAGTGTGCTTGTTAATGTGTCGTGGGTGCTTATATTGTTATGGTGACTTGTCAAAAGCCGCTCCATAGTGGTAATTTTTACCATTTTGCAGGTTGATTTTGGTACGATCATTAATAAGTTGGGAGAAATTGCATAGGTTTATACTAGAAGCCATTATCTCAGAAGTCAGACTTGACCAGTTGATGTTAACATTGTCTAATACAATTGCCTCTGTGGGTACATTGTAGGATAGCTAGGGTAGGATGCCCTCCAATGTGCTGATATTGTCTCCAGGTGGGATATAAGGGATTGCCACATGTACTGTTTTATGTGCATTTAGACTTCGGTTACTTTGTAGTAGTTTGGCATTGTGAAAGGAGGGGATGGGAGATGGGAAAGGTGATGGGTTTATTCTACTCCTACTTTGTTGTTTAATCAATCAACTCTAAGGATGTTAAAGATGGGGACTGAATACTTCATTGCTACTGATATTAGGTTTTAGAAAAAAAACTCTGTTATTCCTAATATATCAGGGTAGTGATATTTTATCGGTGCATGTATTTCTAGAAATCTGTTTACAATGCTTCTGAGGTTCATACTGAATAGACCGAGTTTTTTGTTGCTATTTCTATATTTTGTTGGGAGAGGAGTTTAGGTTTTCAGGCAGAGTTGGTTTATTATTTGTAGAGTAACTGAAGTAACTTGGTGCCTGAGAAGGTCCAGGGTCAGGGGGGTACTGAGTGTTTTAAGTTTAATGTGGTTTGTGTAGTGATTTTTATATAAGTAGGGACCTATATGGTACAGGATGGATGAACCAGTTACATTGTAATCATGTCTCTTTTGGTAATAGGCAAAGTGGCCGTGGATTTGTGCTTGGTAAGTTGTAGAAATGTTAATAATTTAAGCATGAGGGAGGTTAAAGTGAGACATTGCATCATGGTGGGTAGTAGGGAGTTTAGGATATGGGGTGTTTTAAAAGAGAACATATTCAGATGGTGAAGAGTAGAGTACTGGTATTGTTAGTTATAGTAATAAGGAGATGTAAGAGGATGTTATTTTTTGATTAGGCTTTTGTGGAAGGACGTTATTGTGAACTGGCAGTATTACTTTATATGTGGGTCAAATATCTGTCAGTTCTAGTAATTTGATGATGTAAGAGTTTGATATTGGTTAGTTAGATTTTGATGGGAGGAAATGGTTGTGGATTGGTAGTAATTTTATGATGGTGGGATTAAGGTGAGAAATAAATATAGAGAATGTGGTGGGTGAGATATAGGGGCAGTGAGTCTGAGTGCACCTAGAGTGAATGGAGCAAGTTCCACATGGCAGTATTGTAATCTGGCCAAAAGAAAAAACAATATATGAAGATTTCCTGACTGAGAAAATCATTTTTATTCAGTTTTAACTTTTATTACTGGTGTTTGTATTACTCTAAAAATGCATAGGTTAGCCTCAATATTATTAAACAAAGTTTCTTCTAGTACAATCTCATACACATCAAAATAGTATATTAACTGATTTAAAAGCTCATACCACTTTAACATTAACAAGGTCTAATGCAATTGATGTACACTGTGATTATACAATTGTTCTTTATCAGCATTTACTTGAACAATTATCTTTTTTGTTTTGTTTTGTAAATTATCAGAAACAGTCATAAAAAAGACATGTTGTTCCTAGGAATACCCATCTAAAGACAAAACAGATAGCTGACCTTAGAAGTAAAGAAAAGAATGCCAGCAAAACGAAACAGCAAAAAGTTGAATCTAAAACATCAACAATTACAGTGTTAGAAGCCAAAAGAACATTAAAGCAATCGCCAGTTTTATTAACTTCCTTTAAGTCAACTCTTATGCTTACCTAGTCCAGAAATTGCAGAGCTAACGAGTGTTTGAAAACATTTAGTTTTGGTAAGTACACTGGTCCTGGGACATGTCTGTGGAATCCTTAAAAGTGCTAAGCTTAAAATGGTGCATTAGCCTCTGCCCACAGTGCCCTCTAGAAAGGTTGAGTAGCAGATCAGAGGCAGTGGGGGTTGTGTCAGGACAGGTTTACTTCACAGGGTTGTGCGTTCCTGACAGCAGAAAATCATTCTTATTCAGTTTAACTTGTATTAGCGTATTTGTACTACTCTAAAAATGTATAGTTTAGCTTCAGTATTGGTAGAGGAAGTTTTTTCTATCAAGTAACGAAAATATATGTTATAGCTGAATAACAAGAAAACTAGACAGACAATGTGGAGAGAGTGAGGCATTATTCTAATGGGAGGGTGACTAACAGCCAGATCACATTTGAAAAAGGCACTATTAAATATAAGTTTTTATAAGCAATACTATCTAACATTTATAGTTTAAGTTCAATATTGATTAGAGGTAGATTCTTCCTATGCAACAAGGGAAATATATGTTAAAGCCACATAAATAGGCAACCTAGTGGGATAGTCTGTGTGTCTGTGCATATGTGTGTGTGTGTGGGTGAGGGTGATATAGTATTAATGTGGGGTAACTAACAGGTTATATCTAAAGAGGGCACTATTAAACTGGGATCAGAGTTATGGGGTTGTCTATGTCCTAACTCTATTGTGCATATCGATAGTGGTCAGTATAGTAATAGGTCAAATGCTAATAAAATTATGATTTGAGAGAACATAAGATTATTTCTAGCAGTTTTTTGTTCAGTGTACATTGGGAGGGAAAGGAGTGGTTGCTCAATAGCTGGAGGCTGGTACAGACCTTCATAAGGCTGTTAATACAGATTTAAATCCTGATTAACTTCAGTGGAGGTTCCATTTGCTCTTTTAACTTGCTTAGTGACTCTTCTCAAAGTTGGAGACAACATTAGGAGGAGTGGTGTGGTTGCTTAATAGCTGGGGAAGACACAGACCTTTGTAAGGTTGTTAATGCAGGCTGAAATCTTGCCTTACCTTATTGCAGGTACCATTTGTTCTTTTAGCTAGCTTAGTGACTGCCCTCACAGCTGGAGAAAATGCACATTAAGAGGGAGAAGTGTGGTTGCTTGATGGCTGGTGGCTGACACAGACCTTTGTTTTTGTTAAGCACGGTGAGCCTGAAAAGTGCCTGGGTAACGCTAACAGCATGAATCCTTAAAAAATGCCTTGGTATTGGTTTAAGAAAAAGAAGGAAGAATGTAATTTTGAATGGATGTACTATAACAGTGAAGGCATTAGTTATCATTTAGAAACTACATATGGAAAGCTATTTTGTGCGATTTCCCTGTTAATTCTTGATTCTGCTTGTTATTTTTATAGTAAGAATTAATATGGACCTGCCCAACCCCATGTGTAAAAATGAGAAAAGGGGTTCATGATGGATGGACCTGATTTTGAGTGGTGGGTGAAAAGATGTTTCCTGTATAGTAGCTGTTAAACAATATTATACTGCACTTCAGTCAAACTCGTTAATTTTTAGACGTGTACACTTTCAATAAATAAATACAAAAATAAATAAATACATACAGCAAATGAACTATAACAAATGTATTTTTTCAGTTGATTATTTTGCCAGTCACTTAATTTACACAACCGCTTTATGAATGCAGAGGTTTGAATCCTATTCAAGGAGGAAATAAAAGAGATCGTAGGATCAAAGAGGTAAGGGTAATAGTTAAATATATTTTTCCATATAGTGCCAGTGTTTACACAGCTGTCTATAAAAATAAATTTTCTAGTATCATTCTATTTTTGGACCAAAAAGCATAGACAGAAAAGAAGCAACACTGATAAGATATTATAATAAGAATTTGCAATGCTAAGTTTAATACAATTTGCTAATGATATAAGTGGACATTGGCTTGAATATACAATGTCTGAGCTGGGGAGCTCATCTGCATAGCTATATAACTGCTTTAAGCATTACCACAGAAGCAAACAACAGGACATTGATGTTACACATGGTATGAAGAAATCTTTATGATGACTATAAGAATATATCAGTAAAAAATAGTCAAAGTAAATTATAGGTGTGTTTTACAAGATTAAAATCTCTTGCAATAAACTTCATTGCTTTTTGGTGTTAACCAAGACATTAAAACATGAATGACTGACAACTGCAAGTCATAAAAACTTTAAAGGAAAATCTTTGGCAGAATTTTATTTTTATTTATTTATTTTACATTTGTTGACCGGGCTAGTCTAACTGGATATATGTCCATTTTCAGTAGAGGCCCAGGGAGAAAAGCTCCAAGCATGAATAGTGACAATGTTAAACATATATAGAAAGGCATGTAAAATCACAAAGTGAAAGCATTGGTAAAAAAAATATAATACTCAGGTTATAAACTCTAAAAATATTACTCTAAAAATTATACTAAAAAAAAATATTAGAGTAAAAAAGATTATACTAAATCCAATAGTGGGTAAGAGTAAAACCCAATTAAGAGAGAAAGACCTTTATGTTTTATAGAATTACTAAGACGAAAAGAGTAGCACCTAGATTTGGTGGCATAGGATAGAGGAGTAGGGAGAGGAGTAAGAGAAGGACGGGGGAAAGATATCAGTCTGGGTTAGCACATGGACAAAGCCAAGAAAGTTTCAAAATGTTCTTTGAGGTGTTTTTTAAATAGAGAAGTAGAAGCTATGATTGATAGTTCAAAAGGAAGTTGATTCCAGTTTTTACCTGCTGTGTTAGAGAAAAGTGAGTCACCAGCTTTGTTATTGGATTTAATTGTGGAAACTAGGAGCTTATTAGCAGGGCATAGTGTAGCTAGATTTTTATATGGTGTAATCAGATTAGAGAGGATAGGGGTGTTGTTAGGGTGGTATAGGATCTTTTGAGTGATAAGTAATTGTTGACAGAGTATATGGTTTTTCCAGTTCTAGCCATCCAAGTTGTTTAAGGTTGAGGCAGTGGTGAGTCTTGAAGGGGGGGGGCATGTAATGCATCTAGCTATGCTATTGTAACAGGTGACAAGTTTGGAGAGGTTATTTTTTGATAGGTTAGTATATATAGCAGAGGCATAGAAAAGGGTAGAAATGAGGTGGGTTTGTGCAATAGCTTTCCTGGTAGAAGGGATAAGGGTGGGTTTAATTCTATAGAGGGTACCGAGTTTTGTGTTAATGGACTTTATGGTGGTGTTGATGTGGTCATCGAAGTTGAGAGGATTATCAATTGTAACACCTAGTAGGCAGGTTGTAGAGTCTGGGGTTATGTTGGTAGCATTGTTAGAGGTTTTACAGAGAAGGATGGAGTAGGTGATTTATGAGTAGGGGTAAAAAGTAGTAGTTTTGTTTTTTTGGGATTTAAGAGGAGACAGTGTTGCATAAACCAGTTTTCAACATTATGAAGAACAGTTTGGGTGAGAAACTGGAGAGAGTCTATGTTCTTGGCTGAACAAATTAAGGTGGAATCATCTGCATATTGAATGTGGCTTGAGGAATATTTATGTGTAGATCGTTAATAAATTAGGAAAAAAGAACGGGACCTAAGATTAGAGCCTTGGGGTACCCCAATATTTACAGGAAGTAGTGAAGACAGATTGTTATCCCAAAAGACTGCTTGCTGTCTATTATCCAGATAAGACCTAAATCATTGTAATGTTTGTGCTTCAAGAGAAAGGATCTTTAGTTTGTCTAAGAGTAAGTTATGGTTAACCATATCAAAGGCTTTTGACAGGTCAATAAATAGTTCAGAGGAAAAGGAGTTATTGTTGCAATTTTTATTTATAGAGTCTGTGAAGGATAGTAGGGCAGTTGTAGTGCTATAGAATGGTCTGAAGCCATGTTGGCAATTGGCTAGTTGGTTATTTTGTAGTAGGTAGTTAAATAGTTGTTTGTGAATACATTTTTCCATAATCTTAGGAAATTGGGGAGAGAAGGATAGGGGAAGGATAGAGGAGTAGTGAAAGGAGTAAGAGAAGGAAGGGGGAAAGGATAGAGGAGTAGGGAAAGGAGTAAGAGAAGGACGGGGAAGGATAGAGGAGTAGGGAAAGGAGTAAGAGAAGGATGGGGAAGGATAGAGGAGTAGTGAAAGGAGTAAGAGAAAGAAAGGGGAAAGGATAGAGGAGTAGGGAAAGCAGTAAGAGAAGGACGGGGGAAAGGATAGAGGAGTAGGGAAAGGAGTAAGAGAAGGAAGGGGAAGGATAGAGGAGTAGGGAAAGGAGTAAAAGAAGGAAGGGGAAAGGATAGAGGAGCAGGGAAAGGAGTAAGAGAAGGACAGGGGAAAGGATAGAGGAGCAGGGAAAGGAGTAAGAGAAGGAAGGGGGAAGATATCAGTCTGGGTTAGCACATGGACAAAGCCAACGAGTTTTAAGATGTTCTTTGAGGTGTGTTTTAAATAGAGAAGTAGAAGCTAAGGTTCAAAAGAAAGTTGATTCCAGTTTTTACCTGCTGTGTTAGAGAAAAGTGAGTCACCAGCTTTGTTGTTAGATTTAATTGTGGAAACTAGGAGCTTGTTAGCAGAACGTAGTGTAGCAAGATTTTTATATGGTGTAATCAGATTAGAGAGGCTAGGAGTGATGTTAGGGTGGTATAGGATCTTTTGAGTGACAAGTAATTGTTGACAGAGTATATGGTTTTCCAGTTCTAGCCATCCAAGTTGTTTGAGGTTGAGGCAGTGGTGAGTTTTGAAGGGGGAGCATGTAATGAATCTAGCTATGCTATTATAACAGGTGACAAGTTTGGAGAGGTTATTTTTTGATAGGTTAGTATATATAGCAGAGGCATAGAAAAGGGTAGAAATGAGGTGGGCTTGTGCAATAGTTTTTCTGGCAGAAGGGATAAGGAAGGGTTTAATTCTTTAGAGGGTACCGAGTTTTGTGTTAATGGACTTTATGGTGGTGTTGATGTGGTCATCGAAGTTGAGATGATTATCAATTGTAACACCTAGTAGGCGGGTTGTAGAGTCTGGGGTTATGTTGGTAGCATTGTTAGAGGTTTTACAGAGAAGGATGGAGTAGGTGATTTATGAGTAGGGGTAAAAAGTAGTAGTTTTGTTTTTTTGGGATTTAAGAGGAGACAGTGTTGCATAAACCAGTTTTCAACGTTATGAAGAACAGTTTGGGTGAGAGCCAAAAGAGCGTAACAACGAACAAGAACACTATGAGAGACTACTTCGTAAAATAAACAGACGTTTAATGACTCCAAATTAATGTTAAGCTTTTCTCAAATCAAATATTTAGCCTTCCTCAGACAAACAGCAGAACAGGAAATGACATTTCTTAAAATATATGTATAGAACCAATTGAAATAAAGTGCATTTAGTAATTAGTTGTAACTAAGGTTACCTTAAAGTAGTATAATCCATTGCAAACATAAGCCTTAAATAAAGGTAAAGATAGAGTGCCTCTATAGGCATTGCAACGGAACAGCAAGTGATACTTTGTTGCAAGTAACTCCATTCATCAAAATATTTACACAGATGTTAAACTCTATAATTACTGGGTTATTTAATCATACAACTTGCTTCATACTTATGTGATGTGTTAAAAATGTTATAAAAACAGTGAATAATAAACTAAAAAATATTTGTGTATATTTTAAATTGTTACCAAAAATATTTCCACAATTTGGAACATTTTGGGTGAGAGACTGGAGAGAGTCTATGTTCTTGGCTGAACAAATTAAGGTGGAATCATCTGCATATTGAATGCAGGTGACTTGAGGAATATTTATGTGTAGATCGTTAATAAATAAGGAAAAAAGAACGGGACCTAAGATTAGAGCCTTGGTGTACCCCAATATTCACAAAAAAGTAGTGAAGACAGATTGTTATCCCAAAAGACTGCTTGCTGTCTATTATCCAGATAAGACCTAAATCATTGTAATGTTTGTGCTTCAAGAGAAAGGATCTTTAGTTTGTCTAAGAGTAAGTTATGGTTAACCATATCAAAGGCTTTTGACAGGTCAATAAATAGTTCAGAGGAAAAGGAGTTATTGTTGCAATTTTTATTTAAAGAGTCTGTAAAGGATAGTAGGGCAGTTGTAGTGCTATGGAATGGTCTGAAGCCATGTTGGCAATTGGCTAGTTGGTTATTTTGTAGTAGGTAGTTAAATAGTTGTTTGTGAATACATTTTTCCATAATCTTAGGAAATTGGGGAGAGTAAGGCAATAGGTCGAAAGTTAGACAGCTCAATAGAAGACCCTCTTTTATGTAGAGGGATGATGTGGGATACTTTCCATATGGATGGAATTTTGCCTTCTGAGATGGTTCTGCTAATAAGGATAGAGATGAGATAGTCTATAGCTTTTGCGGCAATTTGTAGGTATTCAGATGGGAGACGGTCAGCAGAAGGGGTACAAGGTTTCAGTTTTTGAAGTAGCTTACAAATGAGAGAAGTAGGTGCAGGTTGTATTTGAAAGGTAGGTGATGTAGTCTTGGAGGAATTTAGTGGAGAAGCAGTAAAGGGAGGTAAAGAATTGGCTAGGGTTTGAATGGCTTCTGTAAAGTAAGTGCTAAAGGCATCAGGGATCTGGTTGGAGTTATTATGGTTAAAACTGACAGGGGTAGGGGTAGCAGAGTGACCTAGACGAAGAAGTTTGTTAATCCCTGACAAAACTTTTTGTGGAGTTTGTTGACTGGTTTGTTGGAGGTGAAGGTAGAAGTCTTTTTTGTCTTTGAGAATATCTTTCTTGGTGGCATTTCTTAACTGCTTAAAGTGGAGCTGATCTGATGGACATTTGGCAGCTCTCCATTTAGCCCAGATTTTATTTCTAAGGAGCATCTTTTGTCTAGTTTGTTTTGTGAGCCATGGGGCAGATTTGGATCTTATTCTAGTAGAATGAAGAGGTGCATGGTAATCTAGGATCTGAAGAAATTTGGTGATGAAATACATAACTGCTTTGTCAAGTTCAAGGTGGGTTAGTGGTGACCAGTCACATGCTTGCAGTTCATTTAGGAAGCTGTGTGGATTAAAGAGTTTTTTTGAGCAGGAGGTTTTAAGATTATGAGTAGTTGGGATATGTACCTTTTGTCTAATAATGTAGGTAAGCATGTGGTCGCTGATATCATCGGGAAGGGTTCCTGGAGTATAAGTTTCAGGGTGGCTATTAATAAGAATCCGGTCAAGAGTAGATTCCTTACTGGTGGGTTTGTGAATTCTAGTAGGAGTTGATATTAATTGTGAGAATCCAAAGAGATTTATGTGGTTAGTAGGGTTAGGGGAGCTGCAGGAGGACCAGTCGATGTTAAAGTCACCCAGTATAATGGTCTCCTGGGGTAGTTGGGTAGAAAAATAGCTAAGTAAGTTTTCAAGAGTATTAGTATTGTTACCTGGGGGGAGATACATGCAGATTAGATAGATAGATTTGGTGTTATTGATTTGGAGTTTGGTAGTCAGGAGTTCGGCTTTGGTGTCAAATGAAGGATGCACACTGAAAGGGGAAATTTGGAGATTAGATTTATAGATTTAGAGAAAATGGCCAAGTCTTAACATTAGAGAAACTGATTTTGCAAGGACATCAAAGGCAAGAGAGAAACACAAAAGACTAAGGATATTATATCAATAGACAACCAGTGGTTGGAGAAATGGGTTCACCAAAGGGGTGTGTGTGGCCAAAATGGCAAACTGCTTACAGCACAAAGTTTTGCTCTGCTTTTATTTTTTCTGGCAGGATTTTATAATACAAACTTTACAAAAACATATTTTCTTATACATTTTGAGTCTTTTAAACAAACTTAAGACAACTATTTGAAAGCAAAATCAATTTTTATGTGTTTTTCTTTGATTTTTTTCCTGTCAGATGTTTTACTGACTAGTTGTGACAGAATAAACCACTCAAAAGTGGACACTCAAGGCACCTCAGTGAAAAATGGAACTACAGTCTATAATGGGCAGTATCCAGGAGTCTTCTGTTAAATTTGATAAACCTGAGATCAGGATGGATAATATAAAAGAAGATTCCAAGAAACCAACAGAAATCTTAAAGGGGATTATAAAACAACAATCTGTTCAGATCTCGGCAACAGAAGACACATTAAATGACCTGGATAGTAGAATGGCAGAGAGTAAGAATCACACAGAATTCCTGTTAAAACAGGAAGAAAACGTTTGCATTGTTCAAGGGCTATCTGGTATTTTCTACATGGGCTCCCTCAGAATACAGATACTTCACAAGAATAGATAGATTTCATTAGATGAGATCTAGTAAGTAAAATGCCTGGTCTGATTCTTGCAACAGACAATGGCACACCTAAAATTTAATCTCATAAAATAAAATAAAAATACAACAAACACATAGACCATGGGTGATCCACAGATAATGGAAGTCCTGAGATATAATTCAAAAGTAGTTAAGCATCAAGACTGTTGGTAGAAACAGAATACTTACAAATGCATAGCATGAATGAATCTGACAGCATAGTGAACACAGAATGACGTGTCATACATAACATCTGGCAGTGTATTAAAAGGTTGTTAGAGCTATTAATCATCTGAAAGTTGATAAGATACATATTAAGCATCAATACTTAAGTAAATGATGCTACATAGCAATTCTATATACATAAGCATATCCAAATACAAAAACGCAATTGAAATACATATTTCCACAGACCACACTTGTCTATTCATAAGTAAGGGGTCTACAGAAGTATTTAAACAAGGTATAATCACCTGCCTACAAAAACTAAATACCCCCATAACCTTTTCGTATTACTTCAGTATACAGTTGTCCCAGTGCTTTGCTTGAAATGTAGTTGTGAAATCTGACTCCTGATGTGATGCCCAAAACAGCTGTGCAATGTAACAAAACTGTAAGATTAAACACAGGGAACATTTCATTAGTAAAATGCAAATGAAAACAAGCATGCAGGAAACTAACATATCTTATATGGGATGACAGATGGTTCACACCTCTGCACACTGGTTGTTATATTTTTTATACAAAATTATTTTTACACACATTTGACTGGCAACTATTAACAGTGATTATAAACTTGCTCTAAGAGAAATATATCTGACTTCTATATAGTTTTGCATATAACAGCATTTATATACATTACTATACTTATACTTTAATATAAGCTGTTGTCTTCTGTGCTATATGAAACAGTTTAGAGGAGAAGATGCTTAAAACACCTCAATCTACTCAACATCTGTTGCCTTGATTACTCAGAGTTACTTTGCTAATTAGTGAAAAATAATATTAATGAGTAGTTTTAACTTTTCGAAATGTTCTGCATTTATTAGAGAAATATGTAATTTTATTTTATACTAAACTGATTTTTAAATCATTGCAAGCATTTTTTCATCTCACATTGGTATAAAGAATACAAAAACTGGATGCGCACATTTCAGAATATGGCAACGAAAAGTACTATGAGCAAATTTGCAAGTACATACTTAAAATATAATCATAAAAATGCTCCCTGTACAGAAGTTAAATGTTAAGTGTAAATTCCAAGAATTAGAGGTATTAATAGTAACATACATAGATTCATAATACAAAGAAACATTCACTGCACAACACTCACTCATTTGTATATTTACTCATAAATAGAAACATAGAAAATATTCACTCTCCTAAATGTTAATATACATATCAAGCATTTAGTCACAATTTACAAACACACACAGTTATATGTGTGCACATCCATGTAAATATATTATACATATAGAAGCATATAAAATATAGAGAAATATGCCATGTTAAATTGCAGCACAATTTAATTTCACCTTTCCACCCATGTTATTAAGTGAGTTTTAAAAGTTTTATGATACATGATCTTGATATGTATTGGCGTCATGATGTTCATAGGTTAATGTGTTATAGATGTCAGTATTATTTATGTCCTCCATATAAATGCTTAAATACTAGGCTATTTATAGTATTTTCTGCAGGATTAATTACTAGAAATGACTATACAAAATGTCTTGATCAAATATAGAAATTCGAAACATTATTTCTGGGATATTTTTGATATATTCAGAAATACGTATTCTTTATTATTAAGATTTCCAACTTGATATTTCTATGATTGTCAATCCTAATATTTCTCAAATTAATACATTGTATTGCTCTTCCTTTTACCATGACTTGAGTGTGTTCTAAATAGTTATAATAATAATACTGTTTTAATTTAAGAAGCAGTACCAACTAATTAGCTTGATGACAATGGGATGGGTTGGTTGGTGTGTGATTTGTATGATTATATCAAAAAGGGACTTTTTATTCCATAATGGGAGGCTTGAATGCATAAAAGTATGAAATTTTGCTTTCATTTTTTTATATCTGTCCATAGCAATTATTAGTACTTGGTTATTATATTTTAAGCTAAACCATCTTAAATCATTGCATTTACATGTTCTTATGAATGCTGACATTTGTCTCTCATTAAACATCAATGGACTTAATAATCCAGTGAAGAGGAGAAGCTTAAACAAATATTTAAATCTGCATAAAGCTCACTTAATTTTCTTACAAGAAACACTTTATCTCAAGATGTAGATAGACTGAAAAAATTATTCAACCATTGCGAGCTCTCATTTGAAATCAAAAAGGAGATGCACTCTTATTCTTTGGAGAAATTCATTACTTAGGCCTAAAATATTAAATGCCTATTCATATAAAAATAGCATGTAGGGTTTAGCAGTAGTAGAAATTGGCAAAAAAAGTATACTTTTGTGAATTCTTACGAAATATCTGGAATTGGAGCCAGAGTTGCTTAGAACTATTTGAATATTATAACCTTATATACAAAAGGTGACTTGATTATTGCAGGAAATTTTTAACTGTATTATTTCTAGTAAAGACAACTACTGACAAAGATCATAAGCTATCCTCAGTAGCTAAACACTTAGATCTTTTTTATTAATTCTCAAAATTTAAGAGATACATCTGATATTAAATCAACTAACTCCCTTACCTTTGCACATTGTTTTTTATAGATTTGCCACCCAGATAAACATTAAAGTTTTTACTTCAAGTAGTTTATTTACTAAAATTAAAGCTGTATTGATAACTTCATATCTTTTATCTGACCACAATGCTTATTATATTTACTTTAACTTTAAAGCCAAGTAATTTGATTTACTATCACAGAATCCCAGCTAATATAGTAAAATTAAAAGACTTTAAGAAATGGTGTCTAAAAGAAATAGACCAATGCATTGAAATTAATAATAATGGAGAAGTTTCAGAAATTATTCTCTGGGGTTCTTAAAACCTTATCTATATGGAAGGATTAAAAATCGGTACATACATTAAAAAATAAGAGTGGGATAAGGAGCTGATGTCTTTACAGTTCAATATATATAAACTGAAATCCAATGTAAAACCTTATGACAAATTGGAAAATGTGTTGAAAATATTAAATTAGAAATATCTTGATGTTTTTCACCATAGAATATCAAAAAATAGAAAAATTAAAATTGCAAACTTGCTTAATAAACCTCAAAAGCGTACACAGATTGGCTGTTATATCTAAGAAAAAAAATAAATACTAATCGTATTAAAAAAATAATTTCCAAACAAGGTGATAAAATTAAAAAAGTGACTGATTTAAAAGGCATACTAAAATGCTTTGGGAAATATTATGAAGCAATTAAAAAGGGGACAAACTTAGAAATCAACAACATAACCAATGACTTTTTGAAAGACAATACAACGTTTAATTTAACCAAAGGGCAAAGATCCAAAATTAATATGTCATTCTAAGGAGTTAAAAGATCACATTAATAATCGGAAACCAAATAATGTCCCCGGTCTCGATGATATAATCTCAGAATTATACAAATTATTCCCAGAGAATATTTTAAATATCCTACTAAAAGTTTTTGAACAAGTTAAACATATGTCAACCATTCCCCTCCCTCCTGGAAATATTCCCTGATATCTCTTATCTTGAAACCAAATAAAGATTCTAACTTATGTTCTTTTTACTATCTTATTTCATTATTAAATGCTGCTTATGAAATGTTTATGTCTATTCTTGCAACAAGACTGAACCTTATTATGCCAGGTTAATAAATGATGATCAGACTGGTTTTATTCTACATAGCAAAGTTCAGGATAACATAATTAGCCTTAATACTTTGATGGATCTGGCTAATAAAAACAAAAAAAGATCTAGCTATAGGTTGGCTAGATAGAAATAAAGCTTTTGGTTCTATTAGGGGGAATTATTCATTCAAAGCAATTAAACAATATGAATTTTCGCTAGATTTTATAAATCTTATAACTAATCTATATAGTAACTCATTCCCTTTTATTAAAATTGGCTCATTTCTTTCTAGCTCTTTCAAAATGTTAAAAGGTAAAAAACAGGGTTGTCCATTGTCACCTCTATTATTTGCTCTAGCAACTGAACCTTTCACAAACTATTAGATCTAATAGCAAAATGCAGGGATGCTCGATAGAAGAAAGTTATTCCTGTAAAATTCAGTTATTTGCAGATGACATTTTAATAACAATTGGTGATGTTGAAGCTTCAATAGAAAATTTAACTAAGTCCATTAATTATTTTGAAAAGCATCAGGTTTAATGTTTAACCCTGAAAAAATAGAGACTTTACTTATTAATAAAAAGGGCAATCATTATTTAATTAAACCATAATAATTTTATTTGGACAATTCACAAATTAATTATCTTAGAATTATAATTAAATCTAGAGTATAATACTCAGCAGTAAATTATAGCAATTTCATAGACAATGATACTAAAATAATTAATTAGAACTTTTGTTTACAATGGAACATAGACTTACTTTAATAAAAATGATAATCCTACCAAAATACTTTTCTATCTACAATCACTAATTATTATTCCTCCTAAAAAATATTTAAGAAATTAAATTCTAGTCTTTTTAATTTTCTCTGGTTACCCAACAGATCAAGAATATCCTTTGACTGGCATGTTAAACATTGGCAATAAGGTGGATTAAGTTTTCCTAATGTTGAATTACATGTCAAACCCATAATTCTCAATTTAATATCTCTATGGTTATATTCCTTTTAGCATTCCACTTGGAAATCCATTCACGAAAGAATAACAACATATATGTTGCAAAATCTTTTTCTAAATTTGGAATTAATACACTTTGCTGGATCTTCGAAGACTTGTGTTTAAATTAAAAGAAAAAAATACTATTCCTCTCCCTTCACTGATTACATCCTTATATAAAAGAAAAAAAAATATTCCTCTTCCTTCACTGATTACATCCTTATAAATTTTAAAAGATTCATGAATTCTATATAGTTAAAGATTTATTGCCTTTATTGTTCCCTGTATGAAATAAAATAGGTTATTTGGCAATGTTTAATATAAACAGAATGCTAGATGTTAGGGATGCAAATTTAATCTTTTTTCATCAATTCTTAATTAGAAATAAATCACAAAATACAGATTATCTTCTTGTAAGACACTGTTTAGAAAATAATTGTTTGACTATACAATCTTGTTCAAAATATGTTAATGATGAAATCAAAATATCCATGGATTTTCAAATAAAACTTATTCCAAAGATGCTTGAGCTTTTTTTTTCAAAATCAATAGTAACTCAAATGAGAATAAATCATATACATCAATAATTTATAAAATAATAAGAGAAGAGTTTGGATCCACAGTTTCATTATTATGGAATTACTCAACTAAGATTAATGAGAATGACTTTTCTGATGAAGATAGATGCTTAATTCGTAAATATGTATGGACATCTACTTCTCTTTGTTGGAAATATAGACAGTGAGATTTATTCACAGAGCTTTTTTAACTCTACACAAACCTGCATTAACATAGAACTATGGGAAAATTAATTGTTGGAGGTGTAATGAAGTTTCTAACACAGAATGATTTCATATGATATTGGATTGTAAAATAGTAATTCCTTTTGGGTTGAATTTATAAATTTTGCCCAAGCTTTGTGGACAGATAATTATATAATTTCTAACTCCTTGATCTTAATTAATGCTCCAGTTATGGATTCCATTCATTAGGTGCAGTTGCTTCTCCTTTGGCCCAGTTTAGTAAGAAAGATGGTCACAAAGAATTGGAAATGTAAAGCCACTCTTTCTTTTACTCAATTCATTAATTTAGCAAAAACATGTCTGTAAAAAGGAATTGCCAACTGCCAAAATGAGGACTTTGAATATTACTCACCAGTTTAGATTTTGGTCAAAATGAAGTGATTTACTTGACAAATTTTAATGATTTGGTTATCTATGTTTGATTTTGTTGTTGCCATCTGTAAATATTTATGTTTTTGTTCTATTTATCTTTAAATAATTTTGTACAATCTTTGTTTTGAAATTGGTAAAAAGTTGTTTAAAAATGCAAGTAAAAAAAAGTATGCAGAAAAGTAAAAATAAATTACATGATGCAGTTATGAAACAACTGAATATCTTATTATTTGGATATTGTAAACAATCATGTTAACAAGTTCTGTGTGCAAAACAGACAGAATAATGCAAATCATCAAGTGACATAAATTAGTAAAGTCTGAAAGTAGTTCAATTTACAATACAGCACTGCTGTTATAATAAATACATATAAACATTTGTTTACTTGCTTGTTTGCCGTGGCAGGGCTAGCCACTCAGCGGTGTGAACATTGGCTCTGGGTGAATGTCACTGTTGAAGGGACACCCTAACCCCATGTGCAAAAATGTGAAAAAAGGTTTATGGCTGCATTTTTTTGCTTATTTGCATTTATTAAGTGAGTTGGTCGAAACGCCATTGCATTCAGAATGTGGGTACAATGCAATACTAACAAATAAGACCTAGTAATGAGATCAACAGCAATAAATATGCAGACTTTTTGTAAGTGATATAAATATAATATATAATGCATTCTGAGAACGTAACTATGGACTGGTTAGAAAGAATAGTTGTGAATGCTCGATTATGTGACAGATCAAAAAATTAGCCATTAGCTTTCCTTTATCCATTATCTCACAAAATGTTGCTGGTTACTGAAAGCTAGGATGAGCAACTATCATGGAATCTACAAACCAATATTTTGATTGGTTAAGAAAGCCATACAGATTATGTGTAACAGAATTAGGTACCTTTTTATTTTTTTCAACAACCTTTATTGCATTATCACTTCTGACATAGGCACATTTACATTTATATAAAAGTAACCAAACTGTATTAAGTTAAAACAAACAAACATTATGCTTTACATATATTGCTATATATCATATAAGCTAAGCAGCATTACAAAAATTATTCAATTCCTGCCCCATTTTTTTAAAAAAAGAAATATGTTTATTAAACCATCACTTATGACATATGCACTCATACATTTATATAAATGAAAACAAACTAAACTAACGCAATCCTAGTTGCAAGCATTTTACATCACAAACCATACTGATGACTTCAAAGATTTTGTACAGAATACCAGTCAGGCTGATGTGCTAAGATTTACTTGGCTTTCAAGTGACCCCTCTATCCCCCACTTTATGAACTGGTACAAAAAAAGCCTCTTGTCATTGCTCAGGTATGTGTCCACATGTTAATATTTTGTCTGAAATACAGATAGGATTCAATTAGGTTTTCTTTCATTAAGCATAGTGACTAATCTGGATTTTCTTTTATTTTTATATTGTTCTAACGTCTACACAAATTTCCAACTGCAATATCATAGTGTGTTAGTGACTGTGGCATGGAGTTATTTATTTATTTGGAGTTGGTACTCGACCTTAGGTTAAGTGGCACCAGTCACCAGCTTTACCATACGCTCCATTATTTTACAAATTATACTAATACAACTAATTAGTCTGCGGTTCCTATGGTCAGTGGTAAGGCTAGTCTTGTGAAGGGGTACAGTAAGAGCAGTTCTCCAGGCCATCACTAACAACATATAGAAATGAAAAGGCTGAATAGGTTTGTTAAGGGGGGGGGGGCAGTGAGATATGTTTTCACAATGACAAGGAAACAACCTGGTATGCTGTCTGCATTTACAAAGCTAGTAAGCTTGGTTTTGGAGATTTTTGGAGAGTTTGGGAGGGTTGTCCAGATTATCAGGGTGTAAGTAATTTTTGTGGGACACAAATAACCAAGATTTCTATTACTATACAGTAGATTGGAACTCCCCATATGCTCAAGAGACTGCAACATATTGGTACAGGAATTGACACAGCTCACCTGAAGAGGAAAACCACCTAGTAAGAAAAGTATTCAAATCACAGATATTCATGTGCATGCAGGAAATGGGAGCCCTAAAGTCATCATAACTAGGTAAGAGCTATGGCTCTCATAGTATGAAGTCAACAAGACATGCACAGCTGTGAGTTTAGATATCATGAGTCAGTGTGTGCTCCATTACAGAAATAAAACAGCTCCTCAGCACCTCCGGCACTGCAGTTTTTAAGGTACTGGCACAGCACAGGACATAAAGAGATTTGGGTAAAAAGGTTAACATTGCTTCACTGTAACAGCCATTAGTCAAGGAAACCATCTGAGGAAGAGCAGTAATGGACCAAAGAAAGTCTTGATCAGATAATCTGATAATTTCCAAGACTAAGTTTCTGGTCATTACCCCAAGGCTGAAGACAATCATTACTCCAAAGATGAAGACAAAGTCTAAAAGATAACTAAATACGTGAGTAGCAAAGATAATTACCTGAATAAAGCAAAATCATTTTAAAACCCAGAGGAATTCTTTAGCAAAAGGCACCGACTCCTTGTCAAGCATAATGCTGAAGTCAGTGAATATTAACTTCCTAGTAACATTGGAGAAGAAAAAGAAGTCAGTGTGCTCACACACCCTTGCACTTCTATTCATTAAGGCTATGGTGAAGGAAGTGAGAGTTACAGAACTTCATAACTCTGATGGCTAGCTGGGTGACAACCTCACATAACTGATTCTTGTGCACTGGGAACAAATGGACATATTTGCTGAATGAGAAGACTGATGGTCAGTAGGCAGAGTTAAGAAGATAACATAAGAAAAATAGGGCAAATGTTTCTTTTCCCATAGTATTAATATATTCAATGTTGTTGAGTATGAATAATCTTTACATAGCATACCATTTCTTCTATATACCTGTCTAGTACCTATATAGGAAATTTTATTTATTATTTTTGTTATGTGGAAGCATGGGAACTTAACCCTCTGCGCTTTGAACATCTGAAGAAATCTGGTTAACAAAATAAATAAATTGTACAAAACTATTATATTTTACCTAAATGCATTAATAACACCTTATATATTATGATTTGAACCAAGTGAAAGCACTACAAATTTTGTGAAGAACAGACCAAAAATATATGGCTAAATCAGGGACTTTTTGCAAATTTGACCTAGGGAAAGGGTGCTTCAGGAATTACATAAACATAAAAAGGATGTCCTAAGCACAATGGAGATTTATGCAGAATTCCGAGACAAATAGATAGGTGCTGAGGATGAGCCACTTCAAACACAAAGTTGTCAGTGTCATGCATAGCCATGAACTATAGCAACTGAGCATTGTATGCAAATGACTTAGCAACATTATGATAATGAAGGCAACGGCAGATACAAATAAGGTTAAACAACACAGTGAAGTGATTAAAAGTGCATAAAATAGATTGCACTAACATGTTAGATATGGCATCAAGATTAGCAGAAATGAACATATGACAGCATCTTCTCAGCCAGTAACGATGACGGTACATTTCCTCTGTTAAAATCTAAGATCTACTGGAAGAAGGCACTAAATATGCACTTTATTTTTCATGTACAGCCTTTTATGACATGAGTGTGTACATAGAATGGTGATTGTTTTTGGGGTGAGGAAGGTAAACATAGTCATCCTCTGCACCACTGATAGATCAGGCAGCACTAAGTATTCCACTCCTTCCACGTCATGGAAAATAGTGCACACTACATTGTGGACAGAATCTCATACAGGAGCTTGTACACTTGTGTCAGTACCACCAGAGTATGTGTAACACTGACAATCCTTGCTACAGAGACCATCCAAATCACCAACAGAAGGCATGGTAGCTGCATCCCAAGCATTTCTTTCATGGATACTCTACCTGTTTTTGATACTGTGCTACAGAGCATGGGGCAGTGGTATATCAACTGTAAAGGTTTCCACTCCATCAACTGACAGGTCATCTGCAATGTGCAGGAAATAATACAAAAGGTGCCTGTACAGCACCTAGTTAGTGCCCACATTTGCCAAATCCGGCAAAACATGCAATTTGTATCATCAATTTCTGCGGGGTGTTTGTCCTCATGGACATCTTGTTGGAAATGTCAGATATGCCCTGGATCCAAGGCTAATGACACTCACATTAAAAGAACAGATAATACATTTAAAGCCATACTGTTGCAGACCCAGAAGAGTACTGCAAATGTACTGGGAGAAACGGAGGCTCACTTCCTCAGCTTAGATGCCTCTGTATGTTCTGTAATCCTTCACCAAGATATTTGCAATATGGGCAATGTTATAAAACAGGTTGGTATTTGGACAAATACATGAGCATATCACCATTAGGGGAAAGGCTTTACTGGAGCTAGCAGAGACAGAGAGAGATCAAGAGAGGAAAAGACAGAGAGAGACCAAGATGAAAAGTTTCTGAATGAGCAGGCTGCAAATAATGATTATGTGAGGCAAAGACAATTGTTATATGTTCTATCACTGAATGAGAGGCAGCATCTGATTCACAACTAATTGCCAGATCAGCTATAACAGAGTAGCAATGGCACATCCAATTCAACAACCAGGCTACACTATAAGCCACATGGTGCATCCATTGCAATCTATTCTGTTAATATACAATGGGGGCTTGACACAATTGTCATTATATGTAAAAATAGCTGGCAATGGATATTGGGTGTGGCTTGTGATTTGCGTCCGTCATTGCCTGCTGAGAATGGTGAGCTTGAAAGACTTTGCTGGGAGGTGGAGGTGTATAGTGGTTGATCAGATGGTGTGTGGGTGGACACAGTCCCTTGTAGGTGAAATAAACTTGGAATATTTCTCTGTGCCAGTTTCCATGAACCATCAGGTATATATTCTGATGATGCACAACCTGGCTATTCTGTTATCCCATCAGAAGAACGTCACTGGCACTATCTTTATCTGGCACAGAGGATGTTATGCTTTGTGAGCAGCAAAAATGAACTGTGACATGTAGAAGTCCAGCACAAATAACTTATAACTGTGTGTGTGTAGCCATGGTGGGCCACAGTGCCCCGGACTCTGGTAGTAGACTTGTTCAGCATTACTCTAGGAGATTTAAACTTTGGCCAAACCACCACATGGAGGGTTTCCCCACTGAAAGCTGAAGAGTGACACTTACAAGAATGGCATTATCCCATGTGAGTGGTAGCACACAGGACCTTGGAAGATACTGGTTCTTCCAGGTACCTTTTAAAAATGCTACATAAATAGGCAAAGCCCTCACTTATGTTGCAACACCCCACTCCTTGGAATGATTAGATATGTAGCAGCAGCAGTGGCCACATTGGCATTAGCCTGTGCCTCTATGACACTCAGATTGGGCATGGGGTGGGAATCAAGGCAATCCCAGCCAAAGGAACCCCATCCCTACTGTTGTCTCCATGCTCACTGGGACTGCCAGCATTCACTGTTTCCTGGTAGATATCAAATGAGGGTGCATCCTGAGCTTTGGGGTTGTTCAATTCCTGTCTTACAGTGGTCATCTGGGACTGTTCTATGGGTTGTACAAGTACTGAAGATATGTTTATGGAAGGGGAGGTTAATATGTCTGACACTGTATATGTAAATGATGCCAGCACTGTGGCTACAGTGTGTGCCATATTTTGGCTGCCATCTATAACAACGAACTTATATATGAAATCATCTGTGGAAGACGACAAACAACCTAAAGTATTACTGCTCATTTGCAAGTGCTACAATACCTTTTTAAACTGGATCACATGTAAATAGTATAAACCCATGTACCCTATTATGGCTCTCACAGCAGCTGAAATCTAGAAGTTCCTGCAATGATGATATGGCCACATTCATTCTGTGACTCATAATGGTTCTGGCATGCTGCATTATATGATAAATATGTATGGGTATACTCAAATGGGGCATTACCTATAAAAATCTGTGTTAGTGGGTGAAGTTCCAGTTCAATGTCAAGTCCACCTCTGGGTATGAAAGACTAACCTGTCATCCCAGACACAGAAGCTATGAAGTCGTTCATGCCTATAAGTGATGACTGTGTAGGCAGAACCCCCCCCCAATTATCCTCTCCTGTGCAAGATTGACTGCCCTATAGTGGGAATGATGGATCATGTCTATGAACATATAGTGCATTAGTTATAACATTCTACTATGGCCAACAACTGCATTTACATCCACAATAAGGTCCTATTATACATAACTTAGAAGCTCTACTCATGTCATTTAGGAGAACTTGTCACCCATGGTCATAGACAGCCTTCAGAAAGATGCTGGACTCTGCCTCGGAGAACATCTCGATACTTTTTTGCTCTTTAAGAACCATCATGGTCTAGAAAAATGAATACACAAATGGTAAAAGATTGGGCACTGATACTTTCTGCAGTCAGCATACTGTTTCCCACACCAAAAGTGCACATTGAGAACAGACTATGCAATGCCTGACCTATACAGAAATACAGGCCACTATCACAAATCACAATTATTAGGTAGCTACCTGTGGCTGGTCACAGATCTGTCTCTACTACATCACATTGTGCACTCACTTGTGTTTCTTCTGACCCCACCCCACTTCAAGGGGAAAATGTATCAAACAAAAAACAGCTATGGTAACAACACAGCTACTGATTAGTGTTGTCTGTACACTTGCTTTGAGGTGCTCATAGCAACTGAGGGGTAAGGGCCTCAGCAAGCTAGCCCCGAGTAAGTCATGTGCAGGCAGCCCATGTAGTAGCAACAAAGCTGGCATGGTACTCACTAATATCATTACCCCCCCCCAAAAAAAAGAAATAAAAGGCAAGCAGGTAGATGCATTTAGGAAGCTAGTGCTTCCACATCAAAGAATATGGCCTGTTTCTCCTACCTCGGTCAAAGATACTTCATGCTGCCATAAGTAATGACTTCTGGAAATGTACTACAAAGCTGAATAACAATGCTGTTATGGCCTCAATCCCTTCTCAACAGTCACCATTACCTTTCCTTCCTCAGTAGGAAATTTTTCATAGTACGATAAGCACTACACCGGCCATGGGTTAATTATCATACAGTGCTGAGACCTGTAGCCTGCAATTATGCTAAAGAGTCAGTCTAGGTAACTGTTTCTGAATCACACAGTTTACACAATGTGTACTAGGAACAATGCTGAGATATGAGGCTCATACCTGACTATATACACACACTAAACCATATAAAGGATATTGTGCATACATTGGTGGGTTACTAACCCCTTTGGAGATACAGGTGTGTTAAGCCATTTCTTGGCCTTTATAGGTTCCACAGAGCAGCCGTGGAGTGAGTTGTGACTTGTACTGGCTTTACATAATAAGGCCCTCATGTCATTCATATCTCAGACAGCACCCTGGCATGCTATAATTTATGGCATGGAATGTCATTCATATGTCAGACACCATCCTGGCATGCCATCATTTATGGCAAGGGAGGCACAGTATTACAGTGGGTAGCATGTCATCTCACAACAAAAGATTTTCTGGTTTGGCTTTCAGATGGATGCCTTCTTTCATGTCAAAAGAGACAAGATTCAAAGTAAACTTTACTGTCATTTAGGAGTACACATGTGTAAACCTAAATGAAATTATGAGTATCAGCTAAACAAGAGACACAGAAGCAGCATAGGATACACCAAATGCAACATTAAAACATATCAAGTAAAGGAATTAGAGACTAATGACTATGCCCCAAGAACATAAGAAAAACGCTAACCCTCTATGTAGTCATAAAAATACTGTACAGGTGCAGCATGACAGGTAAGACTGGTTATTGCACATGAACTAAAACTTGTCATTATTTATGTATTATTACATAAAGCAAGTAAAAGGCAATTGCACTTGAATGTAATATATAACGAAGTAAATAAATAAATATTGTACATTGCAAACAAAACACTATTCAGTTAATTTGTGGTGAAGTCACTTGGGCTGGTATCAGAGTTAATAAGTCTCATCACTGTTGGGTAGAAGCTGTTAATGAATCTGGAGGTCCGACAGCGAATACTGCAGTAACCCTTGCCAGATGACAGTTGATTAAACCAGCCACATGCAGGGTGCGTGGTGCTAAGTATTTTGTGGTCTTTTTTAATGCTCCTTGCTGTGAATAGCTCTTGCATTGATGGTAGACTGGTGCTCATGATTTTCTCAGCAACTCTCCCCACTCTTTGTGGCTTCTTGATTTTTAGCTACTGTACAGTTCCCAAACCAAACAGTGACATTTCAGGTGAGAATGCTCTCAGTAGCTCCTCTGTAGAAGGTGAAGAAAGCAGTAAATGGGAGCTTTTCTCTTCTGAGCCTTCTCAGGAAGTGAAGACGTTGATGTGCCTTTTTGACCAATTGATCAGTATTCACAGTCCAAGAGAGATCCTCTGAAATGTGTACTCCTAGAAATGTTGTGGTTTTAATCCTTTCCACCTCTTCACTGTTAATCTTGAGTGACGAGTGGACAGTTGACCTTTTCCTGAAGTCAGTGATGATTTCCTTTGTTTTACTGATGTTCAGGTCTAGATTGTTTCTCACACACCAGTCAATCAGAGCACTGACATCATCTCTGTACACTCTTTTCTCATCTCCGCTGATGAGGCCCATACCATAGTATCATCTGAAAACTTGATATGTTTGGAGCTGTGTTTTGTAGAACAGTCATGGGTAAGGATGATGAGCAGCAATGGGCTGAGTACACATCCCTGAGGAACACCAGGGTTGAGGAATATGCACCCCGAGGTTTTATTTCCTACACATGTCCCCTGTGGTCTGTTGATCAAGAAGTCTAAGATCCAGTTACAAAGGTGCTTGTTAATTCCAAGGTTGACTAGCTTATCAATAAGTTGCATTGGAACCACAATATTAAATGCCAAACTGAAGTCTGTGAACAACAGTCTGACATAGTTGTTTCCCTCTAAATGGTCAAGGGAGAGGTGCAATGCCACCGATATGGCATCAACAGTGGACCATAAGCATAATGGAGAGGATCAAAGGTTGATGTTAGAATTGCTGACAGCTGATTTTAGCAATCCTCTCATAACATTTCATGACGATAGACATTAAAAGCAACCAGTCCATAATCATTCAGGCAAAAGGGACTAGCTTTTTTGCGGAGAGGGATATTTGTTACCTTAATGCAAGAGGGTACTTTTTCTAGAGCAAGGGAGATGTTGAAAATATATGTCAAAACTGAGCATAGTCAAGCTGCACACTCTTTTAGTACTTTGCCCAGTATATTGTCCGAGTCAGCAGCCTTTCTGGGGTTCACCTTCTTTAGCTGACCTTTCACTTCCTCAGAGTTGAGACTGCGCACCCTCTCATTCTTGTCAGTGTATAACCTAGTTGCAGGCAATTTATTTTTCTCTTCAACTCTACCAAGGAAGGAGTTCTGAATGTCTAGGAATTTAATGCTGTATTCACACTGAACTGCCCTGGTTTTATAATTAGCGATCTGTTGTATCCCTTGCCTAAAGCTCCTAGTATCCCTCATGTCCTCAAAGTGACTCTGTACCCTTCTTCCATACTCCCTCTTAACCTCTTTAATGCCTCTCTTTAGATTTGCTCTGGCTTCACTTAGACCTTCCTTGCCTTTTCACCTGAATGCTGTATTCCTTGCCTTCAGGAGTTAATTGACTTTACTAGTGAGTCAAGGCTTTTGGTTTGCTCTAAATGTGATACGTTTAGTAACAGTTATGTCATCAACACACTTAGAGATGCATGCCACTACTGCGTCTGTGTAGTCATCTATGTTTATCTGACATAGCTGCCTCACTGAATACATCCCAGCAGGTACTTTCAAAACAGTCCTGGAGACATTCTATTGCCCCTGGTGCCAAACCCTCATCTACTTCAGTGCGAACTTTTCTCTGATCAAAGCATGTTTCTAGGCTGGTAGAGGCATGATAGGAAAGTGATCTGAACTTCCTATATTAGGTTGTGGTACTGCCTTGTAGGGTCCTTTTTTGTTGGTGTATGCCCTGTCCAAAATGCTTGCACCTCTTGTGGGAACGTCTACATATTGATAATAGTCACCCCATGGTTATTTAGTTTTCCCAGGATGCACTGGTTTCTGTCCACATTCTAAAGACATATAGTATGTGGATTGCTGACTTCTACGTCTTCTCCTAACCTAAGCAATGATGTTATCATACATGTATTTTTTTATGCTTTAAAACTTTCACTATGTTTACAATTGATGGTGCCAATAAATGTGTACGCATTCCCACACTCTCCAACAATTTCTGTGAGGTTCATGCCTCCTTCACACAAAAGGATATATAAACTTGGGAAACATGAGTCTTGTAAATTATTTGATGAAGCAGTTTTCTTAACCAGCATGTTCTCGGACCAGCTGATCACCCCAAAGCTGAAAGAACAGGACGTGCAAGTTGATTTATAAATTGAAGCTTATTCATTGACGTCAAAATAGTTTTCATTTTAGTTTCAGTCATCTAAAATATTCCTTGCTGAGATATCTCTGTTCATGCTGCCTCTTCATCTAGTCCCAGATATGTATATACTCAATCCTTTTCCAATTTTTCATATCACATTCCTCCCTATGTTTACTTTTTCTTGATTCTTCAATTTACCTCTTTCAAATGTTACATTTGCACATTAGTTGAAATTAAAAGACATTCTTACGTCATTTGAGAAAGTTTTAATGACTTGTAGGTGTTTTCCTAAGGTGTTTGTTGAACTATACAGATTTTAATCATCAAGGAAAAATAAATGAGATATTTTTTGACAGGACAACTTTCTTGGAGTCAGAATGAATCAGTGACTTAGGCCATTAAGTAAACAGCTTAACAAACCGAAGGCAAGGCAAAACAAAGCAATAATGGTGATGAGGAATGACAACTGGAATATTCCACACTGGATTCTCACACCAATTTGCAATTTGGCTTTTTTAAGTGGTTCATCTACAAAGTTGTTTGCTACTTTTACATAGCAAATACAGTAAAATCTATCAATGTGTCATAGATCTTGTACTCCTGTAAGATTTCTTTGATCTAGCTGCACAGAATACTGTGAGATTTTTTTTCTAATCTATCCATGCATTTTCAGGTCTCCAATATAGATATATTTAGTAAAAGATGATGCTTTATTGTTTGAATCTATTTTATACCTCTTCAGTTCTTAGGCCATGACTGAATTGTTATGCTCTGTCTGCATCAGTTCCTGTACAAAACATATGTTGTTGAGAAATGGATTATTAATCAATGGTTCTTAGGTAGTTGTAAGTTCATTTTTAAGTATGGGTATTGTTCTCTCAGTTGTTAGTCAATCTAGTGTCACTTCAATGCCGTACATATAGGAAGTGTTTAGTCCAGGCTTAATCACCGTGCAATGATGTTAATACTTTTAACAAAAAGTTAAGTACAGCTTCTGGACATAATATTTTCCAGTTGGGAGCCTTTTTTAACTTTATCTCTATATCATTAGCAGTTACTTTATTCCAATCCGTATCTTCTATACCAAAACGTCTTATTTCTTCTTTCATCCATTTGGCATCCTTTGTGTATTCAGCTGGGTCATCATAGATATTTCTTCAGAGTTTTTTAATTTTCGCTGTTCTTGGTAGTCTCATTTATTGTTGTTTTCTTTCCTAGCTCCCTGTAGAACTGCATCCTTAACCTGCTTTGCTTCCTTTATATTTCTCAGTGTATTACCAGAGTTATTTTGGCCTATGCAGAGATTTTTTATTTATTGTTATAAGTGGTGTTATCTCATACCATGATCTGTTTTGATGTAGTGCTTTTTCAGCTCATTCACTTTTGTAATGGTCATCTTACACCAATTTCCTTTTCAGTATTATTCGAATAGTGATACTTATTCTCTTATCTTTTCATAGCTTTCCTTCTAATCAACATTTTCATGGTAGGGCTCTGTTCCTTTCTTTTCCTTTATTAGTTTACGTTTTATTAGTTTTGCAGCAAAGTGATGTATTCTGTTAATTTCTGTAACATCATGTGAAGCTCTCTTTATAGTTCCAATTACTTTATTAATTTATCTTATTCATTTTTTAATGATTAATGTCTTATTTTCTGTAGCATCTGTCTCTCTCTCACACACAGGGACAGAGAGTGAGGTTTATCCATTTCTATTAAATCCAGCAGGTCTTCCATTAAGCTATTATCTTTATGATTAAGAGTTTCTTCTACAGATTATGGTTCTTGATTGTCCTGTCTCTCTGCACAGCCATATCTTGTTTTTTTAATGACTCTCTACCAAGATATCCTGCAATTTTATTTTTGTGAAACATATTCATTACTTTCAAAGTTTAAATGAATTAATGACCTATTTCTTTGCTGACGCATTGCTGTCCCTCCACTCATTTTTCTTCAGCTTGTACGTGTTTTACTGAACCTCCAGTCTGAAGTTGCATCTGGATTTACCATTCAGATCCTTCATTTCCTAGCTGAACAATAACTTCATTTTCAGTATGCCTCACTTTTGTATCACTGAACGGCTTACTTTTCACAACATTAGACTTTTGTGCTGATATTACCTCTTTTGTAATATTGATCATGTCTAGACATATTTGCCTTTATGTATCGTCAAATGTTTTTGACTTTGCTTTATAAGTACTTATTTTATTTTTTTTCTGCATATGAGTTGCACCATATTAGGTGTTACTTCAGTCAGTTCCTTCCCTCTTTCTTTAAAGCTCAAATAGTAATGGTCTTTTTTCTTCCTCTCTTAATACTTCCTTTTTTGTATCTTTTCACCCGATTTCTCAAGGTTTTCTTCTCTACATATAATTTTCCTATTATTCCCTCAATTACTGGTCTTAGTTTGGCACCTGCACTGTTTAACAGTATTTTCTATTTCAGTGATTTTTTTTCTCTTTTGTATTTTACCAAGTCTTTCCAAGCTCCTGCTTGTCTTTTATTTTTGGTAACATTTTGTTGACTGTCATTTTTCTGTTGCCACAGCAGGGTCTTTTCTTTTAGAGCAGTTACTCCTTGATCAGGGCCTAACAAAATTTTTGTCATCTTTAGAAAAACTTATTCAGGTTTCCAAAGTCAGGGCAAAATCATATAGTTGTCAGGTTTAGGAACTAGTAAACGTGGCTGTTAATGTACTCCTAGTATAAGAATTTATTGTATTTCTTCCTCAGTTGCTTGGCACTGAGACTCTGGTATCTGATATGTTTTCAGATTTACATTTTCAACAGGCATGTTCTCAATATGTTGCTCAGTAGATAAAGCATCAGTGATAAGAAATGAGTCAAAGTAAAAACAAGAAGTTTCACTCCAAGGAGTAAGTACAGTCTTGCTGTCTCAGAAAGATTGTTCAGAGGAAAGAGTGCAGCCCCAAGAAAGCACTTAGAGTTCTTCAGTCTGTCATATGACTGCATCCCACAACAAAACATACACCAGCAAAGAAAAAGGCCTGCACTGGCTTCTACAATTCCTCTAGCTTTCCTGTGTAGACAGGGCAATAAAAATACATGGACAGGATGCAGTTCCTTCTTCAAGGAAGAAGCTTCTCTTAACACGCTCTCTCAGAATGCCTTCTCAGTACATGCTGCTTTAAAAGGATACTTTTTATACAAAAAGGAAGCATGTTTTTTTCAGAGTTCTTATGGTGTAAACACATTTTACTGCGTAGTTTGGAACCTTCTGTTATCTGTGACTTAACCCATCAAGTTAAATTGATTTTGTCAACAATGTCCTACAGATGGGTGTTTATTACAATGAATTAGGTAAAGGAAAGAGACTTTTCTTATTTGTCTCATAATTCTTTCAAAGAACAGAAAGTGAATCTCACTGTACTTTTAACAATTAAAAAAGATCTAAATCTTTTACAAACAGTCCTGCAGTTAAATGGTATCAGGAAGCACACAGTGGGCTGGTCAAATGGTGAAAACACTTGATCAACGTTATTATTAAAAAATAGCAAAAATGGTTAAGCATTTTCATTTCATTTTTTTGTTACATGGACTTCTTCAGAACCATTAAAACATAAATCCACAACCTGATTTTTTAAGAAAATTACAATGTCATATGACCAAGGTCCTCATTAAAATGTTGAATAAAGTTGTTTTAAAACAATATCTCTAAATAAATACTACTATTAAAAAAAAAAAAAAGCAGCAGCAATGTCTTTCTGCTCTTCCCGGTTAGGGGTCGCCACAGCAAATCACCAGTCTGCAGATTTATTAGCATTAGAGTTTTATGGTGCTGAGTCGCCAGCCCAGTGACCAACCTTTACAGAAGGCACATCCACACACACTCACGCACCTACCTGCATGTCAATAAAGCTCAGTAGACCGCAGGGAGGACATGCAAACTCCACACATAACCTCTTACTGTGAGGCACAATGCTAACCGCTGTACCAACGTGGCCATCAATAAAAATTAACATATCCTGTGAGCATTAGAATGCAAACTTTAAAAATCCACACTTAAATACTCTCTTTTTTTCAATACACATGAATCTAAACTACTGTTATTCAAACTTGGCACCATGGCATTAGTTCTGAACTGCCAGTTTGTCTCCCTATGTCCCGAATGCATTTTCCACCCCTCCAAGTGTGAAGGCTATTTGCTCTAAAATTAAAAATAGGAAATTTTCCCATCTCATCCATACTTTACAGCTAAGGCACTCGTCATCTTTTCTGCTATTGGTATATATCTGTTGATAAATCCTTTTTCTTTAGGAGTTCTCAATCTTCTCCATGTAAAATGAATCACACAAGCCCCAACAAGCCAGATACACCATTCATGCTGAGTTACAAAGATTCAAAGAAACTTTATTGTGAATATTGACAATTAAATCTACAGGGACTGTATATCTATGTATTGGCATTGGGAACTTTTTGCTCATTTCCAAGTGTCAATTTTTCTCCCACTATCACTTTTCATGGGATATTCCAATATGTTCTTGATGTTTGGTCTTCTTTGGAAAACAATATTAACTTTATCACTCAATCAATCC
Source organism: Protopterus annectens (assembly GCF_019279795.1). Classification (NCBI taxonomy): domain Eukaryota; kingdom Metazoa; phylum Chordata; order Ceratodontiformes; family Protopteridae; genus Protopterus; species Protopterus annectens. The sequence continues at coordinate 338,697,949 of NC_056749.1, forward strand.
TTAAGTTATCCCAAGTAATCAAAAATATTCCACTGTCCATTTATTATGTTCCCTATGGGCCAACCATTTAGAGAGTAATTCAATATGAAGGCATTAGAAAAGTTTTCTTTCCCCTCAAATCTTGGCAACTTTTATGATTCCCCATTCCTGTAATATTCTGTTGTTCCCAACCTTGCTCTAATTACAGGACTGTATTTTGGCTTCATGTCCTTACTTGCTTACCAAAATAATCTTACTAGCAGTTCCCTTGGATAATATCTTTCCAGGAGCTTTCAAAACAATTTGCTGGATTTTTCTTCAAAACTCTTATCCTCAGAAATCATCCAGAAAAGTCTATTAAATTACTCTTAACCAGTACTTTCTTCTTGTGGAATGGATGGATACTCTGAGTAAAAAAGAATTACTCTATGTAGCAAAAAACAATATGGTGGAGCACAATCTGGTTGTAGAAGTTAACTGAAATAAAAATAAACCAAACTGCAGTAGTGCTGAGGAAACATTATTTAATAAAAAAACCCTTGTTGTGATGACTGTGCCCTGGCCCAGCAATCAAGGAGCCTCAATCCTCACCACTAACACCAGTGAGGTCATCTCATAGAAGAGAAAAGGATATCTAATACACACAGTAAAGTGCAATTTCCCTTAAATGCACACATAGATCACTGTCAGTCTGGGGCTGGTTGCTCCCTTGCTCATCAGGTCCCCAATAAGACTCCCCACTGGCACAGCTATAGGGTCCAGGCCTCAGCCTAGCTGGGCAAGCTAAAACCTCCAGTACCCTCTTTGTCCAACCAGTGCTTCATGTCCCTGCCAAGTAGCTAACACAACACACACGCACTTTGAGATAAGTATTTATACAACTTCACAGACACTCCTGAGAAAGGCTGACACAGATTCTACAGATTCTCCAGCTGTGCCCCTTTACCCAGACTATACGGTAGTAATTACTGCAACCACCCAACTAATAATATCAGCTACTAAAAGGGCCTTAAAAGGGTGTACAATTATTACTGTGCAATATTATTATCCAACGGTAGTATAACTAACAATCAAGGCTTACTTTAGAGTGGCCTGTTACAATAACCTCTATAAATATGCAATGTACTCTAGAGCTTATCTCTACACAAACCAGCCAAAGGTAGAAGGCTTTAACAATATTTAATAATAAATAATTAAAACACAAGACAAAACTACTACACCACAGAGATATTTAAGAGTTCAGAGATCACACAGAAACGTAAAATAATACAGTTGGACAGGTCTGATATCAAAGAAAAATACCTAATTAATCTTTACTAGCTTTAACTATTCTACAAGAAATCACAGTGCTAGAAACTTACATGTGAGCATAAGGCAGAATGCTGAGTTAGATGTCCCAAGTCAAAATGCTTCTAGTCCTTTGTGAGAAATAGTATTTAAACATTACTAACATGTCTCTAAGGCCCTCCCAAATTATATCATTTTTGATACTTAGGTTTTCCCAGTATTCATATTGCATCATCTTAACACCTGGTCTGAGTTCTCAGGCCACAAACTGCATTATTTAGCAATCTAAGAAATGCTCAGAACATACAACAATACAAGGCATTTCACATGTATATTCTAACAGAAACTAGAGCAATAAAGCACATTCCACATTTAAATTCTGGTCATAAACTTTAGCCTTAAAACAATGGACATGAAACTTTCATCCAGCCACACTGGAGCCGAATTCTAACATCAAAGGGTCACAACATGCTTCACTAGGCCAGTAGAGTGCAATGGTGTCACATATTTTGCAGTTCCACATTTCACAGTGTTCTTTTACACTCAAGAAAACATGCCTGCATTTTACATTTATTTACAAATGCCAGATATAATATAAAAAAATAAAAAACACATTGTCCACAAAATGACCATAGAGTAGACTCCCATTGAGCCATAACCATATTAGCGTAGCTATTGGCACAAACTGTGCCCATAGTTACACCTGTACACTGTACAAAAAAGGTGTCTTCAAACATGAACAAACTCTGTTCTAAAATAATATCCAAAAGGGAACAACTCAAGTGAATCTTACTAGTATTATAAACGCTAGGATGAGTTAGAAAAAGTCTGACGTAGTCTACCCCTATGTCATCGAGGACACAAGTAAAAAGCGATACTACATCCACAGTAACTAGTAATACATCACTATTAAATTCCTTTAGCCTCCATTCATTCAATCTTTGTAAAAAATATCTAGTATCTTTTAAGACATGCTCTATCCTATCAAGTATAGGATGAAGCTGTTTTTCCACATCGATGGAGAGTATCTCAGTTGCCCAGCCCCTGCCAGACACAATGCGTCTCATAGGTGGATCAATGGGATTCTTATGTAACTTCAGGAGCCCATGTATTTGTGGTATAACAGGATATTCCACTAACAAAAAGTCATAGAGCTGTTTGTCGATGGTGCCTTCCATCAACAAATTTTCAACACACTGTTGTACTCTAGCCATTAACTTTTGTGCCTGTGGCTCAGTAAGTGGCAGATAAGTATCAGTATCACCAAGCATATTATACAGAACATGTGAATAGTGAACAGTGTCAAAAACCACAATCCCTCCTCCCTTGTCAGCTGGCCTAAAACACAGAGCATCAGAGGACACTAACTCCATTAAAGCAGAGGATTTTGTTCTACTAAGATTCTTGGAACCAAAATGTCTCTTACTCAAAAAGTATTCATAAATATCATCCTGACAAAGTTTATAGAAGGCTTCCACTAAAGGCGGATTTAGTGGTATGAATGTGATAGGTTTCTTAAACTGGAATACATTCCCAGCATTATTACCATAGCACAATCTCAACAATAAATTTCTAATGAAAATTGACAGCCTGTAGGTATAAAATTAAGGCCATAGTTCAGTACGTTTAACTGTTTAAGGCTCAGTGTCATGCTGGAAAGATTAAACACCAAGTCCTGTGTATTTTGTTCCGCACCACTTGCTCTGTCTCTAGTGCCCCCAATTTTACTATATGTAGGATTATGAAAGATATTCAGATAATCATGTTATTGCCCACCCTCTTTAAATGTAAATCTGAGAAAATTCCCTTGATTGCCATAAATTGTGAATTTAAACTTTAAAAAATCAGTTGCTTTATTCGTAAATTCAGAAAACTGGGTGGGAGGGCAGTGCCATCCCATAATAGGAGCACATAATATGCAATACAAAAATCAAGAAAGGCTTGTCTGAACAAAACGTTTGGTTCCAACCAGCAAATAACAACTTTGCCAAACATAAGGACATGGTGCACCTCCACCACAACTCATTTGCTGCATTTATAATAATCTCTGTCAAAGAAGATATATATATATATATATATATATATATATATATATATATATATAAAAAATAATGTCCATAAGGGCAACTAATACTTTAATATCAGTATTCCAAAGCTGTGACATTAGGTGAGCAACACTTCAAACCATTTCTACCTTCAATTGTGGGAGGATTACTGTTTTTTTAAGTCCTTGACGCTCATGAAAACTAAATTATATATTTTTTGAGAGAGATCTGTCTTTGCATGTCAAGAAAGTTTCAAGAGCCACTAAGAATGTATTAGAACTGGAAAAATTCCTTTTCAATTGGCCATCAACATATATCTCATGTGCCACAGTTTTGGATCTCCCAGTGGCTACTACTACTGCTCTTAAATATTAGATTTCACAATGTCTCAGTGTATCTTAGGAATCCCGAAAATGTCTGAAACAATCAGGAAATCCACCTTCAAAAATGAGCTAATTGCTGCATATATCCCTATTATTCAAAAAAGATCATATTGAGAACAAGTTCATTCAAAGAAGATCAATCTTTTTGTAGGTGACTGAAATTTCTCTCTTGGGTCTTGTTTCATGTGTACTCAGATCACTAAGCAAGGCCATCATTCAACCAGTATAGTGAAGCAATTCCATGATAACCAACCTCTGTACCCCATGTCAGATTTCACAAACCTCAATGTCTTTTTCCCAGACAACTGGCTAAGTAGCTTTTTCTCTTCTCTAGTCAAAACAAAAATTCTGTTTTTCTCCATTAGCTCCTTATGTAAATTGCTCTTATATCATTTCTAAAACAAATTGATATAAGGATGGAGAGGGGGATGAATGTACTTTTTTCTTTTAAGTTTGTAATCAACAGATGGATTTCTTTGTACTGATAAAAACATCTGAAGGTTCAAATTTCTGATAAACAGTTTTAAACTTATAATCGTGGCTGCTTCATCGGACAGCTCAACCAGTAGAAATGAAAAAAAAAAAACTTAAAAAAAAGACTGTGAATGTGCTGAATGGAGTACAGTTAGCTAAGGTGGAATACAGAAAGGAAGCTTGCTACAACCATACTACTAGAGTGAGAAATAATCACAGGTTCTAAAGAATATACTACACAAATTTAAGACTTTGTTTTCTTATTGAATAAACAGTTCAGTAGACCAGAGGGAACAGCAAGACAAAGATCATAAACATATACAAAATCATTTGAAATGGTTTAGACAAAGTAAATGTCTGGAGGTGATATATCAGCTTAGACCTATGTCTCAGCATAGATTTTAAAGCTTATTTTGATACTTAAGCATTTTTTGCAGCTGTTCAGCTATGCAGTTATGAAGTATGCAAAATCTACTATAGTAAATTACAAGAAAATGAGAACGGGGAGAAATTGTGCCCATCACAACTGAATAATTATAAGGATATAGTTATGTGGTACACATCACAATGAAAAATTGGATCTGATTCAATATATCTGTGTCCCATCTCAAGAGCAAAACACATTCGGTCATAGCACAACTTCTACTTTTATCATAGGCTTTGGACATCTTAACAGTTGGTATTCATAATTTGCTTAGAGAGGTTCTGTGCCCTCACATTTAACACAGGATGTTATCACAAGTGCTATAAATCAGTGCATCATGCTCTGTAAAAGTTAGGTTATAATACCACATGAAAAGGAGGGTTTAATCCCCGATTCTGAAATGGTCAACATGTTCAGGATATAGTCTTCTTCAAAGGAATGCATTCTCTATGGCCAATACAATGAATTTGTTAGAAGAATTTTAAGAAGCATATTTACTGTCATGCATTCTTCAGTGAGGATGTGAGGTTATAACCTAAAGAAGAAAGATAAGGTGATAATAAACAACACAGAATGTTAGACTGATATGGTGCAAGTGTACAGAAAACAACATTGGTTAATATGAAGTAGGACACACAAGACAGAGGAGGTATATGGCTAAACCTTCAGTCTTCCTCTCTAGGAAAAATGGCTGACATCACACACATTTGGCAAGATCAAGAGACTAGTAAATCAGGTGGGCCATGGTGTGAAAAGAAGCAGAGATGAAATGTTTGAGTGACAAGCAATTGTTACGTGAGTAAGCAGACAAAAAAATACCTAATAAAGATATACCAGGAAAGTCAGTTCTGTTAAAGTGCTGTAAAACATACTTTGTCTAAAAGATATCTATCTTCAGATTACCATTAACATATACATCAATTTATATTTTATTTCTTACCTTCAGTATATAATGCCATTTTTTTTTTTTGGATACAAGCACAAGTGAATATACACATTTTTGGGAAAATAATGAAAAGGTAATTTCAACAATTCTAAAATAACATTCTGTTAATGTTCCAGTTTGGCAAAAATTACTTGTTAATTGGTAGAAATAAGTTTCAGTGACAAATACAAATTCAATACTTTAACTTAATTTATCGTCTGGCACTTTGTTTTATAAACAAATATATACATGTATAGTGAAAAATAAAATCTTGTAACACAGAGGTAGTGATGTTATGCACATGTAAGCTAAAATGTCCCGTAAGCTGTTAGTGTCTTTGGTTTGAAAGTACTATGTTATTTTAATTATATCAAGAGTGAGGGTTAGAAAATCATTTTAGAAATGTTCTTTATCCCTGCAAAAATCGTATTCATTAATATTTGGATATACTTGTGTCCTCTGGGGATTTTTTTATGATATTGGAACATTAGCTGCAAGAAGCCATACAGTGTCAAGATGTAGTTACAAATAACAGCAGTATTTAGTTTTGCCATACACTTAGCTATGAACAAAGGATAGTGTGATACCACTGTGTTACAGTTTAAATACAACAACACTTTAACTTACTTCTCATTTAGTGTCACTTGCAGTATGTGGCTTAATAATCATTTTTAATTAGTGGGTAGCACTTGGGACCATACCTTGAGGCAAGGAATATGTAGAGGCTGAACAGCTAAAGTAAGACATCATACTGTTTTGTATTTGGCAGTTAGACTTTTAGCAATAAATTTATATTCCAATCATTAAAAAAAAATTTTTTTTCCAAATCACAGGATATCAGCCTTATTCAATTTGTCACAATAGTCTGTATTCCAGTTCAGAAAAAAAGGGTTTTATACTGTTGTGTGTTACTAGATTAACAGCAGAGTGGCAGAATAAAATGAACTATATGAATGGTACACTGTGAACATTTCAGGCGGCTTTAAAATGAACAGCTTTATGAAAACCCTCTTGTTAGAAGAAGGCAATGTAATTGCTTTTAAAAAATCAATGCACTTTGCTATGTCTCTATTCTGGCACATCGATCCAAGGTCCTGTTGTGTTGCAGAAACAAGATCACCCAAAATCATCTTTTGCTCAGAGTATCTGTTTACTTCAAGCAGCTCTCTTCATTGGATGAGTTGTACTGAAACTATGGACAGACTCTTTCTGCTTTTATGGCACTAAACAATCAAGTATGTAGTTGTTTACGAAACACAGGAAAATCCCTGTTTTTCCAAATGTATGTAAAATGCAGCTCTTGTTTCCAAAAAGGGTAATATTTCTTAAACATGACATGCAAAATGATGTGAATAATAAAGTAAAATAGTAGTTTTATAGTTTATCATTTTATTATTTCATGCTACACAGAATGCATTCTGTACCAGACATCGATATCTGAATATTTACAGAATGACTGAATGTAAAGTGAACTACTCTGAAACTGAATATTTTCTCCATAGACTTTCCAATGGAATTGTGTAGTTGTACAACAGGAAATCAGTGCTGTTGGGTGTCTTTTGCATAAGGTACAGATTATGTCTTAATTCAGGACAAAGTAATAAACAGTTATGAAACTGATGGAGACTTACATGATGAGCATTGTATTACAAAGAGCTAGCATGCTATGAGAAGACAAAATGGGTGAACTTGGTTTAAACATTGTGTAGCAGCAAGCTGGCATTTGTAAAATTCCATTCCAGGTTTATATGTACATACATGAATGGCACAGTGATGCAGCAGGTAGTATTGTGGCCTCAAAGCAAGAAGTTTCCCAGTTAGTTTTCATCTGGGTAGCAGCCTTCTGTGTGCAGTCTGCATATCCTCGCTGTGTTGTGGTTTGTCTCTGGTTGTCCCACTTTCCTCCCACATTCCAAACACATGCAGGAAGTAGACTAGACACTGTAAATTACCCAAAGGTATGAGAGTGTATGTGTGATGTGGAAGAACAACTACCACAGGGCTAGCTACCCAGTAGAAAGAGCACTGTATCTAGATGATTCTCTCTACTGAAGTGACACCCTGACCCCATGTGCGAAAAGGGGTTGTGGATGGCTGGATGGATACTTTATATATATATATATATATATATATATATATATATATATATATGTTTTAAAAACTGAAAAGTCAAAATAAGAAGCATTAGAATAACAAACTCACATTGCCAAAACTCTAGAAGGTCAAATAGCATGGGCCATTATTGTGCAGGATCCTAGTACCCTGGTGATTGCGGTTTCACCCCTTCCACCATTATAGTGCAATCTTGGAGTTTCTATGGATATACCTGTAGATTATAGGGTGAGGGTGATGCAGGGGGGGGGGGGGCTTGATCCTAGTAAAACAGCAATTATTTTTTATCCTGGCATACCATTCCAGCTTCCGTGTCATCATCGAGGAGGATTTGATTTTGTATCATTCACTCTTTTGAGTGAATACACATTTGTTTGAATGGAATTCATGGACACTTTTTTAATCTGAAGTACACATTTGACAACATTTTTCTGTAAAAAATTGTGAGGACATCTCTTGTGCACAGCCCTCTTCAGGTCACCCCACAGATTTTCTATTGGATTTAGGTCTAGGCTCTGGCTGGGCCATTCCAAAACTTGAATGTTCTTCTGGTGAAACCATTATTTTGTTGATTTCAATGTATGCTTGGAGTCATTGTTGTGTTAAAGGTGAAATTCCTCCATCTTCAGCTTTCCAGCAGATGCCTGAAGGTTTTGGGTCAAAAGTGACTGTTATTTGTAACCGTTCATAATTCTCTCCACCGTGACTAAATCCCCAGTTCCAGCTAAAAAAAGCAACCCTAAAGCATGATACTGCCACCACCATGCTTCACTGTGGAGATATTGTTCTTTTGGTGATGCGAAGTGTTGTTTTTGTGCCAAACGTACCTTTTGGAATTGTGGACAAAGCTCAACACTGGTCTCATCAGACCATAACGCATTTTCCCACATGCTTTTGCAATGCTGGATGTATTGTTATGCAAATTTTAGCCAGGCCTGAATGTTTTTCTGTGTAAGAAAAGGCTTTTGTCTTGCAACACTACCCCATAGCCCAGACATATGGAGAATGCAGGAGATTGTTGTCACATGTAGTACACAACCAGTACATGCCAGAAATTCCTGCAGCTCCTTCAGTGTTGCTTGTAGGTCTCTTGGCAGCCTTCCTGACCAGTTTTTGTCTAGTCTTTTCATCAATGTTGGAGATCAGTTCTTTGCAGCATCACTGTTGTCCCATATTTTCTCAACTTTCTGATGACTGCCTTCACTGTGTTCCATGGCATATCCAGTGCTGTGGAAATTTGTTTTTACCCTTCTCCTGACTGATATCTTTCAACAATGAGATTCCTTTGATGCTTTGTAAGCTCTCTGCAAACCATAGCTTTTGCTATATCAGGCAACTGAGTAAATGTCAGGAAAATCCTACTAGGATAGCTGAACTTTATTTGGGGTTGATCAGTCTCTTTAATTGATGGCAAGTGTGTACCCAAGAAGACTGAATGTTGTAATTAAATCAAAAGATGCTTCGATAAAGTATTAATTTAAGGGTGTGCACACTTATGCAGCCAGCTTATTGTATGTTTTTTTATTTTTCATATTTTTCCCCTAACATATTTGCTTGTTTTTCAATTGAATTGTATAGGTTATAGGTCACATTAAAAGTGGGAAAAGTTTTGAAATGATCTATTGTGGTCTCATTTTTTTATCACAAAAATCTGGCATTTTAACAGGGGTGTGTAAACTTTTTATATCCACTGCATATTGACATCTGCACACACAAACTCATCACACCTACATGCATGCATACATACATACAGAGAGAGAGAGAGAGAGAGGTAGATGTCTTAGGGGGTGCAGAGGCTGAGCCTTGCAGAGTAGAAGACTTGATTGGCCAGTGAAAAAAGGATTATTCTTATTTGTTGGGAATCCAGATTCTCATACCATTAGTTGTTTTATTTGTGATTACTTACATTTCAATTAAATGAGATGTGATTACTCATAGTAAAATCCACTGTGCTTTCTTTTCAGACCTAGCTAAAAGTCTACAGCTCTAGAGGTATGTTTCTCAATTTGGGTTTACCAGGCACTGGTACAAATCGAGTAAGGGCAGAGTTTTTGTGGGCAAGTAAGTGCAAAGGCAAACATAAGGTTATGAGCGGTTAATAGCTTGATTCATCTAGTCCAGGGTTTGATTCACTCAGTGGTGTTGGCCTACTGTGTTGACTGTCGAGAAGTCACTTAAATAAATAGTGCAGTAGGATTAATGGAAACATTTACTAGGCTCCTCAATAGTCTACAGCTCCTGATGTCTAGTAAATCTTTCCCAGTTTATCTATCTCCTTCAAATACTCTCCAGCACTCTCTCATAACCAAATTCTATCAGAAAGTAGCCTAGTATTCTTACAATCACTATCCTTGAGTTATCAGCTACAATGCCACTCTCCCTCTACTAGCTTTAACTACTATCTACTTACTAACTAATGTTTGACACTCCTTACCTCAATTTTATTTATTTCTAACTTCTTAACTGTAACAGCCCTTACCTTGTCTTATAAGTCTTATCCAATATCTGCTTATCTCATATAATTCACATGAACTGCTTGCATACTAAATGTATTATACTTGGAATTAATATCATGTACAATGTCAAAACAGAAGAAATAACTCTTATCTTGTAAATATGGCACTGGATTACCTGTTAGTATTTAGATGTCTTAAAATCTATCTATATAAAATATGTTAAAAGATTTGTTTTGTCAAGAGTATGTTAAATGTATCATCATGGAGCTTTTCTCTCCAGGCATCAGCTGAAAATGGGCTTTGACCAGTCCGCTACACATCACGTTGTATTACCATTACTACACCTTTCCACACTTTCTATACTAATCAATTTGTAATTTGAAATACTGTGATATTCTGTAAAGGAATGATGCTTATTCAAAAAAAAAAGTTTACCTATGTACCTGCAGCCCATACTTCAGTTGTTTTTCCCTGCAGAAGGGGTGGCCCTTTTCATCACACTGTACTAGATTAGTAGCATAAGATTTGTTGTCATTAGGAAGATACTGCACTACACTGACCTGGAACTGACTTAGTCTGGTTTTCCTGTTTTCTTTTTAGCAGCTGGCCTAGTCCTGTTTTTCCTGACTCACAATCTTGTATTACATTGTGTCTACCCCCTCCCCCACCTTGAACCTGCACAACTCCCTCCCACTACTGCTTAATTACAGAGGTATCTTCCTTTAACTGTTTTGTCATGACCAGCCCTATAGATAGGTTCTGCAGTCTCGAGGACTGGTGTAGCCTCGCTATGCTCGGCTCACTCCGCTCCCCTACCCTGTCCCCATTTCCCACATGACCTCACTTCCTCTACATTTATTCTAACCCCAGATCACCTAACCACACCCTCTTCCAATCAACAACCTCTCATAAACACCCCCCTATCAAATTTCTACCATAAAAAGGTACATAGTATCCGCCATGCATTCACACTCACACCCATACTTGAACCTCAAAACCACTAAGACCCAACCACTACTCCCTCATAAAATACCATTTATCCTAGGATTTCTCTTACTAACCCTTACATACCTAACAAACATCACATCATTATATACAAACATCACTAGAAAACATATCATTCCACATAACACTTTCTCAAACAAATATACACTTACACATTCTTTCCTATCTGTTCTACATTATTTAAAGACAGCTTAATCCTACGCATTCATAAGTCTCACAAAACACCATCTTACACTAGAAAAACATCATTTAGATCCAACGTAGACTTAGTGCACACAGTTAAATACATACTGTTTCTCACTAAAAATCTACTTATATATGGAGACATGCAATCAAACCCTGGACCACAAAACTCTCTACTCTCTGCTAGGCAAATCTTTGACCTATTGATTCTGAATGTCAACATCAGAAGTATGTCTAACAAACTTTCTGACCTACACGCATTTATAGCTCACCACTCCCCTGACATAATAACCATTACCGAGACATGGCTAAAACTTAGCGCCCAAAAATGAAGAAATTCTCCCACCAGGATATAATATCCTAAGACTGGATAGAGTGTGCAAAACTGGAGGTGGAGTTGCTATCCTCTACAAAAATACAATCAACATCAAACCTCTACAAACCCCTATACCTAAATTTCAAAATGCCGAAACCTTAGGTTCAACCCTAAGCATAAATGACACCAAAAACTATCATCATTCTCTCCTGTTATATTCCCCCAGGTAATAACTCTCCCATCACTTGAAGAAATTTTACAAGGGGCCACAGATAATCGCCCCTAAGAAACCATCTTACCAGGTGACCTGAACACTGATTGGTCAGCCTGTACCTCCAACGACCCCACTAACCATATTAATCTTTACAGTTTTACCCAACTTATCCAAGAACCCACTAGAATCAACAACAAAAAAAAACCCACAAACAGTCTAGTCTAGATTGGACATTAGTTAACTGTCCCAAACAGAACTATCAGACAGGATGCCTTTCTGATGGTTTTAGTGACCATCTCCCCACCTTTCTCCTGTGGAAACGTACCAACATAGCCAAACTCATTGTTTTTAGACAAGTCAGAGATGATCGTAAACTAAATATACAAGAACTAAACAGTATTCTAAAACATAATAACTGGAAACCAGTGCAAACCTTAAATCTAGACTAAGCCGTTGACTACTTCAGCAATATTCTCATCAATATCCTTGACAGACTCACACCAATTAGGAAAATAAGAGCCAAGTCAAACTATGCACCATGGCTAACTAGGGAAACTAGACCCCTTCTAAAGTCAAGGAATAAGGCTTTGAGAATTTGGAAGAAATATAATACTAGCCTAGCCAAACAAAGTTACCTACAACTTATAAATCAGACCAAGAGACAAACTCAACTCGATAGACAAAATTACTTCCTCAATATCCAAAACAAACATTCAAAAGATCCCCAAAAGTTTTGGCATGCCATTAACTCTCTCCTAAAATCAGGCAAAACTACCACTTCCACTCCTAACTCCACCAATGACAATGACATTGCCTCCCAATTCAATTACCACTTCATAGAATCCATCTTATAGACTCATAGACTCATAGATTCGTACTAGGCTAACTGCCCCCTGCGAGCCATTTTAAGCCTAGCCAATTATGCCTTGTGAGATTCAAACCCTGCACCTTGTGTTTGTAAGGCAAACACCTTAACCATTAGGCCACCCTCCCAACACTATCCACCCCACTATCCAAAAACAGCCCTACATATAACCCAAACAAATCCCCTGACAACATCCCATCATTTACACTCTCACCCGTTCCCACCTCAACAATTAAAAAAAAACTCCTAAAACTGAAATCTATCACCTTTGCTACTGACAATCTACTAGCCAACTTCCTAAAAATAGCTGCTGAATCTTTATCCTACCCTGTTTCTATTCTTATCAATCGCTCCATACAATATGCATATGTCCCATAGCTATGGAAGGTATCATATATTATTCCACTACATTAAGGCGGAAACTCTTACGAATACTCAAATTATTGCCCCATTGCCATTCTACCCCCTTATCTAAAATACTAGTGAAATGTACACATTCTCAGGTAACACAATTCCTAAACTCACACCATCTCCTCTCCCCCATACAGCATGGCTTCCTGACAACACCATAGCACAACTACGCTCTGCTTTCTTTCACCAATCTGATCAACCAACATAGAAATAACAACTTTGTATCTGCAATATTTCTAGAGCTCTCCAAAGCATTTGACATGGTTTCACACTCCTTACCACTAGACACCCTGACATCCCTATCCTTTGCCCCTTCTGCTATAGCCTGGTTTAAAAGCTATCTGTTAAATAGGCAACAATCTGTCCAATGGCAAAGTGTACTATCCTCCTTTCTCCCAACTCCCATAGGTGTACCACAAGGCTCAATATTAACTCACTTCTTTTCTCCACATTTACCAATAATCTCGATACCATCACACAGCATGCTTCACTTATACAATACGCTGATGATTCAACTCTTATCTGTTCGGCGCCATCACTTCTCACCCTACAACAACTCACCCAGGAATCCTTTAGCTCTGTGGAAAGTTGGATCACTCAGATCCAACTTATCCTAATCCCTAATAAAACCAAATTACTACTTTTCACCCCCAACAAAACCATTTCCACCCCTCTATCCTTCACTATTTTCCTCCAAAAATGGCACTATTATCTCTCCCTCTGACCATACCAAACCCCTAGGCATTGAAACTGATAAAAATCTAAATTTTGATGTCCACATTTCACAAACTATCAAAAAAGTCCATAAAAAAAATGGGAACACTATATAGGCACAGGAAATCCCTCTTGAAACAAGCACAGATTACCTTAGCCTAAACTCACCTCTTGTCTACCCTAATGTATGCTGCTCCAATTCTTAACCAGCTTAGAAAACTTGACCTTGCCAGACTCGAATCATGTTATAATAAAATTGCCAAGTTTGCAAACAACTCCACCTTTAGAACCCACCATTGCCAGGCTATAAGGGAACTGCAATGGATGGAACTTCCCCAGCTACTAACCTATCACCAATTATTCATTTCCTACAATGTGGCAACACATACAGAAAAAAAAACCAGCACTAGGCCAACTTCTCACCCACTATAATACAAATCATCCACTCAGATCTTCTGACAAACCCCTTCTCTGTATCTCTAGGGCTAACAGTACTGCAGGAAAAGCACTGTTCTCCCACTCCATAGCTAGAACCTGGAATAATCCTCCCTCCTGCTCTGATTTCTGCCCCTACCTTTTCTAACTTTAAAAACTCACTTAGAGCACACTTAAAGAATAACTAATTATGTCTATGCATTACATAAGTCCTCAAATTATTCCACTTGTATACCTCACTTCCTAATATATCTGCTGTAATATATATTACAGTGTAGGTCTTCTCAGAATGCTGATTGAATTTGTATACTTATTCTGTTATTAACCATGTGTAACTTTTAGTTATGTACTCACCATAACTTCAGATGTTTGGGATCCATCTCGCCTACATTCTGACTGATGGGTTCAGAGCCGATCCTCAGCTCCGACTCGGCACGCTTATGCCAAAGAACGAAGTCTCTTATTGGCTGAGCTTACTATATCCCAGGATGCACCATTACCAGTCCCCCAGATCTAGTTTGTCCACATACATGCACACACGCATGCACTGCTTATATAATATTGACAGATGATACAAGATAAAACAGTAGAACTCAAACCGTTCAATCTCTTCTGATCTCCAAGGCAGGGGGAAGGAGGGTGGGTATTAGGAATGTAGGTGAGATGGATCCCAAACATCTGAAGTTATGGTGAGTACATAACTAAAAGATGTTATGTGATCCTATCTCACCTACATTCTGACTGATGGGACAGCGTCCCTAGCACCTAAATCCTGGGTGGCTCACTGGAAAACACTCCTGAGTACCGTGGAACCAAATGATGCTCGCCCTTTAGATGCCACATCCAATTTATAGTGGGAAATGAAAGTGTGCGGGTTGGACCAAGTAGCCGCAGCACAAATCTCAGAAATAGCGAGCTTGGAATGGAATGCAATAGAGGTAGCCATAGCTCTAGTAGAGTGAGCTTTGACAGAAGTTGTAAGTTGTTTATTTGAAGAGGAATAAGCCTGAGTTATGCAATCTCTGATCCATTTGGCAATAGTAGCTTTAGTGATGGTTTTACCCAGTTTATTATCTGAAAAGGACACAAACAATTGATCTGTTTTTCGAATTTGTTGAGTCCTATCTAGATAGAAGCGCAATTGCCTGTGAACATCCAATGTATGGAAGGTGTATTCCGCTTTGTTTGAAAATTTTGGAAAGAAAACTGGTAGCTCTAAGGACTGTTGGAGACAGAGATTGGAACAAACTTTTGGGACAAAAGATGGATTAGGCCTAAGTGATACTCTATCCTTGTGAAAAATCAAGTATGGTGGTTTGATAGATAGGGCTTGAAGTTCTGAAACTCTTCTTGCAGAGGTAATTGCAATTAAGAAGGCAGTTTTCCAAGACAGATATTTCAAATCACATGTAGCAGCCGGTTCAAAGGGGAAGATGTTAAGGCACGAAGTACCAAATCAAGATCCCACGGAGGCGTAGGATGGAAAACTGGGGGTCTTAAAAGCACAGCACCTTTCATGAAAGTTTTACATAATCTGCTGCTCATCAACGGTGGGTCTATGGAATCGTGAAATTTGGAGATAGCTGCTAGTTGGACTTTAATAGTAGAGACTGAAGATCCTTGATTAAACAAGGATGTTAAAATTTCAAGACCTCTGGTATCGGGCAGTAATAGGGTCTAAGCCTCTGAGTTGAGCCCAGATAGCAAACCTCTTCCACTTACTGTGATACAATTTCTTAGTGGTGGGTTTGTGGGCTGAAGATAAAATGTGAATAACTTCCGGGTCCAAGGTGTGATTTCTGACTAAAGTCGGAAGAGGAGGAGCCAAGCTGTTAATTTCAAAGTGTGAAGGGACTGGTGCTGTTGTCCCGACTGATGAATCAGAAGGTCCGGAATTAGATCCAAGAACCAAGGACCGTCCAGGGTATATTTCTGTAGGTAGGGGAACCATACCTGACGAGGCCAGTACGGGGCAATTAGAATCATTGTGGACCCCAATTGGGAAGCTTTCTGGATGACTTTGGGGAGGAGTGGAATCGGAGGGAAAGCATAAAGCAGTCCTGTTGGCCAAGGTTGGACTAGAGCATAGGTAGCTGTCTCCCCTTGACGCGGGGTCAAGGAAAAGAACCTTTTGCACTTCGTGTTTCATGGTGTTGCAAACAGGTCGCAGCACGGAGTCCCCCACCTTTTGAAAATCTGAGCTGCTACTGTTTCGTTCAGAGACCACTCGTGAGGAGAGAGAATAGTCCTGCTCAGTCTGTCTGCTAATACATTGGATTTTCCTGGAACGTGGGTCGCTACCAGGAAGCGCTTGGTAGCCACTGCCCATTCCCACACCCTCATGGCCTCTCTGCAAAGGGGGTAAGATCTGGTCCCTCCCTGTTTGTTTAGATACCAGACCACCGACATGTTGTCTGTGTGGATGGCGATAATGCCTTGAGGGAGAAACTTGTGGAGGGCTTGTAGGGACAGAAGTACAGCCCTCATTTCCAACACATTGATATGGAGAAATGTTTCGTTTGGAAGCCAACAACCTTGAACTGACCTGCCCAGACAATGCCCCCCCCACCCCATCTGGGAGGCATCCGTTGTCAAGGTGGCCACCGGAGGGGATATAACAAAGGGTCTTCCCTGATTCAGATTGGATGGCAGAAGCCACCAGCGGAGGTCCCGTTTGCACGTTTCTGTAATCAGTATGTGATGATTGAGGGGGAGAAACTGAAAAGACCATTGTGTCGATAATAGCCACTGGAGAATCCTCATGTGCAACCTTGCCAGAGGAACTAGGAGAACCGTGGCAGACATTGAACCTAAAAGTTGCAGGACCATCCTGGCTGGGGCTTTGGATCTTAGAAGCAGGGCTCGGACTTGATCTTGTAATGTTTGTATCCTTTCGGTAGGAAGGAAGATTCACATTAATTTTGAGTCTATCTCTGCTCCTATGAATCTTATGCGCTGAGAAGGCAGCAAGACAGACTTTGACCAGTTGAATGTAATTCCCAGGAAGCACCCAGGAGATGGTGGCTTGTAGGTTCTCTAGTAGTAGATGCCTGGTGGTGGCAGTCAGGAGCCAGTCGTCCAGATAGGGAAACACTTGGAATCCGAGACTCCTCAGGTGAGCAGTCACTACTGCCAAACACTTGGTGAACACCCTGGGGGCTGTGGTGAGACCAAAGGGCAGTGCCCAAAATTGGAAATGACTGTCTCCCAGGCTGAAGCGCAGATACCTCCTGGACGCCTGATGTATCGGTATGTGATAATAGGCGTCCTTGAGATCTATGGAGCACATCCAAACATCTTTCTCCAACAATGGGAGAATGGATTGTAAAGTGACCATTCGGAATTTGGACTTCATGAAGGACTGGTTTAGTTTGCTGAGATCCAAAATGGGTCTCAGGTCCCCTGTCTTTTTTGGCACTAAAAAGAACCTTGAGTAATTTCCAGATCCAATCTGGTCTGTGGGGACCAGTTGGATGACTCCTTTTTTTAGCAGCTTTGAAGCTTCTACGGCTGCAATTTCCCTTTGACTGGGTGGTGGTCCGGGATTTTTTTGGACGGTGGGGGTGGGCATGTGAAGGGAATGGTGTAACCTCCGGCAATAATCTGAAGCACCCAGCTGTCCTGAGTAATAGACTCCCAGGCTTTTAGGTGCTTGGAAAAACGGCACCCGACTGGCTCCGGAGCAGCACAGCCGGGCAATCCCTCATGGAGTGTGGGAGGCTGAAGAGCCACGAAAGGACTCGCGGTCTCCAGTGTTGCGGGGGCCTCTGCCGCCTCTGGGACGGCGTCTCCCAGAAAAATTTCCCCCTCCTCTGCCTCTGGAAGGGGAATCTTCCTGCTGTTGAGGAAAGAATTTCTGTGATTTGTGGAACCACATCTTCCCTCCTCTTTTAGCCTTGGGATAAGGCCGAAAGGGAGTGGAAAATCGTGCTCCTATGGCAGATAAAGTCTTTCCCTCCTGCTCACAGCGGGTAAGAGTGTCTTTTACCTTGGGTCCAAAGGAAGAGGACCCATCAAAGGGAGCGTCGGCAAAGGAAGACTTGAAGGCCTCCGCGAAATGACACAAACGGAGCCAGGCTTGTCTTCATAGAGCCACGCCTGTGCCTGCCGCTCTGCCCACCCCTTCGGCCGCATATGAAATGAGCCTTATGGACGAGTTAGAAATCGAGGTAAGGGTAGCCAACTGAGAGCTAACCGACTGGGCTAGCTGCTCAGGTAGGTTACCTGAGAGGGAGTCTGAGAGCTCCTTGACCAGATCCCTCTGTAGTCTGGTGAAATGTGCCAAATAATTCAGGGACCTCAGAGTAAAGGCCGCTGAACTCAGGGTGCGCTTCCCGTACTGGTCCATGCTCCTAGACTCCTTATTAGGAGGATGGATGGACGTTGAAGCCTCTGCCACGTCCTGCTGGGTAGCAGATGCCACCACCATGGCATCTACAGCCACGCCTTTCGTTAAGAACTCCTTCTCGGGTGGGGCAGACAAAAATTTATTAGGGCGAGAAGGCACTGGTTCCACAGTATCTGGATGTTCCCACACCCTCCGACAAACCAAATCTAGGAGCTCGTCGAAGGGCGGAGACACCCAGGAGGCGGAGGGCTGAGCCCCAAAGGCCTTGAGGAACACCGACTCATCAGCGGAGGGGGGTTTGGAATTCCAGCCACCTCGTTGCTTGAGGATCTCTAGAATGTCTGCAAATGAGACATCATCCGAGGACGACTTTGGGGACCCCTCCGCATCATCAAGATCGGTGTCCGATGTAAGAGACTCATCGGGGGAGTCTACGTGCTTCCTCTTGCATGATCTCTTCCTTGGGGGCTCCTCCAAAGACAACTCTGAAAGACCCTCAGGAGGAGGGGAACCCCCAGTGGGGGTAACCTCAGGCCCCGGGGCTCCGCTGCCTAGAGACAGGGGAACTGCCAAAGACCCAGTCTCCATGCCCAGGGAAGGTGCCGGTAAAGCCGTAGAGATGGCCAAAGAAGATTTGGCCAAGGCACTCCTCATAGCTCTGAAGGCCGGACCCCCAGAATCCTGGGAGGGTCCAGTCTCCGGAGCCATGATAGCAGACGGAAGTCCCGCGGCCGAAGCACCAAGAGGGAGGCTTGGAACCGACTGCATTGGTCCCAAAACGTCACCCCCGGGCCCAGCCGAAGAAGTCCACGTGCTAAACTCCGACCCGAAGGCTGGGGTTGGAGTAAGGGTCGGAGCCGACCC
Organism: Protopterus annectens; assembly: GCF_019279795.1. Lineage (NCBI taxonomy): Eukaryota > Metazoa > Chordata > Ceratodontiformes > Protopteridae > Protopterus > Protopterus annectens. The sequence continues at coordinate 338,717,389 of NC_056749.1, forward strand.
TAGGATCTCCACTGGCTCCATCAGCACCTGCTCCGACGGAGCCGAAGCGGTCAGAGGAGGAATGGCAATGAAATGGGCTATCGGCTCCGAAGCCAAATGGGTCGGAGCTGAAACTAATTTCTGAAAGACTGGGGACTGGAAAAGTCTTTGGAGTACCCTGTCTATGTCCGAATCTGACATCCTTGATGACCTGGAAGAGACCGAACGGGTCCGAGTAGGCCTCTCCAACGGCTCCAAGGGACTAGGGGACCGGCTCCGAATCGACTCGATAATTATCGGCGCCAAAGGAGTGTCCAAACCAATTTCCATCGGTGCCGAAGAGGGCTTCGCCGAGGAGGAAGTGTCTGAGCGGACAGCCTTCAGCGGCTCCAAAATCAGTGGAACCGAGGAAGGTGACCCGCCTCGAGGCCCCAGCCGTCGGCTCAACCCAGAGGAGTCGAGGCTGGAGGCATCGAGGCAGACTTCCCTCGGCCCGAAGTCCGTGGAGCCGAAGGAGAAGCCTGCCTATGTCTTTTGGCGGTAGGTTCCGACGGGCTGGTCGGAGCCAACGCCCTTTTCTTCTTTGCAGGAGAAGGAGAGGAAGCTAATGCCTCTTCAAATGAGGGTTTAATAAGGCCTTTTAAAATAAGTTTATTTTTCCTCTCTTGGAGGACCCTCGAGGAAAATGCGTGGCACACGCTGCAGGACTCCTGCAAATGTTTGGCACCCAAACAGTACACACAGAGAGAATGGTCATCTGTTATTGACATTTTGAAACTGCACTTAGTGCACTTCTTAAAACCTGAAGGCCTAGGAGCCTGTGGCATTATGGCAACCAATCTAGTGAACAGCAAAAACAAAACACACTAACTATCACAGAAAAAATTCTTTTTTTTTTTTTTTTTTTTTTAAACCAAAGACTGTCACAATAGAAAAATAACTAAAAGGATCCAAGAACCCTAAAATAAAACGGGACTTGAATGACAACTGACTGACAGGGGAAGGCCCTTCAACTCAAAGGGGACCTCTAGTCAGAAAATACGCAATCACCACACAAAACTATTACAAAAAATATTCACTCATACACAAAAACACAAGATAGCTGTTAAAACAGCTTTTTGTTGAAATTTTAGGAAATCCCTGACAGGAAAGTAAGTGAAAAAAACACTACTTAGCTCAGCCAAGCTCGAGACCACGTCTTTGCTTGTTAGCGGCAAACGAGATCTGGGGGACTGGTAGTGGTGCATCCTGGGATATAGTAAGCTCAGCCAATAAGAGACTTCGTTCTTTGGCATAAGCGTGCCGAGTCAGAGCCGAGGATCGGCTCCGAACCCATCAGTCAGAATGTAGGCGAGATAGGATCACATAACATCTATTTTTTCCTGTATATATAGGTCTTGTTATGTCTTCTCCTGTATATTGTATTTTAACATATTGTTGGAAAATTTTCTGCATACTGTATTTTAACATATTGTGTAAAATTTTACTTACTGTGGAGCTTTTCTCCCCGGCCCTCCACTGAAAATGGACCTGTGTCCAGTTGGACCATCCCGGTTAACAAATGTAAAATAAAATAAATAAATTATGCCTCTCAACTGTACAGATTTTCGCAGAATGTCCAGATTGTTGTCTCATGTTTTGGTCTGTTCCTCAAAATCTGTGATTTTCTGGCAAATCCCTGGGATGATCTGAGAAATGAAGTCACTAAATAATTACACACATTTGAATTTCTGACTTCAAATCCTACAGAAAATGCATGTTAACAAAAACCCTGCTATTCTAGCAACTTTCTAAGTTTATAAGAGCAATATTTAAAATCTGTCCCTATTTTTGGGCCTTTGCCCCCCCCCCCCATTTTGTAAGGCTTATTTCTGGCACTAAGAGGTTGAGAGGTATGATGATGCTTGCTACCTAGCCTTGAAAGATTTGATTGCTAACTTAATTTTCCTTTTAGAAGCAAGGCTCAGTAATATGGCATTGTGTAGGTTTGTCTTGTGCTATGGTGTTCCTCCTGCAAGGGTGATAAATCAGATGTGGTACCTCTACATAGACTACATAGTCTACAATAGACTCTAAACAAAAAGTATTGATTGGAAAGGCAAAGTTGTATTGTAGCAGAACAAGTCAACATCTCACATGGTAATTGATGGTTGACCCGCTGAGTAGGTAAGTGGAAGGAGGGGATTTTGCTATTGGATAATGTGGAACTAGGAGTTGCATTGCATTAAGGGAGAGATTACAAAGGTAGTAATAGTGTAAGGCATTTTCGGACCAGAAATAATGCATTAGGTACTAGGTTCAACACTGTGACTGGAATGGTGAAACACAGATAAGACATAAACATTGCTACATGATGTGTCTTTGGATGTTGTAGATTTGTTTAATTTCTACAGAATTTTGATGTAACCCCGTCTGTATAGTTTGAGCAATGTCAAATGCTCATATGCAGTTAGAAAAGCCTATGCTCATCAAGTTGCCTAAAACTAAGTGGAAGAGAGCGAGACTAAATCAGAAATCAGTACTCACATTAAATAGCAATAGAGCGTGCTTATACTTTCAAAAACAAGACATGCCGATACAAGATGCCACTCAGGCATTATAGATAAGCTCACCAGCTTAAATATAAACCCCTATGTCACTATATGGATTGCAAATTGGCTCAAGGACACAACCCACATGGTTAGAATTGCTGGAGCCATGTCAGACTCCAAAACCAGTTACAAGTGGTGTCCCACAAGGCTCAGTCCTGGGACCTCTCTTGTTCGGTATATATTTCTCGGAGGTACAGGCCAACACGGAAGGACTGTGGTTGACCAAGTTCACAGATGACTGCAAATTGGGCGCCATAATCGACTCTCCAGCCGACACAAGCATCCTCCAAAAGGGCCTCATAGAAACAGACAACTGGTGCCAGAGCCATGGCCTCAAGCTAAATGCCAAAAGTGTATAGTCATCCCTTTGGCAAAAACAGTGCTCACAAATTACCACATAGGTGGTAATCCATTAAGTACAGAAGAAGTAATTAGGGACCTGGGGACCCAAGTTGATAGCAATCTCTCATTTGACAACCACGTGGCCAAAGTGGTTAGAAAAACATTTTATATAGCCCAGCTAATCATGAAAGGATTCACATCTAGATCAGGGGACGCCATCGTGCCTCTTTACTCATCCTCATCAGGCCCATAATTGAGTACAATGCCCTTTTGGGATGTACCTTACCAGACACCTGCAGCAACTGGAAAGACCCCAAAAGTACCTCACCAAGAGGATCAAAGGGCTCAAACAGATGCCATATGCTGCCGGTTAAAGAAACTCCAGCTCTACTCAGTGGCATACCGCCTGTTCAGAGGCGATCTGTGCCTGACGATAAAGCCATGTCCATCCCGAATTAATGGACATGCTGCACCTCAGAAAATCCAAATCCCATTGAGCTACGCCGAGAGACTTGAACCTCAGCACTGAAATAAATAGGACATGCTGGAGGGACAGATTCATAACCCAGAGGCTCCCTTCACTCTGGAATAAAATCCCAGTCCAGGTTAGGCAGAGTCCCTCATTGACTCTCTTCAAGAGGAATCTTGATGAGTGGATGGGAGATCGTAGGTTGACCCCGGGTATCATTTCTGTGTCACTGTTAGACAGAGGCACAGTATACTAACCTCGAAAAAGGGCATAGCAAAATAAATTTAAAATGGGTGGCAAAAGCCAAACACATTCTGGCTAGGCTTATAAATGCCCTAGGGCAGATAGCCTAGTATGAACCTATGAACCTATAAGAGACTCTTAGGATGAACTCTTGTCATAAGAATGAAAAAGTGAAACACGGCCACAGTTGAAGTTGTCTAATAACATGAAGATCTGACATGAGCCAGAACTTGTAAACACAGATGACATCTCTCAGAGGTTGCCACTCCTCTGGAATAGTCTTCCATTCCATATCAAGCGCAGCACCTCCATGACCCTGTTTAAGTAAAACCTGGATGACAGGATGGGAAACTATAAATTTCTGCTGGGGATTGCCCTGGCTTCTCTCCTGAACATGGGTAGTCCTTGCTATAAAAACCTTGGGCATGGATGATATATCTCATCTAGTATTATATTGGAATTTAATGGCTAGGCTTGTAAAGACCCTCGGGTCAATAACCTAGTAACATCCTATGAACCTATGAACCTATGATGAAGGTCTACTTGTTGCTATTTAAATCTACTCTTCCTCATAGTACTGACTTCAGATGTTTTGAGTAATGTATCACACTGCAAACAGGTCTGAATATTTTTCAGAAAGTAGAATGCTTTTTCAAGTCCATGTCTGGCAGTTGATGCATTGTGTTAAGTCTGTGTACAGTAGTTCCCTGTGCTATAGGGTTTGATTCCCTCAGCCCCTATTTGCCTGCTGTGTGACCTTGAAAAAGTCACTTAACCAGATATTGCTCCCAAGTAGAGGCTGAAAAGAGACTGTGTGTTCATTCGGCCTACCTGGTTAACAAATGTGTATTATAATTATTATTCCCTAGAAATTATGCACAATCTTCTCATGTATGTAAATAGTGTGGTAATTTAGACAGCATGCACTTTGCAGTTCTAAGAAACAAATACTTTTATTTTCCAAACAGAAAAGATTAGGCTGTCTTTGCCACAGATAAAATAATACAATGCATCACTTTCACTGGCATTGAAGTCTCTCTATGCAGACATCTGACTTAGATTTTATTGCTCCAAGCCAAGTACACTGCTCCTACTCAGAAGTATGCTCCTGACTCGTCTGTGTTTGTGCTGCAATGGCTTTTGCCATAATGCTTTTAGTTCATCCTTAAAAAGGCCAGATGTACATCTGAGACCAAATTACCTTACATGTACGTATCTCTTGTTAAAGAGACCTCTCCATATTCCCCTAATAATCTGCACTTTGCTTATAGTGCAGCTCTACCCCCACCCCCTTTAGATATTACATCCACTTCACCATAAAGTATTAACATTCATAAAACCTTATCCTATATGCCTGTCTGCCATCATTGTCTGACTTTGTTTCTGGTAGAATTACCATGCTATGTTACAAATGACTAAATGACCAACCTAGTTTGAACATACTACATACAATGTTACAAATGACTAAATGAACATCCTAGTTTAAACATACTACATACAATGTTACAAATGACTAAATTACCATCCTAGTTTGAACATACTACATACAATGTTACAAATGACTAAATGAACATTCTAGTTTGAACATACTACATACAATGTTACAAATGACTAAATGACCATCCTAGTTTGAACATACTACATGCAATGTTACAAATGACCATCCTAGTTTGAACATACTACATACAATGTTACAAATGACTAAATGACCATCCTAGTTTGAACATACTAATGGCAAGTTTCTTGGAAGATCTGTATGCTGTTGACAGGCTGTCCACATTGTGGTGTTGAAGACTAAGGACATGTTGGATGTGAAATATGAATGGCTACAATACCTGGGTTCACCTGCTGAGTATAATTTTGCCTTGTTTTTGCTAGGACAGCCTCCGGAGTAGGACAATATGTGTAAATACGATGAATTTCCCTCCCAGTAAGAAATAATATTGGGATGCTAAGTCCCACCTAACAAGCAGGTGCACTATGTTGATTGTGGAATATCTGGTATCTGCTTTTCTTAAGTTTCTGTTTAAACTGCAGACTGGGTGAGGCTCGTTTCATACTGTCTGGCCCAAAACTGTCCATCCCCATCTCAGTAGCATGTGTATAGTTGCTGAATGGTTTCTACAAGTCAAGAGGCATCAGAAACGTTTGGAGCATGAGGTCTATTTATAAATTTTTAAAGCCTGCTCAGACTACGATGTTCACCTGACCTGTGTCTATAGGATATTGTAATCGGCATGCTCTACAAAAGCAAGGAAGGGGATAAACTTTCTATGCTAGCCTGGAAGTTAGAAGGAATCCCTTACTTGTCCTTATTTTGTTCAGTTTTAATTCCTTTATAGCTTTTCCTTTTAGATTTTAAAAATCGCCCTCCAATTACACAGCCAGGGTACCACACCTCAGTCATTCATTCATTGTTCTGTGGATCACTAAGGGGGCTCCTGTTCTGTTTTAAGGAATCTAAACTGGAGATTGGTAAAATTTGAATCCATTTTCCCAGTGGATGGCTACATCATACAATAAAGCTACAGCACAAGGGTAGTGAGGCCTCAGTACACAGTCCATAAACATCTAAAAAATGGTTATGGCTCCATAGAGGCCAGAGGGGAGGGAAGTTTAGCCAATCTTCTTTTGACAAGGCAGTTTACAACTTAATATTTTTGGTTTAGGAGATTTGTTAGTGTCCTTTGTAAGGTCCACGGTGGTAAGGAATGTATCCTTCCCTAGCCACTCTTTCCACATGTGTACTTGGAGGAGACGGTAGTTGTCAAACTTGGAGCCTGGAGACATTATTAAGCCTCCTGAAGTTGAAATTCAAACAGTGACATCTGCTTTTGGAACAAGTAAGCCAGGACTGCTTCGGCTGTTGTTTCATTCTTTGATTACTCAAAATGTTAACATTTTAGCCCTGTGTGGTCTTAAGTTAACTTTCTTTCATGTAATTACTTATGTGTGGCATTTGATAAGAGCTGTCCTCCCAGTCAATTCAGAAAATATATTTGTTCCTTTAAAGGAACTCCATTTCTTGTCTCTGAGGTCTTGAAAGGGTGTCATACATTATTCTCTTAGGTATGAACAACCACCACTTTCTACAGTTACATGTGCCTTCATCCTGAATTGTAGTACTTTTATGTGGTAGACTTGTCCTTTATGCCATTTCCCCACCTGTCTTACTTCACTGTGTGCTTCATTTATCCTTTCAGTTACCTCATAGCCCATGCCACTATCCAAAAATGTATTTCCTGCTGTAAAGGCCACATGGAAGGCCTGGTCTTCTACTTGAAACTCCCTCTTTCAGGCATTGCAGTTGTAGACCCATTGCTAGCTACTCTGTGCTCTCACCATTTCTTCCTAAACAATTGGCATTAACTCCTTCATTTTTTCTGCATGTTGTTCTAATTCTCTTGAACACTCCTAAAAGGTGACTCTTTCTCTGTAGACATTTCTGACTATATCAAGCAGTTCTCTGGGGTGCCTTCTATACAACATCTCAAATGGATGAAACCCTGTAGAGGTAAGGGGTGCATGTTGGATTGAAAACATTAATTGTAGCAAACGTTGCTTCCAGTACTTCCCATCTTTATCTAAGATTTTTCTCAACATTTGTTATTGTAAAACATTCTACAAGGCCATCATTTTGGGGATGATACTTGAACGTTCCCAACTGTTCTACTTTAAAACTCTGACAGATGTGTCTCATGATATTAGACATAAAAAAGTGTGCCTTGGTGCATTAGGATTTATTTTGAAATATCAGTTTGGTAAATACTGACTCCAGTTGCTTTACTATATCTATGACATTAGCTTTCTTGAGGGCAATAGCCTTGGGAAATCCGGAAGCACAGAATAACACTACCAGGATATACTGTAGTCCATTATTATAGCTGACTAACAGACTTCTAATATCCATAGCAATTTTCTCAAACAAAACTTCAATTATGGTAACTGGTATCAGTGTATTCCTAGGGGCTGTCTTTTGTCATTCAGATCTGCTACGATAAGTCTCAGTTTCCATTAAGGCAGATGGTGAATTAAAATCTAACCAAGACCTTTGCTCTGGTTTGCTGCATGCCGAAATGGCCACCCAAAACATGACTGTAGACTATTTTCATGACCATATGACTAAGAGATTTAGGGAGTAGCACTTCATGTTAATTTCCCCTCTCTGCTTTGTATCTATATAAACCAAGTCATTTTGCTATTTGAAATAGGAGTAGGCATTGTTATGCCCTATAATAGGATTTTCTCCCACAACCACATTAGATATGTTCTTTCTAGCATGGCTCAGAACTTCATCCTCCTAGAAGCCTAGGTGACCTTTATGGAGGCTGGAAAATTTGAGTCCCTCTTCCTTCTCTTGTGCACCATAGGAAGTAGAAATATCTTCTTTATCTCCCACCAAGACAGATTTGGGGATGTGTGTGTGTGTGGGGGGGGGGGGTTCCACTTCTCTCTAAGGAAGGGTAATTTGCACCAGGATTTTAAAGAAATCTCTCATGTCCATATGACTTGATTCCCCTTATTTTCCTCTAGTGTTCTTCTTTTTCCCTATCTCTGTCCTGAGGTCTTGCCTTAGCTTTAGTTTTGGATTGGAAGGGTGGCCTAATAGTTAAGGTGTTTGCCTTACAAACACAAGGTACAGGGTTTGAATCTCACAGGGGATAATTGGTTAGGCTTAAAATGGCTCGCAAGGGCAGTTAGCCTAGTACTAATCTATGAACCTATGAACCTTGGAGTTGGCATCATATTTGAATACTCACTGCCTCCATCCCTTGTTGTTTGGTTCTACAGGAACTATAGATAAGGGGCAAAAGTCCTTCACTTCCCTTGATCCCTTGACAGACTTATCCATACATTTGGTTTTCTTGGCCCTCCTCTTTCCAAGGATTTCACTGAATCCCTAAGTCCTGTAAATTTCCAGACTGGTGGGTGGCAGATCTATGTCCTACTTTGGACTGGTTTCTTGTACTGGGACTTCACCTTCTCGTTGTTTTCAAATGTACATAAAGAATGGGAAGTTCTTCCACAATTTGGTCATGAGTAAGAAAATGGACTATGCCTACCAGATGCACTGTCTTCTCAAAATTGGTGTCTCTCTACCTGGGCAATAGGATAACAACATTTCTTCCCCCATGGATTCAGACAATTTCAATAGACTATGGACTTTCTTTCTATAAATATATTGGCATTTAACTAATATAATCATGCAGCCCCTGCAACACTTGTAAATGCACTTTTTTAAGATATTTGATTAATTTTGCATTGGCACAATAGCAGAATGCACTCTCAGTCAGTCTGGTCATAACTTGATCACAGTCCATGTCATATTTGCCAAATCCTTTGTAAAGGTATATCTTGCTTATTTTCCACACCACAGTATTTTGCAATGTGTCCTTTGCTTCCCACAATTAAAACGCAACATAGAAGATACATCCTGTACTGGTGTTCATATGGTTTTGCCTAATACTTAACAGGTGCTTCCTTGCATTCTCTTAACATAAAATTCTTTCCACTAGAGTTGCTTCACACACCCACTTCTTAATTGCCATGAAAAAAGTCTCCCGAATCAGTCTATAACAGATATTTCTACCATAGAGTATTTTATGATAAACACACACTGGATCTAATTACAACTTTACAATATGTTTTAGTTCAAACAGTTATGGTTTTACCATCTTGTTCCTAGGGAAAGTCCAGAGATGGAATACAAAGGCTTGAGTTTGGGGGGGGGACTCTTGCTAATAAACTCTTTTTACGTTGTCAAAGTCATTACAGTCTGAAATGACCACATCCATAAAAGCACATGGGGCTCCCTGTTGAGATGGTCTACCAAAATTCAAGACCAGCTAGTCCAGTCCCACTTTCATGTTTGGCAATTCTTTTGCATATGACCAGTGGTTTTCTCCATTGGCTAGAGGCTTAAGGGGAGTACTAGCACTTGTTTAATCCAGTGACTCTTATTACTAAACTCCCCTGGCAATGGTAATCATCATCTGTTGCAATTGCTTTACTGTATGAAATCCACTAATTAACTGGAACCACTGACACATCTCCACTAATTAACTGGAACCACTGACACATCCCCCAACTGCAGACTTGGTTCAGGGATCTTACTGCATCAACAGAACATCATGGCATGAAGAAATAAAAAAAAATGTTCCTTTTTATGTGAAATTATCGAACTTCACGATTTTACTGCTGAAGTATTACTTAACCAATACATCCACCAGATGTAGTATTAGAGACAGTAGAAAACTTGCATTTTAAAGAAACAAGTATTTTTACTATCCAAACAGAGAAGACTAGGTTGACTTAATCATTGATAAAAATAATATATAGCGACAAGAGAAAACAAAGCAAATCATTCAGTTTTTCAGCCATACAGATGGTATTACTCAGGTCAGATGCCAACAAGGGCAGACACTGGTTCTAAAAGTCCAAAATATACCGCCAGGATTTAGATCAGCAAGAAAAGAACTTAATATTGCACTTGGAATCCTTGTTTGTTACTAGTTGACTGTATTTGTAGCAAATTCTTCTGTGTAAGCTGTAGTAGCTGATTCATAGCATTTATAAGTGTTTGCTGTACCTGTTTCTGCCTGTTTTGTGAAAAAAAGAAAAAAAAAAATATCTCTTGTTTTTCCTGCTTTACTAGTTTAGTCCAGTTTCAGAGTTGCTGATTCCTGGGCTTTGGTTGTAGTTCCTGTGTACTGTTTCCTTGCCTTATTTGGGGGAAGGGAAGCTACCTTGCTTTCCTGCTTTACTAGTTTAGTCCAGTTTCAGAGTTGCTGATTCCTGGGCTTTGGTTGTAGTTCCTGTGTACTGTTTCCTTGCCTTATTTGGGGGAAGGGAAGCTACCTTGCTTACCAGTGGGAGTGGGAAGCATTGAGCTGCCTTTGTCCAGTTTTGTGAGGTTTCAGCCAGTAACTAGTAGTTTATTGGTCGCTTTGGGCCAGTTTCTAGCTTTTTCCAGCCCCTGGTATAAAACGCTAAACGCTAGCTGATTTAGAGCGATTTAGCAGAGCTGCCACTGTTGCACACTAGGGCAGTGCCGGTTAAGCAGGTTTAAACTATTCGGCTACCTAAAGTCCACTTTTCAAATTTTCCCTTAAAACTACCTTCCTCGGAGTATACTACTGATCAGATCAGCGTATCCTATACCTAGAAAGATCAACTCTACTTGTCTCCAAGTAGACTATTCTCTATCTATTAAACCTAGCACTTGCTCCTACAGTACTTATTACCTTGATACGGCACTCTTGTCATAGATAGTACCCCAAAAGGCAACCCCCATTTCTCGGTCACCCACGCCCCCGGAATCTTTTTAAAGTTTTTCGCCTACCCTTCTAGCATGTCGAGGGATCAGTTGCTAGTGTCCTCTCCTGCTCAGCTGGTGAACCTGGGAATATTGAGGCAATGTTTCAATTGCCTCATGTACACAGACAACCCTTTCCTCCTCCCACAAAACACAAATACATGCGAGAGATGCAACTATACGGCCAAACTGGAGGCTGAGCTCTTCAACATAGGACTGGCAAGACCAGTCAGGAGGAGAAGGTTACCACACACACTATAGACCCAGTCTCACATAGTACCATTACAACCTCAAATCATACACATAAACACACAAAGACATACTCGAGGCTCTGATCAAAAATCTACCAAAACAGCAGAGGCCACCAAAGCAGACACCCAAACAACCACCACCTCAGAACACAACACCCGCAACACATAGACCTCACAGTCAGAGTGTCAAACAGTCACAGCCCTTAAGGCCAAACACAATGCCAGACACACTAGTCATTGGTGACTCCATAGTCAGACACACTGATGTCCCGCCACCAGACTGAGTAAGGAGAAGGTCACAGTAAGCTGCCTGTCGGGCGCTAGAATCCGCCACATAACGCAAGCACTCAGGTCTCTCAACAGCAGGTACAAATATGACTCAGTCATTGTCCACGCTGGTGTAAACGACCTGAGACGCACCTCCTTGAACTACATGAAAAGAGACATTGAGGAGCTCTCTGATTATGTAGCCCAGGCAGGTATGACCCTGACCTTGAGCAGTATCCTACCTTCACCAAGAATGATGCCACAATACAGAGATAAGATGATCAGCTTTAACAATTGGCTTAAACACTGGTGTCATTCAAAGGGGATCCAGTATCTGTCTGCCTGGGATGACATGCTGGACAAGCCACGCTGTCAAGGGACGGCTTGCACCTGTCACCCTGGGATTCCGGATATTGGCAAAGGCTCTTGCCACCCCCATAGTGCCTTTTTAGGCAAGGCTCAAATTCTAAACCTACCACCATAGAACACAAAAAGGAAAAACTAAAGGTAATGCTGCTCAATGCCAGAAGTCTAAATCTCAAAATGCACGCACTCGAGGCCCTTCTCAGTATGGAGAACATCGATGTCTGTGCTGTGACAGAAACCTGGTTCAAGGCTCCTGAGAGCACCCCAGCGCTATCAGGTTTTACCTCATATCATGCTCCGCCCCAAAATCCGGACAATACCAAGAAAGGAGGGGGGGTATCCATATTCATCAAGGACACCTCAAGTCTGGTGGCAACGCACGATGCATCGGAGACCATCCAGGTGCAATTAACCATAGGCAAGACTGCTCTGCAAATTGTAGCATGTTACAGGCCACCCTCACAAACTCAGGAAACTCACATGGCCTTCCTGAAAACACTAGAGGGGATAAATGTATCACCAAACACCATCATACTAGGTGACTTCAATTACCCTAATATAGACTGGGAACACTACTCAAGCCCAAACACCCTAGCCCAAAAGTTCCTGGAATTCATAAACTCAAATGCCATGGAACAACTAGTCACCATCCCCACAAGAGGAGATAACATACTTGATCTCATCATCACGAACATGGGAGCACAATGTTCAACACCGAAGTATACCCTCACTGGTGAGATCAGATCACAAACTAATCTCACTGGAGGTCCTCATCCCACCCCCACCTGAAATAAAAAAGAACAAAGTAAAGAACTTCTCAAAAGCCGACTTCACACCTCTTAAGACTAGTGTGGTCTCCTTTCAGGCCCCCGAGCCGGAAAACAATACTCAAGCCGCTGAATCACTTACAAACGCCTTCTACCAGCACCTGCAGGACTGCATGGATAAGGCAATCCCAAGCAAAACAAAGACTCTTTGTACCAAAGGCAAGCGTCCAGTCTGGTGGACCCCAGCCATAAACAAACTCTACAACAAAAGGAGGAAGCTACTACAAGATAGAGCAAAATCCTTAAAAGGTAAGACACCCTTGATCACTATAAGTAAAAACTAAGAGCTCTCATAAAATCATCCAAAGCAAATTTCGAGAGAAAATAGCTAAAGACTCAAAAGACAATCATAAGGCCTACTTTAGCTATGTTAGAAACCTAGGAGGAAACTCCCAGATATGCTCAGAACTAGTTCAAAATGATGTGAAGATTACTGATCCTACAGACATTGCCAACATACTGGCTGACAGGTTCAGTGCAAACTTCCCCTCCCCCAAAAGGAGAGATATCTATACCAAATGAGTGCAGCCCCCAAACATCTCCAGCGCCCAAGTGAGAACTGCTCTCTCCAAAGCAAAAACACAGCATCCATGGGACCCGATGGTGTCCCCGGCTGTGTGCTCCACTAACTCAATGAGGAATTAAACCCACAGCTAGGACAGCTGTTTAATCAAAGTCTTACCTCTGGATACGCACTCCAGGAGTGGCGCACTGCAACTGTGGTCCCACTTCACAAAGGCGGTGCCTCCACAGACCCTGGAAATTACCGCCCATTAGCTTGACAAGCCTTATCTGCAAAGCCATGGAGAGGATCATAATGGACCTCATAAATAAAGACATAGGGAATTTGCAGACTTTGGATCCAACCCAGTTTGGCTTTGTCAAAGGCAGATCATGCCTTTTAAACTTGGTTGACTTTTTCAAACAGTCACCAAAGCCATTGATGAGGGAAAGGCAGTCCATACAGCCTACCTCGATCTGGCTAAGGCCTTTGATACAATACCCCACTCGGGTATCATTGAAAAACTCATCAGCTTAAATGTTAACCCATACATCACAAGATGGGTTGCAAACTGGCTGAGTGACAGAACCCACAGGGTCAGAGTTGCTGGCGCCATGTCAGACTCAAAGCCTGTCACAAGTGGTGTCCCACAGGGCTCAGTCCTGGGCCCACTCTTGTTTGGCATCTACTTTTCCAAGTACAAGCAAACACAGGAGGGTTATGGCTGACAAAGTTTGCAGATGACTGCAAACTGGGCGCCATAGTAGAAAACACATCTGACACAGATATCCTTCAGAAGGGTCTCACAGAAACGGATAACTGGTGCCAGAGCCACGGCCTAAAGTTAAATGCCAAAAATGCATAGTCATACCCTTCGGGAAAAACAAGGTTACCCCTAGCTACCAAATAGGTGGCAATCCACTGAGCACAGAAGAAGTTATCAGGGACCTGGGGACCCAGGTTGATAGTAGTCTGTCATTCGACACCCATGTAGCTAAAGTAGTTAGGAAGTCCTTCTACATTGCCCACCTTATCATGAAGGGATTCTCATCTAGATCAAGGGAGGTCATAGTCTCCCTTTACTCATCACTCATCAGACCAATGATTGAGTACAATGCCCCATTCGAATGTATCTGACCCGACACTTGCAGCAGCTGGAGAGGCCACAAAGTTCCTCACCAAAAGGATAAAGGGTCTCAAAATCTGTCCTATGCTGCCCGACTGAAAGAACTCCAGCTCTATTCAGTCGCTTACCGCTTGCTCAGAGGTGACCTTTGCCTAACATACAAGGCCATGTCAAACCCAGATTTGATGAATATGCTTCACCTCAAAAAATCTAGATCCATCAGAGCCACAAGGGCGGGAGACTTAAACCTCGACATGGCTATTAATAGGACGTGCTGGAGGGATAGATTCATCACTCAAAGACTCCCTATGCTGTGGAACAAAATCCCGGTACATGTGAGGCAGAGCACCTCGCTGGCCTTGTTCAAGAGAAATCTTGACCAATGGATGGGAGATCGCAGATATACCCCAGGAATTACCTCAGTGTCACTGCTCGACAGAGGCACAGCAAAATAATGGGTATAGTTCCCCATACTAAAGGGGTGGCGTAAGCCACAAAACAATGGGCTAGGCTTATAAATGCCCTCGGGCAGATAGCCTAGTATGAACCTATGAACCTAAGAAGGTTTTTATGATACATCTTTTCTCTGAGTCACCTAATGTCTTGATAAAAGGCTTTTTCTTTTCTTACATTTTTTTTTATTCAGACACCCACCTCAGGGATGACTGTTCTGACCTTGGTCCATCTCTTCTTTGCACAGGTACATGCCACTCTCCCTTGGATCCTTGCTCCAAAGACTTTAGCCATACTGCTCTTAGTTAAGAGTTAAAAAGGTTTGGGTGTACATCTAAAAATAAATTTGTCTATTGTAATCTCTTTTTTAAAGCGATCAGTCCCCATTCCCTTACTAACCTGTAGTAATCCTGTACTATATTGCTATTTCTCCCCATTAGACATTACATCCAATTCACCATAAGGGTGTAGCTCTAATAAAGCCTTATCTTACGCTCATCTCCCATCTTTGCCAGACACTGTAGCAGTGGAACCACCATGTTAAGTTACAAAAGCCATTAGTTCATTTCTCCTGCACACATTTAGAAAGCATATTTTAAGAGACATTTTTAACCTAGTTCAGCAAATCATAAATTTCATTCACAATTTCTGTAAAATATACTGCACTGTAGAGAATTAGCTGTGGCTTGAGAAATATAATTTGGATATAGGAAAAAGACTGCTTTTTAACTCAATGCCTCTGTCCCATTAGTTCACTTTTTTATGCTGTTGTGTCTATTTGCTCTTTTGTTGTCTACATTACCAAAGTAGTACATAAGTGATACAATTCAGATGCATACAAAAAATGACCCATATTCAATCAACAGTGTGGCAATGAATGGAATGAGTAGTGGAGGATGGGGGAAACTGGCCAGTACAGCCTCACCCATCCTTGGCAGAGGAAGGCTGCTCATGGCGTGTACTGATGACACTTGGAGGAATGCAAGTTCTTTTGCTTTCAGCAATGAGCTTCGTGTTGGTGTTGCTCAGCACTGTCCTGCTTGGTCAGTAGACGTGGCAGGTGTGTTAGCATTCATGTGCCTCTTGGAGGAGGCATTTGTGGAAAACATAAGCCACTGAGGAGGAAGGAAGTTAGAATAGCTCAAAGGATCTGTTGACTGTCCAGCTAACTAGAATCAACTTTTCTTCTTAAAGAGGTAAAGAAATCTGTTTTACATGACCTTCTCTGCATTTAAGGTTACCTTGGCTTCTACTCCAATGCTTTCATTTCTTTGCTTGTTCCACAATGTGCATCCTAATATATATATCAGGCACTTCATCTCCATCACATCAAGCTTCCTCATGAGCTCTGCCTTCAATGCCCAAGTTTGTGCAGTACAGAAGCACTGACCACAGCACTGTTCTGTACACCTTTCTTTTAAGCTTTGTTGACATTTTTTTTCATACACTATGACTGACACTTTGTCAATTAATTACAAAAGACATTAAAACTAAGGGTACAGAGTAGGGTATATACCACAAATGGCTACCAATTGCACATGGACTGAGCACACCTGTCATTGCATCATTCAGCACTGAATTTTGTGTGCACTCATAGCTTTCCATACCATCTTCATTTTGTGTACAACAGCTGTCTCCTAGAATTCTTGCATGACTGGTCCAAATCATAGAGAAATAACTCACTTCCTAGTACCTGCTAAACAGTTAAATATTTCTAGAACCAGCAACAGTTCCATTCATCATTAAAATCTACTACAAAGTGCCATTCTTATTCTATTTATAACTTCGCTGAAGCATGGTCATAGAAAACCGATCACCCCTTATTCTAATTATAACTTCTATGAACCATGGTCATAGAACACTGATCACCCCTTATTCTAATTATAACTTCTCTGAAGCATGGTCATAGAAAACTGATCACCCCTTATTCTAATTATATCTTCTCTGAAGCATGGTCATAGAACACTGACCACCCCTTATACTAATTATAACGTCTCTGAACCATGGTCATAGAAAACTGATTACCCCTTATTCTAATTATAACTTCTTCAAAGCATGGTCATAGAACACTAATCACCCCTTATTCTATTTATAACTTCGCTGAAGCATGGTCATAGAACAGTGACCACCCCTTATTCTAATTATAACTTCTCTGAAGCATGGACATAGAACAGTGACCACCCCTTATTCTAGAAAACTGATCACCCCTTATTCTAATTATATCTTCTCTGAAGCATGGTCATAGAAAACTGATCACCCCTTATTCTAATTATATCTTCTCTGAAGCATGGTCATAGAACACTGACCACCCCTTATACTAATTATAACGTCTCTGAACCATGGTCATAGAAAACTGATTACCCCTTATTCTAATTATAACAACTCCAAAGCATGGTCATAGAACACTGATCACCCCTTATTCTATTTATAACTTCTCCAAAGCATGGTCATAGAACACTGACCACCCCTTATTCTAATTATAACTTCTCTAAAGCATGGTCATAGAACAGTGACCACCCCTTATTCTAATTATAACTTCTCTGAAGCATGGTCATAGAACAGTGACCACCCCTTATTCTAATTATTTCTTCTCTGAAGCATGGTCATAGAACACTGGCTACCCCTAACTAAAAGTACCAAGTATAATGGCTTATCATCTGTTGGACAATAGTTTTTACTTCACCTGCAAAAGTGATGAATCATTGACATTTCACAAAATCCAGTTCATCAAATGTTAGCAGGATATGTATAAATATCATTGGTAATGCGTTAAAGGGGTTTTGCACATGCTCCCAGCTGGAGCATGACCACTAAAAATAAACCTCTTTAGTGGCTTGTCTGTCTCTGGTCTCCAATAGTGCTGGTGAGAGAGAGCTTCACATATTAAATATTGTGCTGAATGATACTCCCGTGCAATACAATGTACATGGCTGATGAACATGGTCTAGCGTGACAGTGCACCTGCACCATGCTGAGACATATACTGATACCACCATTCTGTAATGTCCAAGGAAATGGCATCCTCTATGCATATGTAATGACTACACTTCAGTTAAAAGACAATATACCAAAGCCATATCTGCTCATTGACTGCCTGGTACCACCTCCCAGTCTGCCACACCTCAACTGTATGTTGAGAAGCAAAAATAAAACAAAAAAATCGTTTTGATCTGGCTGACACTGCCAGAGCTCAGGAGTCAGCCAGGTATACATTTTACACTTTTCACTGTTGTCCATACTGCTTCATATAGTCAAAATCAGACCAGGCAAAGCAATTCTTGAAATATGTGTCCTATGTACATACGTGCGCCAAAGCACAGATTCGCATCCATCCAAAATTCAAAGAACTTCAAACAGGGCGGGCAGACTTGGCAGTGTGATTTATTCTTACATCAGGAACAAGCTGCAGCCTAACCCAGAAAGGACAATAGCTTTCAAAGCTGGGTTTTAAGTGGTACCATACAGATATTATTAGACTAAAATGATACGAGGGGGGTGTGATAAAATGGGACAGGAGAAAATACTGAGAGACACTATGCATGCCAGAAGATAAAAGACATCAGAATATAGTGGGCGCTAGACTAAATTATGTGCATGACTAAGTAATACTACTATGCAGTTCAAAAAATCCGATAAGAAACATGTTGAAGCTCCAAGCAGTGATAGAGGAATATTGGGGGAGCACTGATAGCATCACAGAGACATGGATACGATGGAATGTAACATGGAAGTAGTCAAGGTTCTGTTGACAGAAGTCACTTTGTTTTGCTACATTTCAGGTTAATAGTACAGATTTGCAACAAGGTTGCCATGACTGTGAATACTTGTTATAGAACAAGCAATTGCTAGGATAGAGGTTGTTAAGGAATAACAGGGAGGGAATGAAAGGTGGGAGCACAGTAATCTCTGTATGTTAGTACAGTGAATGCGAGGGTAGAGAGGCGCAATGCAATCCTGTGAACCGGGGAGAGGAAGGAGTGGTGATGATGATCAGAACTTATAGTATGCACCCTCATCGTTAAGGTAAAATAAGGAGGGGGCACTGCTGCTAAATCTGTACTGTGGATTGCACCAGGACACAAAAAGAAGGATGAGAAACATGTTGAGCCCATGATGAATTATAGGAAGAGAAGTAACTCAACATTACTCATACGGGCTTTAAACCGTCCAGGAGTAAACAAGGAGATTAGGGTTAGAAGGAGAAGGGATTGACTGAGGTTAAGAGTCATATGTGTTCAGTTAGCAGGGTCAGACACTACATAAAAAGACACGATCAGAGAGATACCTAGGCTAAGGCCCTATTACATGGCAGGGATTTTAGTACTATATGGTCTGTAGTGGAGTGGAAGGGTAGTAAGTGTCCACGGACAAAGGTGGTGGAATGGGGTTTCAGGAGGTGGATTATGCTGAGTAGGGGAAATAGTGAATGGTAAGGTAAAGGACTTAAGACAAAATGAAATATGGAGTGCAATACTTAGGGCTACTTACAAAAGCTAAGAACAATGAAAGTAAAAAGAGGAGAGAGATAACGTGGCAACCTTACAATGACAGACTGATAAATTCAAAAGCATGCAACAGGTGGGAAGAAGGGGTTGAAGAATGGCAATAAAGGGCATAAGGGCAGCAAAGGCTCAGCTTGAAAGGTAGTGGTGAAGAAGGAGTCAAGAACTCGAATAAAAGAAATGAAGCTGTATTGATGGAATGAAGAGAGACTGGACTGGTCCGGTGGAGTAAAAGGTAGGAGGGAAACCAGAGAAGGCAGGAATCTCAAAGAATTTTTTAGCTTTACCTGCTAAAGTTTTGATTTATTTATTTATTGTATTTTTCAGCACCTTGTCACCAAAAAGCAGCAGTGTAGCAAGGGCAGGGTAAGAGGGGCAACTGCCTTGGGCACAAGTTGGTGGGGGTTGTGATTAGCTGATCCCAATCTCTCTCTAATGCAATGCTGTCTTTTAAAAGCCAATATTGCATTTGCAGTCAAACCTGTGTGCTGCAGTGCTCTGTGTGTGGCCTGAACTGTAGAAACAGTTTGCTATTTTGCAGCAAGCAGTTTGCTACAGCTTAAAACTAAAAAACTTTTTTTTTTTTTTAAACTAAAACCTGAGTGCTGTAGCACTCCATGCAGGCAGAGTATGAACTTTATCAACTGTTTGCTATACCTGTGGATAGCAATTTGCTACAGTTTAAAAAGAATAAGTTTTTTAAACTAAAATATGAGTGCCATAGAGCTCTATAGTAGCAGGCTATAAATTGTAGCAAACAGTTTGTTACATTTTAAAAGAAGAAGAAGAAGAAGCTGTAGCACTCCTTGCAGACAGGATATAAGGTATAGCAACTGATTGCTACACTTGTAGCAAACAATTTCTTCTTTTAAACTACAGCAAACATTTTTTTTGTAAAATATGTTGAAGGAGGCAAAAGGATTGGGGGCAAGGCACAGGCCATGATTGGTTAGTGTAGGTATCATGCATCTGGTGACTTGGTTGAAGTGCGAGTAGAAATAACATCCATTTTGTTTTGCTCCTGAGTGGAAGATCTGTGGGGGCATAGATCTTAACTGTAATAAGCTCATCACTTACAACATAATGAACTGCTTGTTACAGTGATGTGCCTCCTCACTTGAGATGCTGAGTAGGTAGAGTGCTGTTTTATAGTACCAGCCCAGGTCATTGGTTGAACCAGCTACACCTCTGGTGTAACGTGCAACTGCATTTTGCTGAGCTTACTGCTTATTTCCCTGCACTGTATCTGTTTTAAATAGCTTCCTGGTTAATTTGTAGTTTGCACTTAATTTTTCAACCTTGAGCTACATATTTGTGGATTTACATTAAGAAGGCTTATGACTGTACTCCAGTGAAAGTAGAAGCTGGTCTGGTCTTTTCTGAACTAGGAATCACAAATAA
Source organism: Protopterus annectens (assembly GCF_019279795.1). Lineage (NCBI taxonomy): Eukaryota > Metazoa > Chordata > Ceratodontiformes > Protopteridae > Protopterus > Protopterus annectens. The sequence continues at coordinate 338,738,023 of NC_056749.1, forward strand.
AGTTTCAGGTTTGATATTCTGACTAGTCATAGGGTGACAGTGTCTACTAAATCAGTTTGAATCAAGTGCTAAACTAGTACAGATAAGTACTTTTGAATGAATGTATGCACTTCTATAAGTTACCAAGTGTGCTGTTGCTACATTTCTGATTTATTGTATTTGATTGCACTTTATCATTGTAAAATGGAATTGCATTTTGCTGACCTTAATGCTGATTTTCTCTGCACTGTTGCCATGTTAAAAAGACTATTTTCCAATTATTTTTTTTGCCTGTAAGGTAGTTCTCCACTTTGAGCTATATCTTTGTGGTTTCACATTAAGAAGGCTTAAAACTGCATTCTAGTAGTAGTGGAGGGCAGCCTGATCTGATCCGAGCTTGAAATCAAAGAAAAAGGTTGCAAGTGTGATTTTCTGATTGACTAAAGTGATATTTTGTATATTTATTCAGTTTTCTATGTCTCTATAATGCTGTCATACTGGACAAATGGTTTTATTAGTATCCTGTATAAATGCAGATATTTGGAATTGAATTTTTACAGCAAATGTAGTTCTAAAATTTCCCCAGTACTTAGTTGTGCAAAGAACAACTAGCTGGCACATTAATAAGCATTTCCTCAGAAATTTAGTCTCAGTACTCTTATGGTACCTATGCCAGCTTGCTGTAAACCCCTATTGTACCATTCTGATGTACTAAGGACTTGTAACCATGGATATGCACGTTCCTACAATTTCTGCAACTGGTTTAGTGGATCTGAGTATTCTGATGCAATACCGCAGTTGCCTAATGTTTACTGACAACCAATTAATTCTTAAGCAGACTGATACAATATACAAGAGATGCAGTTGCACAAAGTAACTGGAGACAAGGCTCCCCAATACAAGCACTCATAATAGCAATTGGGCTGTCAGTGATACAAACACACACACTATGGACCACAGACACAGCTCTTACATGGAATATTCCTAACCCAAAGGCCTCACAGACATTGCACTTACAACAAATATCCTCAACAACCCTAAAAGCACTCTACCAAAACACCCACCATGACCCCTACAGTAACAGTTCACACCATCTCATCTTCTAAACCCATAAGACAAGCCACCAAATATCCCAGTATTTTTGTCATAGGAGACTCCATTATGAGACACACATTTGTCTCACTCACCAGGCTGGCTGAGTAGGAATAGAGACATAGTGGCCTGTCAGGCTCATGATTTACCACATCATGCAAGTACTCTGGTTGTTGAACTACAACTATCAGTATGACTCTGACATAATCCATGTGGGTGTACATGACCAGTGACATTCCTTCCTGAACTATAAGAAGAGGGTCATGATGGAGCTCTTGCATTGTGTCCCAGGCTGGTATGATTCTAACATTAAGCTCCATCCTACCTTCTTCAAGGATGAGGCTACAGTATGTAACCATTATAACAAACTTTAATAAATGACTTAGTTTTTTGTGCCACACAAAGGTGGTACATTATTTGTCAACATCAAAGGATATGGTCAACATACCATGGTGTTTTGCCAGGGATGGTCTGCACCTGTCCCTCTAGGCTTTAGAATATTGATTATAACATTGTTCTCCCACATAGTGCTTTTCTCGGGCAATGAGACCCAGGCAAACCTTACAACATAGCAAAACCACCTCAAGAAAATCTAGAAGTGTTACTGATCAATGCAAAGTCTAAACAAGAAACTTCACTCCCTGAAAGCTCTCCTTATCCTAGTGAATGCAAACATTCTGGCAGCTACAGAGACATCAAGAAATAAACAAACTACTCGCAAAACAAAAAGAACTCTGGAGGCAACATTACAAGAAGTGTAACGATTTAATTTAAGCGCTTTTCATTTGAATCAGAGTACAAACTTCTTCAGATAAAAGCCAATACAAAATATACCCTTTTAAAACATTTGCCCACATCATGTGACATAAAACCATGAATCAAACCATTAGATAAATAATTAAATAATTATTACCCATCCAGCACATCCCATTCTTGAAGTCAAAAACACATACATAATACATGAACTTCACATTAAAAAATAAACCTTATGTAAACCAAGTATATACCAAAATAGCTGGGGGATATATATATATATATATATATATATATATGTATATATATATATATATATATATATATATATATATATATATACATACATATATATATATATATATATATATATACATATATATATATATATATATGTATGTATATATATATATATATATATATATATATATATATATATGTGTGTATAAATACATAGATATAGAAAAATAAAATCAAATAAAACTAATGCTTTGTAGGTAACAGAATGATGAATTGCTTAAAGACTTTGTTATAAAAGACCCACTCTCATGCGTTAAATACAAAGAAAAAATTTCTACCTTACTAAACTCTTAAGCTTCAATAAGCACTTGATCGAGCAGGAGTCATTGATTCCAGGGCACTTATATGCATTTAAATTAATTTGCCAAAATAACTCGAGTTCTTCTAACTTCAAATCTAGGTCTTTTATAACAAAGTCTTTAAGCAATTCATCATTCTGTTACCTACAACACATTAGTTATATTTGATTTTAAAAGTGTATTTTGTATTGGCTTTTATCTGATGAAGTTTGTACTCTGATTCAAACGAAAAGTGCTTAAATTAAATAGTTACGCTTCTCGTCCTGGTGCCTCTGGAGTTCTTCTTGTTGAGATACAGAAACATGTATGAAGCTGTGAAAAGAACATTTAGACTACGCAAGGAGGGACAAAAGGTGGAGATGTCTTGACTTGCGTCTTAAACAAACACACTTCAAGGCTGGTCAAACAGTATGACGCACTTGAGCCTTTGCACTTATAAATTGCTGTAGGCAAAATTCCATACCATATCTTTGCAAAACATAGATATCCATCTATGACTTAAAATACCCGTAACACATACAGAAATATATTGGAGCCATTCTCCATTCAAACCAATGCCATACTCATGGGTAACTTTAATAACCTACTATAAAGTGGAAACCATACGTGATCCCAAGCATGCAGGCCCAGAAATTCCTGGAGTTTTGTAAATGCAAATAACCTGGAACAGGTAGTCCATTTTTCCAATAGCAGCAATAACATCCTAGATGTGGTTCTCACAAATTTGGGAGAATACTGCCCTTCCCCCCACACCACCATGTAATGCCCTCTCTGGTAAGGTTAGACCATAAAACTATGTCCTTTGAACAAAAATAAAATCCAGGAACCCATGCTAGCTCTGCAATGTTTAGGAAATATTCTAAGGCAAACTTCCTATTATTGACACCATCGCAAAATTTACCCCCCCCACACACACACACACACACACACACACATCAACCCTAACACTGCTGCCTATGCTGAATTGTTCACAACTCTGTACAATCATATTAATAGCTACATACATCAGAAATAAGCACAGGACAAACACAAAAAACAAGCCACCCTGGTGGAAACAACTTCAATAGGCTGTATATCAAAAAGAACAAAATTGTGGCAAAAATTAGGAAATGGAATCCCAGAAAGATTAAGATTCCTTCATCAACATAAACAAGCAACTCAGAGGACTAATCAAGTCTACGAAATCTAGATTTAAGGTAAAAATAACTTTCCAGGCTAAGGATAATCACAGGACTTTCTTTAGCTATGTCTGCATCCTCAAATGCAGTACACAAAAATTTGCCACACTAATTGTAAATGAAGCTACCTACACTGAGCTGGAAAATATAGCAAATCCACTGGCTGACAAAACTAGCTTCAGTTTTAACAGGACATGTCGGAGGGAAAGATGTTTCTCAGAAACTACTACTTCTCTGGAACAGGCTTCCCTGCATTATGAGAGAGTTTTTACTTAACCTTATTCAAGCACAACTTTGACCAGTGTGGACTGGGATAATAATTATACTCCAGGTCTGGCACCAATCTTTCAATTAGACAGAGGTAGCCTGTAAGTTATTGTCCATCCAGCCCCAAGCCTACATATGCCCCTTAAAAACACATCAGCATTACAAAACTTGCTTGACATATATAAGAAGCAAGGCTCAACTTAAAACAGTCCCTGGGGTTGTTAGCCCGTTATACACCTATGAACCTTAAAGGCAATTGTGCGATATATCATGGTAGAAAAAAATCTGATACAAACCTGGAGCAAATAGGAGGCAGGAATGGCTAGAAATAACAGGAAGAGAGTTAAGGGAAACAATCTAATATAGACCTGGAGCAAACAGGAGGCAGGAATGGCTGGAAATAACAGGAAGAGATTTAAGGGAAACAATCTAATACACACCTGGAGCAAACAGGAGGCAGGAATGGCTGGAAATAACAGGAAGTGAGTTAAGGGGAAACAAGGAATACTAAGGAGGGCAAGACATTTGGAGGACAAAAGTCACCTTCCAAGTTGTTGCAGAATATTGTCAGTGCGCTGGGCATACCTCTCAACCTCTAAGAGCAAGAAATGTGGACAAAGACAAAAATAATGGGGGTCAAAGCCCAATAATGCTCTTACAAACTTAGAAAGTTGATAGAATAACATGTTTTGCATTAGCATGAATTTTCTGATGGATATGAAGTCTATAACTCAAATGTCTGCCTTTATTTTCTGACTTTAATATTCAATGATTTGCCAATGCTTGGCCAGAAAAAAATACAATTTTATGAGAAACAGACCAAAAACGTGAGGCAAAAATCTGGACATTCTGTAAAATCTGGACATTTGAGAGGTTTGGTGCTGGAAGATCTTTTTAACCGATCAGCTGATCACTGTTGAGTGTATAAATGGCCAAGGACTAGAAGTCATCAGGAATGGTAGTATAAATGGAAGGAAGAAAGCAAGAGAAATTTCAGGAGTCACAGACTTATCACAGCAATAAAAACATGGAACACTATGGAAAAAATTAGTGAGAGCAAGGCCAGTTGTTTTCTTAAAGGACAATATCCTCCAGGACACCGTGGGGCTGTTAATTCAAACTTGGTTCAATTTATGGCACGATGTTGGGAAAACTTGCCACTGGAGTATTAGGAGATATGGTCGATGATAACTTCATCAAGGCCTTTAATTCCATCTACTTAGGTAGCTGTTAGGAACATCATAGTGTTGGGAAAAGATTAAGTATGTCGTACAGCTGAAGGGTAAGACATAAAGGGTTGTGTTGAGCGGGATATTGCAAGAATAAGAAATGTGATTGATCTACTTCCAATGATGGTCCTGTACCCAAGTACACATTAATGAGTTAATTTCAGGAACAATGGATCAGGCCATCTGCCAAGTGGGATGAAGAAGTTAAGACAGAATAACTCTGGATAACTCTGTTTTCAAGGAAAATCTTCAACTGATATTAGGTAAGGTGAATCACACAGGTTATGTGAAGTTCAAGTTACACTAATGGAATGTGTATAAGTAAAGCTCATTTGTGTAAACCTTGCACATCCAACCTTCTAGACTTTAACTGGGGTGTAGTTATCGTACGGTATGGGAACTGTATCGACTTCTTTTAGTTACCATGCTTTGAGAGGCTTGGTTCAGTGCTACACGTCTCTGTGTTATACATCAGTTAGGGTTAGGTAGAGAACAAGGCATACTAGACTTCAATGGTTTTACCTCAAGGTGATATTCCCTCAGTCGTTGGGGTTGAACCCTGCTCAATAGGATGTGGGAGTTAAGAAGCAGCACTGATGAAGTAATAAACACAGGAGTTGTTTGTTATGCCAGAAGGTAGTAAGTAATGCTCTTATACAGTCAGCTTAGGTATGCTTATAAGAAGCAATGCTTGGTGCTTTTGCAGAGACCCCTTCACTCATCCCTCATATGATCTCTGATGTAGTATGCATCTCACTGGCCCTTGATGGGGTATCCCCTACCATTTGTTGTTAAACCACAGTGAGATTATGTATGTTTTCAGCACACAACAAATGAAAGGAGGTAGTAGAGACCCCTGACTTCTCATTCTTACAAGCTCTAATGGAGTCTGCTTTCCTTTGTCCCAATGGGTCAGTACCTTGTTATTTGCTGTTAAAAACTAGCCATGATTCCTTCATAGCTGATGATTATAAGTAAACATATAAGCAAGTAAATAAATAAATATATAATATGATACTTCTACAACAGACATAACTGCTGCATTATGTCTAAATATATTTAAGGTTTAACTCGTATTGATTCACTAAGTAAGAAAACAGATGTCAAGTCTATTGTAGAAGTATCATATCATATATTTATACGTCAGATAGAAACCTACTGTTCCAGTGATACTAGAATGTTATAAGCGATGTCATTACTTCTATATCTAGTCAGTTATAATTTTGTAAAATTATGTAGTTGTGGTTGAATTATTTTAAACAAACTGAATCATATCTATTATTGCATTTTAAAATGTATGTGTAATATTCCATATCATATGCATCACTCTGTGTTATATTCTTCATCAAGAAATGACTGATAAGATCATTGGTTTAAACATCTCACTGATTTTCCTGGTCCCTAAGAAGTATCAGAACTACATCTCTTTCTCTTATCTGTGTTTGGAAGTTCTACTGTCAGAAATACAAGAACCAGTTCATAATCCCAATAGATTATCCCAGTGTTTAAAAAATACAGAATTCAACAATGCTTTCTTGTATGTACAGCTGAAAGTTAGTTCAGTTTAAAAATACTAAAAGCACATTTTGTCAGATGTTTGTTTCTATTTTTTTATAATTTGGGATTTTTATTTTCATATTACTGAGTTCATGAAAAGGCTTATTTGCTTATTGTTTCTAAGCCAGAATAAATACGATTAAATGAGAACATAAGACATTCTAGTGCCATGGCACTGGAAAAGTACACAACCTGTTTTCTTGGAACACTGTCAAAAGCAGCAAAACATAGCATGAGCCATCCACAGGTTGGTACAAGGCTATCGGCCCTAGGGCCTTATACAAGCCTAGCCATAACAATTCCCTGGCTATTTCTTCCCACAATATTTACTTCCCTGGACCCCTGTCTAGCAGGGTGACTGATATGATCCCCGAGGTGAATTTTTTATCTCCCATCCCAATTGTCAAGCTTTCTTTTGAAGAGGGGCCAAAGAGGCGCTCTGCTTGAAATGTATGATCAGTCTATTCCAGAGTCTGGGGAGTCTCTGGGTCAAGAACCTATCCCTCCAGCATGTTTTGTTTATTGTGATGACAAGGTTTAGATCCCTGGAGCGTGTGGCACTGAGGGATTGGCATTTCTTTAAGTGTAGCATGTCCAACAGCTCTGGGTTTGTCATGGCCTTGTATGTTAAGCAGAGATCGCCTCTGAGTAGACAATATGAGATAGAGCATAGCTGGAGTTTTTTTAGATGGTAAGCATACGGCATCTGCTTTAGGCCTGTGTTCTTTTAATGAGGTATTTCTGCACTCTTTCCAGTTCTTGCAAATGTCTTGAGAGGTACATACCAAACAGGGCGCTGTATTCTATAATGGGTCTAATGAGGGAAGAGTACAGTGTAACAATGATCTTTTTTCTGGATGAAAAGCCCTTAGTGATGAGGTGTACCACACAGAAGGATTTCCTGACTGTTGTGGCAATGTGGTTATCAAAGGTGAGACCACTGTCCACCTGTGTCCGCAAGTCTCATCACACTTTCTGTGTTTAATGTACAGCCACATATGTGGTAATTCACGGTTACATGTTTTTTCCCAAAGGGGATAACTATACATTTCTTGGCATTGAGCTTGAGCCCATGGCTCTGGCACCAAGCATCTGTTTCTGTAAGGCCCTTTTGTAAAATATCCACATAATTTGGAGATTCAGTAGGTGCTCCCAATTTGCAGTCATCTGCGAACTTTGTTAGCTAGAGTCCCTCAGTGTTGGCCTGTACTTCAGAGAAGTAGATGCTAAACAAGAGCGATCCCAGGACTGAACCCTGAGGTACTCCACTTGTCACCTGCCTGGAGCTGGATTTGGAGTCGGCTACTTTTACAGTCTGGGTTCTGTCAGTAAGCCAGTTGGCAACCCATTAAGTGATGTAGGGTTTAATGCCCAGTTTAATAAGTTTATCTATGATTCCAGAGTGGGAGCTGGTGTCTAAGGCCTTGGCAAGGTCCAGATAGGCTGTGTGGACCACCTTACCCTCATCCACAGCTCTGGAGACTGATTTGAAGAAGTCAGTCAGGTTCAGGAGACAAGATCGACCCCTCACAAACCCAAACTGGGTGGGGTGCAGTGTTTGAAGGTTGCCAATGTCTTTGTTTATAAGTTCCATGATAATACGATCCATGGCAGGGCTAATCACTGATTAGACTAATTAGATTTTCTGTCACTGGGAAAAAAGATCACTAGAAAGGGTAACGCTGACAAAGATAGGTTTGTCATGGCAGTTCTGAGGGGCAGTCTTGACTGCCTATGGCAATGTGGCATTTTTTGCTGATGACTTTCAAAATTATAATGTTCCAGACCCCCCAAGCCCCCCCCCCCGAATTTTTAAATTCGCCACCGTATAGAGACCAAATGATACTTTGTGACATGAGGCATGACGGTTGTATGAAGATGTGAATGGATACCGTTATCAATTTCAACAATGCTATGGAAGGGGTAGATATGAGCAATCCCCATGCACAGAATATGTAACTGTGCTCAAAACAGGAGTAATTTATTTTAAAAAAAAATCTAATTTTACTGGATTTTATTATGTTCATCTTCATTCTGATGTAGTGAAACAGAGTGCATGCAAACCTACTGCTGGTATGCATTTTTGTTCATTGAGTGGATAGAACAATTGTACCAATCTGAACACAGTATCGGCCCACCACAGACAATCATCCTCATCCTCATCTGTCAACTAAGCAAGCATTTTACAGCTAAACTACTCTGTCAGGGCTTCATGTGACTAATGCCATGGCTGGATTAAAGAGAAAGATAAATTGACATATTATTCCACTGAGTCATGACACTCTCTGCTGGGACCTTTAAAAAGTCCCAGTCAAAAAAGGCAATGGAAAACTAGATATACCAAAGACCTAAGGCTGTATTTACAAAAGTTACTACAAAGTCACACTAAGTGTACACTTTGAGATAACCTTTATGAATATGGCCTTTAGTCATCTCAACAGATAAACTTCTACATACACATTGAATTATGCATATAGTTTATACAGAGTTAATTATATTTGCTTTTTTTTCTTTTTTGTGTTAAAGAAGGCAACTGCAAATACTTATAGAATAGTGAAATTTGTTTAAGAACAATGCACTATCATAAATGCATAGAAATAGTACAATAGAAATATCTACTTTAATAAGTGAACATTATATCCACTATAATACTCCAAGCAAAAACTATGAATTGACAAGGACATAAAACAGTAAAATTTCAACACAAATCTGTAAATGTCCTTTGAACATGAAAATATGTGGCAAACCAATAAAATACATTCTATTATTTTTTAATAAAAAAAGCCCTAATCCACATAACAATATCAATTCTATACTGTGTTGTGTTTGATCATAACTGGACTGATTTGGCATTAGATATTAAAAATTGTATGCATTTCTTCCTGAAAAAGATGATTTCCATTAGCTGAAAGATGCCAGTTCAAAGTCCCTGTACTAATGAAGACATAATGACACAGGCAAGCTAAACAATGAACTATATTTGACTCCTTATGGATGAACTGGAATTGCTTACTATAGTGTGCATAATGTGTATGATAAGACACAAGTATAAAGCTGTGAAACGTACAATAAAAAATAAGTCTTTGTTATGCTGCCTCATACACACCAACACAAAATGCACTCTTGCAATCATTTCATAGGTACAGTCTATCAGGATGCAGTATATTTGCTTATGTTTCTACTTGTGGGCATTCCACTGCTGCTCAAGGGATGGAAAGCTATATTTGTCAAGAACGTATCTGTATTTGAGTGTTGTTTTATCTTAATTAAAAAGCATATATAATTATACATACATGTGACATGTTTTTGTCACTTAGTGCCATGCCAAAACTGCCTGTAGGGGCAAGGATAAAGAGGCCAAGGTAAATTCAGCTCTAAGTTGCATGTTAAGTCTTTAAAGGTAAGGAAACATGGTGCAATAGGTACCCAAGATCGTTGTATCCTGACATGCTGGGACAATTCCAGAAGTATTTCTCTGAGGATTTGAAAGGGAATTTCAGACTGACTTTTATTCAAAGGTTTAAAATATAGGCTTGTACAGTTATTTTAATGCTGCAGTATACAATATTGTTCGGCATCTTTTAAATAAGTGGTGGTTATAACCATGTTTGTTCAGGACTTACAATATAGTATGTGCCTAGTTTTACAATGTGTCACTGAAATGTGCAATACTGAGGAGCAGAAATGCCAAAAATTAATGCCAAAAACACAGGAGGATGAAAAGGTTAACTTAAAGAATGTTTGCAGGAATGGCAAGCCTACTGTACCCTTGAATGCTGATGACAAGCCCTTAACTTCCCTTAACTTATATACACCAGCTCCACGGTCACACGAACTTGAAGAAGGGAAGAATCTTCCAAAAGAAGAGTAATGTTGTTGTCACATACTTAGCAATCACACCATCAATGATTTCCTACAGAAAACAGTAATCAGTGTTATGTTGCTTGGCATCTTTTTCTTCAGCCAACTGACTCCCAAGGAATTTCACATCAGACACATGCACAGTAGGCTATATGTGCAGAATATATCTATACTGAGCTGGCATTCAATTAGAAATAAAAATATGTATTTTCCATAAAAGTGACATTTTCTGTCACTGTCTATATGCCACATGCATGCTATCTCCAAGTACACACACATATACGACACGTGCTGCAAGATGAGCAGTGAATACACACGTCTTTCTATCAGACAACATTCACTGTGTTCAGACTGTGAATGACTGTCATGTTTGACTTTTCTGACATAATTCTTGAGAATTTTGCTACAGAGTTTCAGCATGTTTCATAGATGTAGTTTTCTAGTGGTAGCTGCCACAGTTATGTTTAACCATTGGGCTTCTCAATATCATGCCACTGCATTCACGATAAATATACATGGCATATGTTCCCAATGACAACTTAGTAAAAATAAAAATAACATTTTCATGGCTTGGTAAAACATCAAAACTCAAATACTTGATTGTAAAATAGGATATACTTCCTGTCATTTTAAAATCCACAGAAAAAATGTTTTCATGCCTCCTGAAAAACATCCATAATCTAACAATTTTCTAGCTTTTGTATGTTAAGTGATGTTAGCACAACTGATGTATAATATACATTTGCATATCCAAATGTCTTGTCAAGGAAATCTTATATGGAAACTTTAAAGAAATGCCAAGATATTGGAATTTTAGGTAGGATCAGGTTTAGCACAGAATTGCCATTAGAAATGAGCAAACTGAAATATTCCCAAACATTTAGTTCAGAAATGAAATGTGGTTATCAGCCATAATTGTGGTGACCAGTATAAAGTATTTCAAATCATAAATATATTTTATTTATTGAGCCTAAGATACAATGTTTTATACACAAAAGTAGATTTGCATTTTAAATGTTACAGAAAATCACATTTCTGCTAAAATTCAAGACATATCAGTCCCTTCCCTTTGATTCTAAAGATATAAGCTAATTACGATTGTGTGTCAATTTAACTAGGATAGCGCCTTGATAACTTCATGAGAATATTTTAAACCATTCTGAAATAAAAACCATTCTAGAATGACAGAAAAAGTACAGTTGTGTAAGTTGAACTTACCATAGCAGTAGATGTCAGAATGATAACTGCGGCAGTAGCCTTAGCTATATGGGTTATATCCTGCCAAGGATATAATAGCCACCTAGCTTTCAAAGCTTCAGGGCACCTTCCATGCACCCAAACTGTCAAACAGCTTGAAATAAGCTGATTAAAAGTCTGGTCTGTATGACAAGCCCTTCAGAGCTTTCCTGCCAGCAGACAGAAGGAGGCTGAGTGCTAGGAATAACCAAAAAAAAAAATGTCCACACCCTGGCATAAAAAAAACACACCAAACACAAGGGGGCTGGAGGGAGGCAAAGGCTATGCAGCAGTGATCATTTGGACATCTGCTTTTATGGTAAGTTCAACTTATACACCATACTATGTTTTTCATAGTGATTATTGCTGCAGTATCCTTAGTTATATGGGTACATTATTACAGCTATCTTTATTTGGGAGTTGGAAGGAGAACGGTGTAGAAACCCCTAGAGAATGGTCCTAGCAAAACTTGATCTAGACATGGAGAAAGAATCCAGCTTAAAGTGCTTTGTAAAAGTGTGAACAGAGGATCATGTAGCAGCTTATAGAATACTTCTAGGACCCAACTCTTTCCAAAATGTCATAGATGATGCCAAGGTCTAGTAGAGTAAGGCTTTACGCTGCCTGGAATAGATTTGTCATGGTGAAAATAAAAAAAGGTAATAGCCTTAGATATCCATTTAGAAATTGTCTGTTTCAACACAGGTTGCCCCCTCTTCTTTCCTTCCCAAGAAATGAACAATTGATTAAAAGATACGAAAGATTTAATTCTGTCAAGATAGTACCTGAGTTGTCTGTGGACATCCAAAGTATGGAGTCTCCTTTCTCCCTCATTTTTAGGTTCAGGAAAGAAACATAGATATGAATAGTTTGGCTTAAAGTAAACTTGGATACCACATCAAGCATAAAAAGATTAGTTCTCAATGAAACCCTATCCCTTTGGAAAATGAAGGAGGACTGACTCACCATAACAGCTTGCAATTCAGATACCCTTCTTGCAGAGGATAGGACAATAAGTAAAACTGTTTTCCATGTTAAGAACCTCAAGTCAGTCACATTAGTTGGCTCAAATGGAGTAACAGCTGGTCTCTCTGACACAAAATTAAGATTCCAAAGAGGAGCCACTTGGTTACTTGGAGGCCTCTTATGCAAGGCCCCTTTCAAAAGCATTTTGAAATGAGACTGCCTTGAAAGAGGAGGCTTCATGGGCAGACAAGCTGAAATGGCCAATAAATGAACCTTGATAGAGCAATAAAAAAGGCAATAGGATAGAAACTCACACAGATACTGCAAAACCAGAAAATAACTAGCCTTTAATGGGTGATGGTTATGGTGCTGATATCAACTAGAAAACATTTTCCATTTGCTAATATATGATTTTCTAATAGTAGGCATTTTTGCCTCCATTAGAACCTGTTGCATAGCCTCAGAAAACCAGTGCATAAAAGGAATTAAGACTCTATAATTCAGGCAGTCAACTGAAGTTGACTGATGCTGAGGTCTATCAAACACCCTAGTTCTTGTGTAAGTGGATCCATTCTGTAAGAAAGCTTGTGGTCATTGCCCCTGGCCATTTCCAAAAGAAGGGTGAACCACGGCTGACTGGACCAGAAGGGAGTCACCATAATGATCTTTGGTTCCTAAATCTTCAGAAGTACCCTGGATATTAGTGGAAAGGGTAGAAAGGCTTACAGGAACATTACTGTCTAAATAAAATAAAATAAAAGGTATTTGTTTTTCAGGGCTTTCTGCATGGAGTCCTGAAACATAATTTTGCCAGTTGCTTGTTCAAAGAAGAGGCAAATAGGTCCACTTGAGGATCTCCCCACAGATGGATCAAATCTTGGAAGACCCCCCCCCATCTAATTTACATTTGTGAGGGTCTGCCCTGGTCCTGATCAGCTTGTGTGGCATGTAGATTTTCTCTGACAGAATGAAGGACACCTGTAGAGCAAGATTGTGCTGTGAAGCTATATCCCAAGCTAACATGGCTAGTCAGCAAATGGGATACAAATGGGTTTCCCTTGCTTGGTCATGTATCACGTAACTGTAGCATTGTCTGTTATCACTTGATGAGATCCTGGGGACAAGAGATGGCTGAGAGAACTAAGTGCCTTGACCAAAGCAGGCATCTACTTGATATTTTGATATTTATGTGATTGCACCTGTCCTTGCTGTCCACACCTCCTGCACTTTTATTCCTCCTGAAACTCTGCTCCAAGCAAAGTGCAAAGTGTCAGTGCTGACTGACTGTTTTGGAGAAAGATGGAGAAGGGGAGACCTGCATTTAAAGATACCTCTTGTCTCCACCAAAAAAAAATCTATTCTGACAAAGTCCAGTACTGGTATATGAAAATATAAATGGTGTTGATGCAGACACCGAAGAGATTTCACATAATGCTGTATCTTTTTCATGCAGAGTCTTGCTAGGGGTATCATGAGAATCACAGATGCTGCAAGACCTAGCAGTGACCAAAGTCTGAGTGGAAAACCTTAGAAAGAGAACTAGATAAAGATCTATTTTTCCTGTGGAAGAAAAGCTCTTTGAACGGAGGTGTCTAGTTGACATCCCAGCAACACAATCTTGTGTAAGGGAGTCAAGAATATATTTGAATGTTCTCTAAGAATCCCAGCTTGTACAAGAGATCTTCCCCCAAGACAGAGAGACTGCTGACATTTTGAAAAACAAAGTCTGCAAAGATAAGCAAGCCATTAAAAAATGGAAAAATGTGGATATCTTGTAGCCTGAAATGAGCAATAACTGGAGCTAGATACTTTGTGAACACAGTTGGTGCAGTGGATAGTCCAAAGGGTAAAACAGAGAACTGATAATGTGATCAAGGTGCATGAAACCTTAAGAAATAACTTAAATCTGGATGAATACTGATGCAATAAGCATCTTTTATGTCTAATGTTAACAGGAAACTTGAAAGAGGAAGAAAAGCAAACAGGTTGTAAAGTGACATCAGTTTGAATTTGGGCACGATACGTTTTGGAAAGAATGATCCGGAATTGGTCTCCTAGCATTTTCTTTCTTTGGCAATAGGAAAATCTTTGATTAAAACTTCTTCCCCTTCTGGGATGAAAGAACTGGTTCAGGCATGCCATGGCATAGCATGTGATGAAAATAGATGGAAACGAGAGAGTCTAGTCTGCAGGATGAGAAATGACCCCCTGGGAAGGCAGAATTTCCTCCCACTGTCATCTGTAACCCTAATGAATAATTTTAAGAACCCATGTGTCTGAAACAATCTATTGCCAATAAGAAAAATGGAGATTCAGATATTCTGGAACAAAAGAGGGGCCAGGGTGGGAGGGGCTTACAAGGTCTGCTGAATAGTCATTTAGACTTGTTAGAATGTCCTTGGCTTTGGGAGGTTTGAGACTTTCTGGAACCCCCTCAACACTACTTCTTAAACATCTGTTTAACTGAATTCTGTTGAGACTGTTTATTTTGTTTTCTCCAAAATTGGATAAGGAGAAAGAAAGTCCCTCAGATAACTTGGAAAAGGATGGCTGAAAAATCTTTAAAGATTCCCTGGATCAGCTTGCACTTTTCATCACACTTTTTGATCACCTCTGTAGCAGAAGCGCCAAACACTAAATCTTCATCTAAGGGAGAATTTAAAATCTCATGATTTAAATCTGGAAGGTTCTAATAATGTAGCCAAGCAAATCTCCTTTAAACAGTCCCAATGGCCATAGCCCTGGAAGAAGTATCAACGGAATCATAAACACACTGCAAACATTGAGTAGTGACCTCTGCAACAACACAAGCTATTTAAAGCTTTTTATTTTTCAGAAGATGAAACTATAGATAAAACATTCATCATACTTTCACAATATGTCCAAGAGAAAAAGAGCAATATTAGTGTAGCGGCAAATCCGCACCAATAAAAGCGCAAAAGTAATAAAAGTAAATGCCAATGGAACCATGAGCAGTAAACTTAAAAACGTTAAATCTTTAATAATGCACAAGGTCAATATCAGAACACAAATGCAAAAGAGAATACCCTTTCAACTTAAAAAGGCTTCTTCAGGCAATATCTGATGAGTAGCTATCACAGGTTTAAGTAAAAAAAGACAAGCCAGTCAATGTACTTGATTACGTAAGTACCGCAAATGAGGTTTTAAAGTTACCATATCATTTATATCAACATATACATACTAAATCTAGAGCACTTGATAATAGTTTTCAATCTTACTCACAAACACTGGCTAATCTACAATGTATGTACTGTACCTGCGTACTATGTATGTATTCTACCTATGTTCCAAATTTCAGTTGTACACCACAAATCTATTAATTACCTTTATTTTTTAAATTATTTTTTTGTTTGTTCTCTCCACTGTAACTGTTTATGTGCCACATGCCACTGTAAAAACATGTCTCTTGTAACATGTGTGTATACTGATCATGTCTAAATAACTAAATGCGTCTGTAATTTTTCTTTGTGGAGCTTTTCTTCCCGGGCCTCTGCTGAAAAAGGGCCTTTTCGGCTCAGTCAGACACCCCCAGTTAACAAATGTAAAATAAATAAAAATAAATACATTTATGCCAGGAGATGTGTGTGCTCCAAACCTATATATTCTTTTTTAGCTCTTCATACTCCATAGTGTGTTTAATGTTTCCACCCCTTAATGATTCTGTTATGATCTACAATATAGCAGATTTAAAAATGTGTGTACTATCATTGTCTCTAACAAGTTTATAAAATGCATTTGCTATAGTTTTCCTATTAATGTCTGATAGATGTTGAATGATCCTTTTAACGTCCTGCTAGCCTTGCCAATGTAATAACCTTGACATGCACAACAGGTTGCTATATAAATCAAATTACTTGTGTTACAATTTCTGTAACTTTGCATTTAAAAAGGTTTATTAGACACAGGGTGAATTATATATTTGTCTGTAAAGATGGAACTACAGTGAAATCAATTATCACATTTAAAAGTACCCTATTTACTGCTAGTAATGGAAAATTGACTGGTTGGTTGCTCCTTATAACATAAAGTGTTCTTAAGGTTAGCTGCTTTCTTATAAGCAAATCTAGGTGTTGAACTCAATACATTTTGTAGTTCAGGAATTTCAGTGAGGATGGGCCAAAATGTATTAATAATGTTTTTTTTTTACATGAGGTGTGTCAGAATTATATACAAGTATGTATCTATAAGCATTTTCTTTATTATGCACTTAGTACGTTTAGACACACAGAACAGGGGCTTTGCGTCAGTGTCTGGTTTACTAATAACATCATTTTTAATTTCTTCCATCTTAGATTTGTAACCTCAATGTTTAAATTAATTCAGAGTAACGTGTGTATCAGTAGTATTCAGCTAACTACCCTTATTAGTTTATTTCTAGTTATTCTAGTTACGTATTTATAAATGTGTCAGGGTGCATGCTTGTCCTGTGTAGATATGTGTTTAAGGTGAAAGTGTGTTCTCTTTTGCACTTGTGCTCTGATGCTGACCTCATGTGTTATTAAGATTTTAAACTTTTTTAGTTTACTGTTCATGGTTCCATTACATTTTACTTTTATTACTTTCACAATATGTCAGAACAAATTAATATATGATCCTGAAAATCAGAGTTGCAGAAGTATGCACATTTTTCCTATACCTATGAAGGAGTTTCTCGTCTTTATTAGAAAGAGAATAATTGGAATTAACTAACTGCTTAGCAGCAGTGGAGTCAACAAAGGTTCAGAGGTGCTGGTTCAGGTTTGGGAATAATGCATCAGAATTTAAAAGACTTTGGAACTTTATAACTTCTAGCTGCCGTTCTCGGGACAGCTGGCTATCAGGAAAAATGCAGGCAATAAGGGACACATCCTCTACTGCAGACATTATAGGAGGAATCGGTGCAGGTTCTGGAAAAGTCTTCTGTAACAACTCATAGTCTTTTCTGAGGGACTGAGAAATCTCAGTGTGCCTCCAATGAAAATACTGGGACATTCTAGCAGCAGTCTTAGAGAACCTCCACAGGAAGAATGAGAAACTGAGCTCTTTTCTGTGTCCGAGTCAGAAATGTGAGGAAAGAACCCTAAATGCATCCCTGCATCTTCTTGTTCATATTCAGAATCTTGATTATCTTCAGGGAAAGAGGCATTTATGTTTCTATGAGCAGAAACTACACTACAAGAAGCATCAATAGGCTGAATTAAACCCTGCAACAATCTCAGTAAATTACTCCTATGCAAAGAACTTTGCCGACAAGGAGTAGATATATTTGGTTTTCTGTTTTTTTTGACATGAAAATGAGGACAAGTGTATCAGTAATGGCAGCCACTGCTTCACCAGGAATGGGCACAACATTCTGACATAACATGGAAACCTTCCCTTCTCTCTCTCCTAGGACCAGCGAGAGTGTCTCTCTCTTGCCCACTGAGGGGATTCCAACAGCCACAGAGGATGTGGTTAACCCCCAGTCCTTAGGGGTTGTAGGTGCTACACCAGAAGGATCCAAGGTAAAATATTTGTGGCCTGAGGTACAACAAATGGCCATAGCAGAGTCACTCAAACATCTGTCTCATGTCAAGAAGAAAATGATGCCTCTATCCCAAGGAAGAGATTTAAGGGAAACAATCTAATACAGACCTGGAGCAAATAGGAGGCAGGAATGGTTGGAAATAACAGGAAGAGATTTAAGGGAAACAATCTAATACAGACCTGGAGCAAACAGGAGGCAGGAATGGCTGGAAATAATAGAAAGAGATTTAAGGGAAACAATCTAATACAGACCTGGAGCAAACAGGAGGCAGGAATGGTTGGAAATAACAGGAAGATAGCTAAGGGAAACAATCTAATACAGACCTGGAACAAATAGGAGGCAGGAATGGCTGGAAATAACAGGAAGAGATTTAAGGGAAACAATCTAATACAGACCTGGAGCAAACAGGAGGCAGGAATGGCTGGAAATAATAGAAAGAGATTTAAGGGAAACAATCTAATACAGACCTGGAGCAAACAGGAGGCAGGAATGGTTGGAAATAACAGGAAGATAGTTAAGGGAAACAATCTAATACAGACCTGGAACAAATAGGAGGCAGGAATGGCTGGAAATAACAGGAAGAGATTTAAGGGAAACAATCTAATACAGACCTGGAGCAAACAGGAGGCAGGAATGGTTGGAAATAACAGGAAGATAGTTAAGGGAAACTAAAACTACCAGTCCACAGAAGTCACATTTTTGACCAAGAAAACAGTAAAAACATCTTCAGTGCTACGGTAGCCTCTTAACAGAAAATGAAACAAAATTTCTCTACAGGAAGTACATTATCGGTTAGTTTATACTACTCGAAAAATAACAGAAAAAACAAGTGCTCCATTTAAAAGTAAACTGCAATATCAAGAAAGTCCCTTAAAATGCAACACACCTAGCTTTAAAATAACTTTCCAGAAGAGGAAAGTAATAAAATGTCAGCAAATATAAGAACATGGATGTTTCTTTTCCCCAAAAGGAACTTACCTGCCCAGCAAAGGAAAGCACAAACAGACCATTGATCCTCGGACGCCTCAGAGGCGCATACTCTTTGGCGACAGGAAAGCCCTGAAGGGTTTCATGCCCAAACTTGTCTTTTATTCAGCTCATCACAAACTGCTTGGCAGTTTGGGGATGTGAAAGGTGCCCTGAAACTTTGGAAGCTAGCCAGCTGTTGTATCCTTGGCAGGATATAACCTCCATAGCTAAGTCTACTGCAACAGTAATAAGAACATCTATTCCTAAAGCAATCAAAACAGACACACAAACATTTTGAAAACTATCATATGATAAACTAAGATTATTACTTGACCATACAGCTCAGTCTACAGAAAATACAACAATATATAAAATCCTTGAAACACTTCCTTACACAAGTGTGCACACAGAGAGTCACACACGAGTGTGCTGTTGCACATTTAGATATACATAAGTAAGACAAGTATACTGCAAATATAAAAGCAAACTAAGAATTTCATTTTTATGTCGAGTTACAGAACAATATAAAGGATTCTGAAACATTATCAACTTTTTTTCTCTCCTCATTAACAGCTAAATGCTTGCTACCTATTAAGATAGAATTCATAACAAAAACAATATAAATATAGATGACCAGAGGTGCTATACATTAGACTGATTTTAGTAAAGCTTGTGGAATAGTCAAATAGTCAATACATGCTTGAAGGCAAGGATATAATTAACAAGTTGAATTAGCTTTAGCCCACCTAAGGAGACCTTATAGCTACTGTATGTTTTATAGGAAAATATCTAATTAGATGATGTCTTCTCTGGCTTCAGAAATACAGTCTCACCACTCAAGGGAACAACAAAAGAAATTCAGTGCATCAGACAAGTAATTTGAAGTCCTGATTAGATAAAGGTAAATTAAAATTCACAGAATCTGCATTTACTCAATTTTGTATATACATATATACATACACAAATGTGTGTGTGTATGTATGCGTGAATTTTATATATATATATATATATATATATATATATATATATATATATATATACACACACACAGTGGATATAAAAAGTGTACACACCTCTGTTAAAATGCCATTTTTTTGTGATAAAATTAGATCAGAATAAATCATTTCAAAATGTTTCCCACATTTAATGTGACCTATAGCCTGTACAATTCAATTGAAAAACAAACAAATTTGTTAGGAGAAAAAATATAAAAAAAATAAAAAAAGTACAATAAGATTGGAACTTCTATGGCAGCTAAGAACAAGTGCTTGAACTTTCCAGGCTTGAATGAAGTAGCTTCAATACTGTGTATACTGAAACTGAAAAGCCTTTTGAGATAGAGTTTTTTATGTATAATAAGTACATTTTATGAATTTTTGTATTCATTTATTTTTTATTAAACAGATAATTGCAGAAAACTTATATAATTTTAGAACTTGGTTTTGTAAATAAGAATGTTTATATGGTAATTAAATAATTAATAGTAAATTGATTGTTGTTAAATGATGGGGTAGGGTAGATATAAGAAGGCAAGAATGTAATGTTGAGTATCTGAAGAAGTGTTTCTACCCAGAGAGATGAAAATCGCTTAATAAAACTTGGTTTCTTTTTTATTTATCTATTTGGTTTATATTTCCCGTGCTGTTCTTTGAAGTCTGCAACAAGTTTTGTATTTTTTTTTTAATTTTACCAGTTGTGGAGTGTGTTTGAGGATGGCTACAGATGCAAGTAACAGCAATCAGCTTTCAACTTCCTAAAATGAAGAAATTGGGAATTTAACTCAACTAATTGAACTGCTATCCCAAACACGGCCGGCCTTAGGCATAGGCGAACTAGGCGACCGCCTAGGGTGCCGTACAGGCTGGCCTCAAAAGGGCGCAATTTACGGACTGCTGTTTTGACGACCCTTAACCGGGAAAAGCCGAAAAGACAATAACAACATTTTTTTTTTTTTAATTTCACCGCCGCCCATAGAGGCTAGCAATTGCACCCTCCCCGGCCTCGAAAGGGCGCAGTTTACGAACCGGAGTTCTGCTGTGATGACCCCTAACCGTGAAAAGCCGAAAAACAACACCATCATTTATTTTTTTAAATTTCACCTCCGCCCAAGCCTGTGCACACGTTTCTACAGACAGAAACTGACAAACCAGGAAAGAGCCTGAAAGATATGATCTTCCTGTAGAGTTTTATACAAAACTATTAAAATAATGTGATACCGCTGTTGTATAACAAAAAAAAAAAAAATACCTGCTTGCAAGATAAGAAAGGTGAAAAGGATCCCCTTCTTGACCTCTGGTTATTCATTCTGAAATTCCTGAACCCAGGAAAGACCCACAACTATGGCAAACACAGAGGCATTTTTCACCATTAAATCAAGTTTAAGGAATGTCAGTGGCTGTTATTAAAGAGGACTGGAGCAAACCCTGCCAAAAGTGATAGCAGCTAAGCAGTTTATTTTTTATTTTAAACCTTTATTACATCTTGATATTTTATCAATGACGTAGGTTAACATATATTAACAGAAAATAAAAACATGTTTGAAGACAGCCACATCAGTTGACATGAACAAATATAATAAAATATCTTTTGAAAACAAAACATCAAGAACATTTAGTAAGTCTGTGCTTCTTTTTCTTTGCTTCAGTCATTTTTATCAACCCACAACATTGCTCTTACCATCTGCTCCCTGCCCTCTTGGCCAAAGTGTCTTGCTGTGCTTCCCAGAATGAGGCTGCCTTGACTGTGGGGTTGGGGGTCTGCATAGGGAGACTTTTCACTATGCTGGCCAGCAAAAAAACTGCCATAGTTCTCAAGTGCAGCATTACCTTCAGCACTTCAATTTTTTTTGCACCTTAGCAGCTATGCCCCACAGCATGAAACTCTGCCACACTTTCACAAACAGAAGTTTATTTATTTATTGATTGACTGATTGATTGCTTGATTGACTGACATTTGGTAACTGGGAAAGTCTGACTGTGTAAGAAACCCTTTTTCAGCAGAGGTCCAGGGAGAAGAGCTCCAATAGTGATTAAAAAAAAAACATGTAACATCAAATTATACACATAAAATGTTAAATTATACAGCATTGGACAGATGCAAGAAGTACAGCAGAAGGTATGGAGAGAAAAGATAAGCATTACAAGAGATCCTTTTTTTTTAACAAAATATATATAGCAGATTGGATAACAGGCATTAGAAGAACGCAAAAAAAAAATTGATGGTTCTGGAGAGGAAAAGGTTAATTGTTAGGAAAATTAGTGCAAGTAAAGTTGTTAGAGAGATTGTGAGATGGTCTATTTAGAAATTAAGAGATAGTGGAAAAGGGATGTAGGAAGACACCGAAAAATACGGGGTGTAAAAGGAGAAATAAGTTAGTAGGAGGTTGGGAGGGTAGGGAGAGAGAGGAGAGCAGAGAGACAAAGAAAAAGGAAGGTGGAGATTAGGTGTTGGTTGTAGGGCAAAGGCAGATCCATGAGTTAAATAGGTAATTTTTTAGTATAAGCTTAAACTTTTTGGTTATTATCTATACTGGTAATATTGTTTGGAAAGTTGTTCCATAGCTTTTTTGTTGAGTTTGCATACATCTGTAAGTAGTCTATCTGCAGAACAGAGATTTCTGATGGGAACATGGATATGCAAAAAAGATGTTAAGGCAGGACAGCTGTCAGGTTTGTATATTAGCTTTTTGTGCAATTGTAATTTGTAGGTAGTCAAGATAGTGGGGAAATTCTAGTCAGTTTAGCTTTTTAAGGGTGTTTCCATGCATAAATTGCCCCAGCTACAGTGCAAAAGCTGCTTGGTATTGCCATCCATACAGCTTGATTCTGTGCATTAGGTGAAACCTACCTGGCCTCCATTAAGAGTCACGGTGATGAGTCCCTCCCGGCAGAATGAGTAAGCTGCTGTCATCCATTCATTCCAACCTGCCACAGCTAGCACCTTCACCTCCTAGATCACTAAGCGATCCTTGGCTACTTTTGTTTTAGTCAGGGCTTTATCCTTTTGATCTCAAACGTTAGCTAACTTCCTTCAGGCATTTGTCAAGACTTACAAAAAGCCATTTCCACCAAATAAAGTTGATCGTTATGTGGATGGTATTCTTCCACTGGTAAACCATGCCAAATAAGAATGTCTCATCTCTGGCAAGCATATATGAGTGTGTGATTAAATAGGGCACCAACAGGAAAACTGTGAAAGAAATCATTAGCGTGGAGCTACTGCACATGAGATAGTGATTTTCTTGAATCAGGTATATATATATATATATATATATATATATATATATATATCATCCCCGTTGGGAAATACCCAGTTCGATGGTAGTCCACTGAACACAGAAGGCATTATAAGAGATCTGGGAACACAGGTTGACAGCAACCTCTCTTTTGACCACCACACTGCCATTGTGGTCAGAAAGTCCTTCTACGTTGCACATCTCATTACTAAGGGTTTTGCATCCAGGAAGAAAGAGGTCATTGTCTCCCTCTACTCTACCCTAATTAGGCCAATCATCTAGAACAATGCCCCATTTGGCATGTACCTCACTAGACACCTGCAACAACTGGAAAGGCTGCAAAAGTACTACACAAAGAGAATCCTAGGCCTTAAACACTTGTCCTATATGGACAGACTAAAAAAACTCCAACTATTCTCTGTCTCATATCGTCTACTTAGAGGTGATCTCTGCTTGACTTACAAAGCCATGTCTGACCCAGCTCTGTTAGAAATGGTACATCTAAAGAAATCTCAATTCCTCCACACCACACACTCCAGAGACCTCAACCTCATTACCACAATCAACAGAACGTGCTGCAGGAACAGGTTCATAACCCAGGGACTGCCCATGCTATGGAATAGACTTCCCATACATGTCAACCACAACACCTCACTGGCCCTCTTCATTATTTATGTATTTGTTCATTCATCTGATGTGTACACAGTCATATAAATGGCTGTAAGTAATGGTTACATCTGTGAGTGTTTGTATGTGTGTGTGTGTGTGTGTGTGTGTGTGTGTGTGTGCTTGTGTGTGTGTGTTTGTGTGTGTGTGTGTTTGTGTGTGTAAATACTTTATTCCTGCATCCACAGTAGTTATGGTGTAAAGGCCTTAAGAAATCTATTGTAATAAACAGTAACATATGAGCCATATTCTTTGGGTATGATCCATGCTTTTATTATTTTATTGAAAGTTCACAGTGTTTTCATTATTTAGCAGTGAATAAATTGGACATCATGAAGTCTAAGAGTAATAATATTCTAACTATGAATACTTTCATTTTTTGTATGCATGTAAGTGTGAATGCACTGTGTTTAGGTTACAACAGTTTGTCTGGCAGCTACTGCAGGTGAGTTAGGGTATGAGCTGTTAAAGAGCTGCTTCTTTTAGTATATGGTTTGATTCCCGCAGCCTTTGTTTGTCTTCCATGTGACTCTGCACAATCATTTCACTGAATAGCACACCTGGACTGCTGCAGAAAGGGTGCAATTTTGTCCATTGGGTTGTCCCAGTGTGTCAGCAAATGCTTTACAGATTTGTCTTTTGATTTATTGCACTATTCACAAAGCTGCTAATTAGTGCTTCACTGTATGCCACTTCATAACAAATCCCAGCAGGTTACTTGTTGTTTATTAGGTCGCCAGATCCAGTTTCAATACTAGGGAGTTTTAAGAGAAAAGGACTTTTCTGTTGTTCATGCCAAGTCTGTTTTCAATAATTTTGTTTGTTTAGTAAATGGCTGTGAATGCTTTTGCTATAAAATTTGAAATACGGTTTAAAATTAAAATCAAATTTTTCTGGAATTTTTTTTTTTTAAAAAAATTTTTTTTTCAAAAAACAAGCACCAATGGTTGGAAATAACAGGAAGAGAGTTAAGGGAAACAGTCTAATACAGACCTGGAGCAAATAGAAGGCAGGAATGGCTGGAAATAACAGGAAGAGAGTTAAGGGAAACAATCTAATACAGACCTGGAACAAATAGGAGGCAGGAATGGCTGGAAATAACAGGAAGAGATTTAAGGGAAACAATCTAATACAGACCTGGAACAAATAGGAGGCAGGAATGGCTGGAAATAACAGGAAGAGAGTTAAGGGAAACAATCTAATACAGACCTGGAACAAATAGGAGGCAGGAATGGCTGGAAATAACAGGAAGAGAGTTAAGGGAAACAATCTAATACAGACCTGGAGCAAATAGAAGGCAGGAATGGCTGGAAATAACAGGAAGAGAGTTAAGGGAAACAATCTAATACAGACCTGGAACAAATAGAAGGCAGGAATGGCTGGAAATAATAGAGAGAGAGTTAAGGGAAACAATCTAATACAAACCTGGAGCAAATAGAAGGCAGGAATGGCTGGAAATAACAGGAAGAGAGTTAAGGGAAACAATCTAATACAGACCTGGAACAAATAGGAGGCAGGAATGGCTGGAAATAACAGGAAGAGAGTTAAGGGAAACAATCTAATACAGACCTGGAGCAAATAGAAGGCAGGAATGGCTGGAAATAACAGGAAGAGAGTTAAGGGAAACAATCTAATAAAGACCTGGAACAAATAGAAGGGCAGGAATGGCTGGAAATAAGAAAGAGAGTTAGGAAACAATCTAATACAGACCTGGAGCAAATAGAAGGCAGGAATGGCTGGAAATAATAGAAAGAGAGTTAAGGGAAACAATCTAATACAGACCTGGAGCAAACAGGAGGCAGGAATTGCTGGAAATAATAGAAAGAGAGTTAAGGAAACAATACAGACCTGGAGCAAATAGAAGGCAGGAATGGCTGGAAATAACAGGAAGAGAGTTAAGGAAACAATCTAATACAGACCTGGAGCAAATAGAAGGCAGGAATGGCTGGAAATAACAGGAAGAGAGTTAAGGGAAACAATCTAATACAAACCTGGAGCAAATAGAAGGCAGGAATGGCTGGAAATAACAGGAAGAGAGTTAAGGGAAACAATCTAATACAAACCTGGAGCAAATAGAAGGCAGGAATGGCTGGAAATAACAGGAAGAGAGTTAAGGGAAACAATCTAATACAGACCTGGAGCAAATAGAAGGCAGGAATGGCTGGAAATAACAGGAAGAGAGTTAAGGGAAACAATCTAATACAGACCTGGAACAAATAGAAGGCAGGAATGGCTGGAAATAACAGGAAGAGAGTTAAGGGAAACAATCTAATACAGACCTGGAGCAAATAGAAGGCAGGAATGGCTGGAAATAACAGGAAGAGAGTTAAGGGAAACAATCTAATACAGACCTGGAACAAATAGGAGGCAGGAATGGCTGGAAATAACAGGAAGAGAGTTAAGGGAAACAATCTAATACAGACCTGGAGCAAATAGAAGGCAGGAATGGCTGGAAATAACAGAAAGAGAGTTAAGGGAAACAATCTAATAAAGACCTGGAACAAATAGAAGGCAGGAATGGCTGGAAATAATAGAAAGAGAGTTAAGGGAAACAATCTAATACAGACCTGGAGCAAATAGAAGGCAGGAATGGCTGGAAATAATAGAAAGAGAGTTAAGGGAAACAATCTAATACAGACCTGGAGCAAACAGGAGGCAGGAATTGCTGGAAATAATAGAAAGAGAGTTAAGGGAAACAATCTAATACAGACCTGGAGCAAATAGAAGGCAGGAATGGCTGGAAATAACAGGAAGAGAGTTAAGGGAAACAATCTAATACAGACCTGGAGCAAATAGAAGGCAGGAATGGCTGGAAATAACAGGAAGAGAGTTAAGGGAAACAATCTAATACAAACCTGGAGCAAATAGAAGGCAGGAATGGCTGGAAATAACAGGAAGAGAGTTAAGGGAAACAATCTAATACAAACCTGGAGCAAATAGAAGGCAGGAATGGCTGGAAATAACAGGAAGAGAGTTAAGGAAACAATCTAATACAGACCTGGAGCAAATAGAAGGCAGGAATGGCTGGAAATAACAGGAAGAGAGTTAAGGGAAACAATCTAATACAGACCTGGAACAAATAGAAGGCAGGAATGGCTGGAAATAACAGGAAGAGAGTTAAGGGAAACAATCTAATACAGACCTGGAACAAATAGAAGGCAGGAATGGCTGGAAATAACAGGAAGAGAGTTAAGGGAAACAATCTAATACAGACCTGGAACAAATAGAAGGCAGGAATGGCTGGAAATAACAGGAAGAGAGTTAAGGGAAACAATCTAATACAGACCTGGAACAAATAGAAGGCAGGAATGGCTGGAAATAACAGGAAGAGAGTTAAGGGAAACAATCTAATACAGACCTGGAACAAATAGGATGCAGGAATGGTTGGAAATAACAGGAAGATAGTTAAGGGAAACTAAAACTACCAGTCCACAGAAGTTACGTTTTTGACCAAGAAAACACAGTAAAAACATCTTCAATGCTACGGTAGCCTCTCAACAGAAAATGAAACAAAATTTCTCTACAAGAAGTACATTATCGGTTAGTTTATACTACTCGAAAAATAACAGAAAAAACAAGTGCTCCATTTAAAAGTAAACTGCAGTATCAAGAAAGTCCCTTAAAATGCAACACATCTAGCTTTAAAATAACTTTCCAGAAGAGGAAAGTAATAAAATGTCAGCAAATATAAGAACATGGACGTTTCTTTTCCCCAAAAGGAACTTACCTGCCCAGCAAAGGAAAGCACAAACAGACCAATGATCCTCAGACGCCTCAGAGGCGCATACTCTTTGGCGACAGGAAAGCCCTGAAGGGTTTCATGCCCAAACTTGTCTTTTATTCAGCTCATCACAAACTGCTTGGCAGTTTGGGGATGTGAAAGGTGCCCTGAAACTTTGGAAGCTAGCCAGCTGTTGTATCCTTGGCAGGATATAACCTGCATAGCTAAGTCTACTGCAACAGTAATAAGAACATCTATTCCTAAAGCAATCAAAACAGACACACAAACATTTTGAAAACTATCATATGATAAACTAAGATTATTACTTGACCATACAGCTCAGTCTACAGAAAATACAACAATATATAAAATCCTTGAAACACTTCCTTACACAAGTGTGCACACAGAGAGTCACACAGATGAGTGTGCTGTTGCACATTTAGATATACATAAGTAAGACAAGTATACTGCAAATATAAAAGCAAACTAAGAATTTCATTTTTATGTCGAGTTACAGAACAATATAAAGGATTCTGAAACATTATCAACTTTTTTTCTCTCCTCATTAACAGCTAAATGCTTGCTACCTATTAAGATAGAATTCATAACAAAAACAATATAAATACAGATGATCAGAGGTGCTATACATTAGACTGATTTTAGTAAAGCTTGTGGAGTAGTCAAATAGTCAATACATGCTTGAAGGCAAGGATATAATTAACAAGTTGAATTAGCTTTAGCCCACCTAAGGAGACCTTATAGCTACTGTATTTTTTATAGGAAAATATCTAATTAGATGATGTCTTCTCTGGCTTCAGAAATACAGTCTCACCACTCAAGGGAACAACAAAAGAAATTCAGTGCATCAGACAAGTAATTTGAAGTCCTGATTAGATAAAGGTAAATTAAAATACACAGAATCTGCATTTACTCAATTTTGTATATACATATATACATACACAAATGTGTGTGTGTGTGTGTGTGTGTGTGTGTGTGTGTGTCTGTGTGTGTGTGTGTGTATATATATATATATATATATATATACACACACACACACACACACACACACACACACACACACACACACACACACACACAGTGGATATAAAAAGTGTACACACCTCTGGTAAAATGCCAGTTTTTTGTGATATAAAAAATTAGATCAGAATAAATCATTTCAAAATGTTTCCCATATTTAATGTGACCTATAGCCTGTACAATTCAATTGAAAAACAAACAAATTTGTTAGGAGAAAAAATATAAAAAAAATAAAAAAAGTACAATAAGATTGGAACTTCTATGGCAGCTAAGAACAAGTGTTTGAACTTTCCTGGCTTGAATGAAGTAGCTTCAATACTGTGTATACTGAAACTGAAAAGCCTTTTGAGATAGAGTTTTTTATGTATAATAAGTACATTTTATGAATTTTTGTATTCATTTATTTTTTATTAAACAGATAATTGCAGAAAACTTATATAATTTCAGAACTTGGTTTTGTAAATAAGAATGTTTATATGGTAATTAAATAATTAATAGTAAATTGACTGTTGTTAAATGATGGGGTAGGGTAGATATAAGAAGGCAAGAATGTAATGTTGAGTATCTGAAGAAGTGTTTCTACCCAGAGAGATGAAAATCGCTTAATAAAACTTGGTTTATTTTTTATTTATCTATTTGGTTTATATTTCCCGTGCTGTTCTTTGAAGTCTGCAACAAGTTTTGTATTTTTTTTTTTGAATTTTACCAGTTGTGGAGTGTGTTTGAGGATGGCTACAGACGCAAGTAACAGCAATCAGCTTTCATCTTCCCAAAATGAAGAAATTGGGAATTTAACTCATCTAATTGAACTGCTATCCCAAAGGGTTGAAAATCTTGTCGCTAAGCTAGACACCATGGTGGAGTCCAGCCAGCAAACCCAAAGAGATTATAATGGAATAAATGACTGTGGAATAAACACTGTACAAATAAGTCAACCCAACCCTGATTTAACAACTGCGAACACACAAGAAAGGAATGAACGGAGGAATAACCAAGTGAATGCTTGGGACCGTCCACTGGACATGAATACTTCCCAGCCAGGGAGAAACACGTCCTCAAGGATTACTGGAGCTCAAGACTTTGACAACTGGCTCAACGCAATACCAGAGCTGTTAAAACAACCAAGGGAACAACAAGAAGAGCTTCCGGCCGGAGGAAATAATGACCTAGTAAGTACCTTGAAGGAATGTGATCATAAATTAATCAAATGCAAAAAATGACAATTAGAAATTGTGCAATTTAAAAAATGCATAAAAGGGAGAATTGTGTCAAAGGGTCTAAGGAGCTGGCAATACCCAACAGGATTGACAGAAGAGTCTGTGCTTTTTTTTGGACCTTGCTAAACTATTTAACGGACACAGACTCAAACTGTTAGAGCTTATGTGCAAACATTATCAGGATACAGTGAACCAGTTAATGGAGGAAATGACAGAGATGGATAAATTAATCAAAGCTCACATTGACTTTCAGAGGTATAAGTATGAATATGAAAGACTGTTTAACATTATCAACCAGTATTTGATTAAATTAAAAAGTACGAAAGGTAAAAATCTGAACTGAGATAGGCAAGAATACAAAATACAATACCAAACTGGCCAAGAACAGGCTGGGGGTGGACCAACAGTAAACCCAGGGGGACACGGAAACACATACATCAAGCAGGAACAGCATTTACGAGCAGGAAGGACAAGGGGGTATACGTAAAAGTGAGAGACTTGCAAACAGAACTGGAGGTAACACAAAACAAAATCAATGGAAAAATGAAGCAAACAAAACAAAACAATACAAATTTTCAGAACCGGGGCCAAAACCACAATCCCCGATTCAATGGACAGCAACAGACGAGCAAACAGGGAAAGAGGTGCCAGAAGAGACGATAGCCACTTCAGAAAAGAAAATCTGTAAGCTTCTATTTAATAAGGACAATGATTTCAAAATATTTAATTATTCTGACTGGCACATAGAACCCCGTTTGATAGAACTGTCAGCAAAAGAGTACTCATTTGTACATTCAGTAAAAGCTGACATAGCCAGAATTTTAATTGATACTGAACTGTTTGTGAGGAAGTTAAACTTGTCATTATGCTTGGGGCAAAATGAAGTTATTAACAGAGAATTTCACATAGCAAGCACTTTTAACCCCCTATTGCACCCCGTGTTATTACTGTTTGAACAAATTTGCCAGATGGATGTTCAGAATTGTTTAGAGAATTTTTATAATAATGAAAATGTTGGGTGTAATGTAACTAAAGAGAAGAAGCAAACACTAAGAGAACTAAAAATGCTGCCAGTAAGGATCATGACGCAAGACAAAGGTGGTGGCCTAGTGATAATGGACAATGAAAATTATATAACAAGAATGAAAAAGTATTTATAAAGTTACACCTATACGGAGGTGTTTAGACATGAGTGGAATGTTGCCTATACACACACTAAAGCTGAATTTAATTAAATGTTTATGGACGCAGTAATTAATATAGATATGTTTAATTATTTGACAATGCCAATGCCACAAATTCCGATTTTGTTTGGCATACTGAAAATACATAAAACATAGAAGATCCACCAATGAGGCCCCTAGTAGATGCCAGGAACAGCATTACATATGCAGGAGCTAAAATAGTGGCTAGCCTGTTAAAGAAATATGTCAAACAAGGACAAATCTGTAAAGATTCATGGGATTTTTTAAGTAATATCAACAAACTGGAATTTAAGAGAGAATACAATTTCCTAACAGTGAATGTTAGGGACCTGTATTCTTCAATTCCTCATCTTGAAGGGATAGAATGGGTGAGCCAAATGCTTAGAAAAAGAGGTACACCAAGACAGGAAATTATTTTAATTGAAGAATTGTTGGATATTGTGTTATTGAACAATTTCATAACATTTAACATCTAATTTTACCTCCAAAAAATAGGGGTAGCTATGGGCTCCCCTTGTGGAACGAGTGTAGCACATCTCACAGTGACTCACTGGGAACATGAGTTCATCAAAAAGGTAGATGAGATTAAAGAAAAGATTTATTGTTTTACAAGATTTTTGGATGACATTTTCATGATTATTAAAGGGGATAGGGAAACGGCTAATCATCTACCGACATATTTCAACAGTACTACTGAACTTTTACATTTTACATCAGATTACCAGA
Organism: Protopterus annectens; assembly: GCF_019279795.1. Taxonomy (NCBI): domain Eukaryota; kingdom Metazoa; phylum Chordata; order Ceratodontiformes; family Protopteridae; genus Protopterus; species Protopterus annectens. The sequence continues at coordinate 338,770,043 of NC_056749.1, forward strand.
CCGAAATGATAGCATTTCTAGATGTAGAGTTAAAGAAAGATTTGGTGAAAGAACAATATATAGCAAAAATACACAGGAAATAAACATATTCAAATGCATATTTGCACTTTTCCAGTTGCCACCCACTACATCAGAAAAGATCAGTGGTGAAGGAGCAGCTAGTTCAGGCTGCCCGGATGGTAACTAGAGATGTAGACTTTGATCTAGAGTGCATAAAAATGACTGAAATGTTCATGAAAAGAGGTTACCCTAAAGACCTAATAGAGAATCTGGCTGTAGGGGTATGCGATAAGAGGAAAAGTGAGGTGTATAAACCTATTTTATTTGAACACACCTACATGAGTAATACGGTATATAACAACACCATTATAGAACAAGTGAAGGACACTTTAGTCCTACACAATTTAGTAATAACATACACTCTGGAATCAAAGTAAATAAGGGACATCATTGTGAAAAACTGGGAAATATTAAGGAATGATGGTTTCATAAGACAAAAAGTGCAGGCTACACCCCAGGTTACTTTTAAAAGAGGACCTAATTTGAAAGAACTCTTGGAAAGAAAAGTAGAAAAAAATTCCTAGTAGACAAGGGATGTATAGATGTGGAATGTGTAACTATTGTAAATACATGACAACAGGTAGGAAATTTACAGTGAAAGATAAAGATTACACAATTAGACACACATTAAACTGTCAGTGAAAATCAATAGTATACCCCGCTCAGTGTCAACAGTGTCCAGCCATTTATATAGGAAAAACGGACAGAAAATTGAAAGAACGGGTTTACGAACACATCTATAGCATAAATAAAAGTAAACATTGAACTTAGAAAGATTGGGACTTCTATGGCAGCTAAGAATAAGTGCTTGTAACTTTCCAGGCTTGAATGAAGTAGCTTCAATACTGCTTATACTGAAACTGAAAAGCTTTTAGAGATAGTTTTTTATGTATAATAAGTGAATTTTTTGTATTTATTTATTTTTTATTAAGCAGATAATTGCAGATAACTTATATCATTTTAGAACTTTTTTTAAATAAGAATGTTTATAGGGTAATTAAATAATTAATAGTAAACTGATTGTTGTTAAATGATCAAGTAGGGTAGATATAAGAAGGCAAGAATGTAATGTTGAGTATCTGAAGAAGTCTTTCTACCCAGAGAGATGAAAAGCACTTAATAAAACTCGTTTTCTTTTTTATATATCTATTTGTTTTTCGTTTCCCATGCTGTTCTTTGAGGTCTGCAGCAAGACTTGTACTTTAAAGTATGTTATTTGAAGTTAAGACATAAGTAAAAAGGGGGAAATATAGTCCTCAGATGTTATTCTAAAATGAAAGCCATTGTTTTACTGATGCTGTCTCTTAGATGTGATCAGAATATTTAGTGCAAAATGAAGGACATATTCAGAGCGTTGTATTCCCTTGAGCCCTTGTTAAAAGTATAATGATTACTATTTATGTATAATTCCCTTGTTATTAGGAGCATACAACAGAGCTCTAAGTAAAGATTGTCAAACAATACATAGTACAAAAGCAACACATTATTCTACTAAATACCATTCACTAAAAAAAAAAAACATCCAAAACCTAATTGGCCATGAACCACTCCTCTCGGAGGTAATAACATCATCAAAATTGTGTTGCAAACCATTTTATTAACTATAGCACAAAGAATTAACCATTAAGAACAAAAAAATGTCTTCTCATTAAATATTTCATAATATCATGACCACTTAAAAGTTAGGCAGGCATGTCCCACACTGTTCATCTGTACACCACATCCAGCACAGGCACATACATAAATGCTAACAGGAAAACCCTTCATTAACTTTAATAGTAGCATCATAGAATTCATACTACCAACTGTACAACCAAGGCAGTGTTATTAACCAGCTAACTCTTGCATCATTTCTAACTAGGAAAAGAAGTTGGAGGAAGACAACCTCTCCAACAGCCCTACTGCTTGAACTACCCACCAAGCTGCCTACACAGCTGTCTATCCCTCACTCTCTTTCCTGCCCTAACCCCTACACTTAACCTCCTGTATAAACCATCCACTACCATTTCCTTTATTATAGAAATATGTGCACATTAAACAAATCTAAACCAACTTGACTTAAATGACCTAAGCCAAACAGGATCCCTGAAACTAAAATCTCAGTGCACAAATACCATTATGCCTTGTACACTAACAGACCCATCTAATGTATGATTCATGATTCACCTACCTGCCTATGTTATCACTGGCATGAGTACCTTTTCAGGACAATCTATGGACAATAGCTGACAAAATGACTACTGTGATGTCCCTCCACTGGGCCAGTAATCAATGAGTCTGAATCCTCACTAGTGACACTGGAGAAGGGCATTCACTTGGAACAAAAATAGATACACACAGTATTTCCAGATGAAGGTCTCTGCATCAAGCACAATTTCCCTTAAAAGCACACAGGGAACACACTCAGTCCACAGTCTGGATTGCTTTCTTTCTCAGGCCCCAGTGAGACTTCCCACTAGCACAGCTGTAGAGTTGAGCCCTCAGCCAAATGTCCAAACCAAGACCTCCTACACCCTTTCTGTGAAACCAGTGCTCCGTGTCCCAGCTCCAAGTAGCTGACATACACACACATACACACACACACACACACACACACACACACACACACACACACACACACACACACATATAAACCTGGGAAAGACTGGTACAGATTTATTAGCTATGCCCCCTTCTGCCCAGGTTATAAGGTAGTTACTGCCATCCAACACTCTAAAGCCATTTACTCTAAGGCTCTTACAAGGGTATCCAATTATACCGTGTGAAATTAATATAAATGGTCATGTTTGAACAATGCAGTAAGGCTTTGAGGAGTGGCCACAGAGTCGCCAAATAGATATAAGTACACTGAATGTTTGAAATATTCCCTAAAGGACCAGCCACGATGGAAAGTTTAAATATATTTAATAATAATAAATAAAATGACATGAAAATACTAAATATCTATTTACAATAAACACCAGAGTTTCAACCACAAGAAATATTAAAATAACATGGACAAATAGATTCACACAGATTCGGAACAACAGTGCTTAACTAATGTCACTATATTTTCCTGAGTGATCTAAATCATTACAATTCCCTGGTCACTTACTAGCAGGAGCGGCCTTAGGTCAACTGGTGCCCTAGGCAAAAGGGCTCCATGGCGCCGCACTCACACCACCTGGTGCCCCCATCCTGGTCTACCTACACCAAATAAATACTGGAAAAGTGCCCCTGCTAGAGCGGCGCCCTAGGCGGCTGCCTAATTGGCCTATGCCTAAGGCCGGCTATGCTTACTAGAGAAAGGCAAGATGAAGTAGGTTACAGGTCCTTCTTTGTCAGGTTTAAAAAACAGAGTCCTCTTTACTTTTCTCTCATCTGGTATTAAAACATCATTTTTGTCCTAGATGACAGAATGACATCATGTACATCTGGTCATCTGACTTCTGGTTCCCATGCTACCCCCATTGCTAAAAACTAAACCCGAATTTAGCACATATGTCTTACCATAGAAACAGATAGAGTTTTGCTGAGATGTTTTATAGCATCTGGAAGCTCTTCCTGCAGGAGCTAATAAACCATTCTCTGGCACAGACATTTAGTTTCTGGCTGCAGTAAGAACTGTAAGATACAATCTTTGTGGCCTAAACAAGGTCATTTAATTTCAAGAAATTTATGTCAAGGTTAGCTGAGGTTGAGCTTAACCTCTTCTATTCCAGTATCATCTGTTAAAAAATATAACATTTAATCAGTTACAATGCAATCAAGACCCACTGCTGGTGCATTTTTTTTTTTTTTTTTTTTTTACCACAAACAGCTTTACAGATGCATTTTTCAACACAAGCATCGGCACAAATCAGTTTGATATACAAATGACATAATTCTTTACAAAATTTTAGCTAGCTATGCTGGCATATGTTACTTATCCACTGTTGTACTTCTAGCACAGTTGGCAATAGCTCACAGTATCACAACCACTACCTCTGAAAACCTTTGCTGTTACAAAAACTAATCCTATAAAGTATATGACAACAATTTACTCTTTAGAACAACTTGTAGGTTATTGCCTCTTAAGTATACAATAACTATTTGTGAAGCCAATAACTTAAACTGACCTTCCTGTACAACTGGAAACAAATGATACCAATACAGTCTTATGATACCATAATGATAAAAATCCAAAAAATTTGAATTGAGCCCCAGCAGTGTACCACCAGGCATCATGGCTGCCCTCTTCACTGCTTAATGCACATAAGAATGACTTAAAATAGCCATCTGTTTTATTCCTGCAAAATAAAACAAATCTAATCACTCAACTGACCTCTTAAACCTTTCTTTAATAACATTTACAAGCATTCAAAATCCATCTGCACTGTCATTATATAACCTCAATGTGCCTCCCTTCATAATCCAAATCAGACATCTTGTCAGCCCTAAATGAACAGGATGAATATCTCCAAGCCACCACACATATGTACTTCAAAGTCATTTTCAAAATTAATCAAAATGCATGCCCTTTAATGGCTCCCTTCACTAAAACCTAAAGACCAACACCTCTATCCCGAACTGACAATATTTTCCACTTCAACCCCCACCATGTAGACCACAGAAAAAGTCCTTAACATCAGTAAACTTACCTGATGATCTGTACCTACCTGTTGTATGTTATAACTCTGAGAAAAAAACATAAAACAGACACTTACCTTGATGATAAAACCACATTCAAAGCTATCGATAACATTCTTAAAACTGTGTATTAGTATTTAACCAATTATCCTTTGCCAAACCTTTACCATCCTTACAGTTAGCCAATGTTTCATCCAATCAACGTAACTTGAAAACTTTAATGCATCTCCTATTACTGTTAGATGCACCCCTACAGTTCTTATTTCACCACAATGTCACCTGTCCAACATGTACCTAGCCAGTAACTTATCTGATTATCACCTATCACTGGGCGGCCAAATCTGAACTATAAGGTTTTGTAGTGAATGTTGCCCAAAACTGGAGCACTAACCATCACACTACAGCTTACCAATCAGCCATACCTCTTCTGGAGTTACAACACATGGCATCTCTGCTTGTGGAACAGATAGACTTTCGGCTAACATGTTATGCCTACCAGGTATATGTTTAGTAGACAAAGATAAGTGAGTCTTAAAGTATTGCAACAGCAACTTCCTCAACAAGACTTGTAGAAAAGTAGACCACAAAACCTTTTTAGAGAGTACCTGTACAACTACCGCATTTTCTGAATGAGACACTCTCTTCTTATTTGCCAAGTCACTCTGCCATGTCACTGTCACTGCCAAAACAAGCATCACCTCTAGATAAGTAATTTTGATATCTGAACTTGCTGGACTGATGTTGAGGACATGATACAGAATTTCATTTCCGCTTGAAGTATACACCCATTCCAAGATACCCCATCACATCAACGTACAGCTGCAAATCACCAT